>NC_090934.1:992135430-992443292 GCF_040938575.1 Ambystoma mexicanum | reverse complement strand
TTTAAATAGCTATTGAGCCACCTAACATTCCAGGTAATTATTTTAAGGTCCCCCATGGCCTATTAGAATCCCACCCCTCCCCCCACCAGTGCAGTCTGTATTTAAGTTTATCCCTTTTCTGTATAGGCTTGTTTCCCAACTTGAACTCCCCTTAACTAAAAACACATCAAACACCCCAGCCCCCCTCTCTCCCACCCCCCTTCCCTGCCCCAACAATGCCCTCCCCAACTGTTGCCCAGCTCCATCCCTGGATCTTAGGCATCTAGCACTTTCTGGCAATAGCCTGTAATCGCAGCTCAGCAGGGTAAAGTCGCCCTAGTGGCTGTCTTACTACTACTTCCCAGGAGGCAGGGTGCCTTCATCCTGCCACTCCTATCTGCTTCAAATCAACCACGCATTGCTACTCAATTTACTTATGTGCTTTGTACTCTATATTCCAGTCCAACAAGTTCGACAAATTCAAGGATATCATAACATGGGTTTGGCTTGATCCGTCCGTACCCCTCCACCATTATCTCTACCATAGTCCTTACTGGGATACCCCGCTATGTGTCTTTTCAGTATGTATGTCATATCCCAATCACTTATCGTGCTCCTCATGGACCTGCTCCTCCTCTCGTTCCGGGTAGTCCTGTAAGTCCAGCCATGTCGCTGCTTCCTCTGGGGTATCAAAGAAGAGCACTCTGCTTTTATGCAATACTTTCAACTTCGCGGGATACAAAAGCATATACTTGATTCCAGCCATGTGTAATCTCCTCTAGATCGCCACATAGTTGTACCGCTTACATTGGACTTACATTGTATAGTCAGGAAACGCCGTGACGGTCGTTGAAGCTCTCTCTATCGTTCCACCTTAACGAAAGTACTCCAAGATCTTCTCCCGGTCTTTATAGTTCAGGATCTTTGCAATTATTGCGCGAAGGGGGCCCCAGGCCGCGGTTTCCTCATAAGGGCCCTATGTGCTCGCTCCACTGTAAATCCTTGCGAAAGTTTGTCGACCCCGATTTCTTGCAGGATCATATTCCCACATAGTCCGTAGGGTCCTGGCCCTCTTCCCCCTCCGGCAGGCCGACCACACGGATGTTATTCCGTTTCGCCCTTCCTTCAGCTTTGTCTGCATGGTTCTCAAGGTTGGCCACCTGCAGCTGTAGTATGTGAACCCCCTTTGTGTTACTGGTGCTGATGTCTGTGTTGGTTTTCACCGCACTCTCCAGATTACTCGTTCTGTCAGCCGGCGCCCTGACATCTTGTCGCAGCAGAGTGACCTCTATTCCTACTGCGTCTATTTTGACCTCCAAGGAAGTTCGTAGGTCCGCCATTGCTATCCCCCATGAGTCTTTCAACTCCGTTATAGCCGTTCGTGTCAGGTGGTTTTCTTTCGCCGGGGTACTCTCCACGGATGCAGTTGCGCGACTCTGTGCAGATGCAGTAGGAGTCTGCTGTGTCTTAGCAAAGGCTTCCATCGTGGGTTGTTTACTCTTGACCTTGGTTCCTTTCCCCGTCATCCTACAATCTTGGCTATTTGTCTAATTTTAGTCTGTTCGTAATGTGGCAATTCTGCATCTTTGTTCTGTCGTGACACCACTAAGCCAGTCCAGACCTGGGGACGTTATCCTCAAAGAGCCACTGTGTGTGTTCATATGCATTAAGCTATGGTTTCGGGTGGGTTGTGTTCTCCCACGTCTACAACCGTCGTTACTGCTTTCTATAGGCCTCTTCTGACTTCCGGCTAGGCCATGTGTACCCTGGGCGCACTATGCTCTGCACCCTCGTGTCAACGTTCACTAGGGTCCCACCAGTACCGTCAGTAAGCCTGCTCGACCCTGCATGCCATGCTCCCCAGCCGTGACAATCAATGGCCAGCTCATTCAATCTTCAGGGCCATTAGATTAGATGTATTCCTGTCTTTACCACCAGTGCGCCTCAAGGTTCACATGGTACCTAACTCCATGCGCCCCTCCTTATTATGAGGCATCAGTACCAAATTAGTGGCTTGGGCATGTGTCTCCCGGGAAGGTTCTTCCTCTCTTCCTGGCATCCGATTTCCGTGTTCTGTGGGCACTGTTGCAGGGTTTCGTTCTTGCAGGATACTTATTTGCCAGACACAGTGGCTAGCAGTTGTCACTTTCAGTATCCAGCCTCAGTTTCGTTCAAGCATGCATCCATTTAGCCGCGTTGGCTCCTCTCCCCGAGCGCGGCTCCTGCACTACTATGTTTTCATCCGCTCTGAGGCTGTCCCGAACGTGCTGTTTGTGTCTGAATATCTGCTACTTACTGTAGCAACAAGTTCTCGTGGCGCGGCTGCTGCCTCCGCAACACAGTTTAATCCAGAGGTTACATTCGTGTTATAACAGAATGTCAGGGAGACGTTGCGTCCAATAACTTGCCTCCGTATATATGATTTCCGGGCGGGAATGTATCCAGCCAGCTGCACGGCCCTTCACACGTCTCGCAGCTCCATCAGTGCTACACATATAAATAGCATTGCGTCCTTTCAGCTGGAGCGTTCGAAAAGGCTGCAGCGCGCGGCTACAGTATCCGCCGCACTGCTCGATCCTCCTCACACGGTCTTGCAGCTGACTGAAATGTGACTCGGCGGTGTGTTTTATAAACAAACGTTACTCCGGACATAGGAGCCACAAACTTAAAAGTTCCGAATCTCTGGGAAGCTTCACCCAATTGACTTGTCTCCTTCAGTCGTTGTGGGGCACACCTTCCGACGTATTTGCAATCATTTGTAAAGTACACAGGTCATTTTTGTGCATGAATCTTCGGATCATCGTTAGATCTCCAGGAGCAGCTTCAGCAAGGCACGTCCTACACCATGGCTAGTTAGCCATGCCCCTCAAAACTGATTAATACTTGATTCTAAAGCCATCAGCTTGAGTTTCATTCCAAATATATTACTAACGTGTGCTTTGAGGCTGAAGCTATGCTCAACTACGTTCTGGGTTATGAAGTTGAGCTATTACGCCTTGGTTATGCCATCCACAAGGTGTTAATACCTTCCGAAAAATCACGCCAAAGTACTAAAGCTCAGAGGTCTAGCATCACTGATCTAAGTGGTCCTAGCGTGCACACTAATCCCAGTACTGCACATGTGAATCAGGTGCCCAATTATGCCACTAATATTGTGGCAAATAATAATGATGCCATTCCTGAAGGTTATTGGCAATGGTTGCCTTTGAGTTTTAAGTCCCACTTCGCTGCAACTCGACAATGACCAAACTCGAAGCAGTTGCTCTATTCCTGGAATACGCGTGGGCATACGCATTTGTTTGAGGATGATGGTTTGATTGAATGTATGGCTCTTTTTAATATTATTGCACTCCAGGAAACATGGTTAACAGTGGAAATACAGATTGATGATAGATGTACTGTCCATCAAATTGCGACAAAGGGCCCTCTTGGTCGTCCGAAAGGTGGCCTGTTGATTTCTGTTCAATCACCATGGTCTATTATCAAACTCGCACTATCCAATGAGTACATATTAGTGGCAAAACTAACATGGATGTCGTCCGTCCTAATTGTTATCAATATTTACGATCCTCCCAACTTGGTTAAAACTGCAGCCAATATTGAGACTGTTGAAAATGTGCTGAAACTGTTCAATCATCGCTACCCTATATTTCTTTTGAGTGATTTGAATGCGAAAATTGGCGATTATTGTCAGTCTGATGTGCAGCTGGGTGCTCCGTTCAAATCTAAAATCCACGTGGTGTCCAATAGACAAGGCAAAAAGTGGATGAATGTTATGCAGACCCATAGCTTTATGAAACTCAATGGCCTAACACCTAGTGATGTGCCTATGAACTTCACTAGGCTCGAAGGTAGATCTGCAGCTACCCTCGACTACATTTTTACCAACCAAATTGGGTTTCATCTTGTCATCGATATGGGCGTAGTTGAGAGAGATGAGAGTGACCATCTACCCTTGTCGCTGCTATTTGCTATTTCAGAAAAGGGAATTACCCACCATGACTACGATGACAATGGGGCGATTAGCTTAAATGAAGGAAATAATAGGATTGTTTGGCATAGCCAAAATATTGAACATGTCACTCAACTGGTATCCACCCTACTATCAGAGTTCATTAAGGAGGGGGTGTCTAGTAAAAACGCTGGTAATTACATTTTGCATAGTTTTACTGAGCTTATGCAAAATATTCAGAAACAAGTGGGTGAACGTCGCACATACAAATGAATTGGGGAACGTTCAAATATTGCTATCCCACGAAGGCCTGGGAATGATAAAAAGATCAATCTTGCTAAAAAGAAACTGCGTAATGAAATTCGTTTTGTCGTTAGAAATGACTTGTTGTTGTCAGTACATGAGGTAGCATGCCTTATTAAAAAACTTAAAAAGAATTATAAAGTGTGGCTAAAAATCCATAAACGCGAATGCGAAACCAAATTATGGAAAAAAAATTCTCTGGCTGCCTTGTCCAATAACCAACAAGGGATTTGGCATCTCCTCAGCAAGCACAAAAATCGCGATCTGACAATCAATTGTATCACCGAAGATGCATGGGCCCATTATATCAACGGCACATTGGGAAAAGTTGAACTAGGTACAGTACTAACTCTTCCTCCTGAAGTTACTTGGGTCTGTAAATCCTCTGAACTTGATATTATTAATATCATTGAAAATCTCAAGAACTCACGGGCTGCAGGGCCGGATGGGGTCTGCAATATGGTAATAAAAAAGCAGCCTGAACTGTGGGGTGCTGCACTTGTACTCTTGTTTAAACAAATAGGGATACTTGGTGAAATACCTTCATCGTGGAAGACTAGCCATATCCTTACTGTTCATAAAAAAGGATCATGGGATAACCCGGCTAACTTTCGAATGTTGGCAATGCTAGATGTATCTTCTAAGATATTCACTAAGGTATTGCTTAAGGAATTTAATGATTGGATTAGTGAAAATAATATCTTACCTCCCAATCAAATAGGCTTCCGTGACAAATCAAGTGCCGCACACAATTTGTTGAGGTTTACATCTTCGATTGAACATGCCTGGAAAAAACGCAATTTGAATGTCTACTGTGCATATATTGATTTTTCTGCGGCATTTGACACCATACTTCGTAACAGACTTTGGTATAAATTAAGCTTATGGGGTATCCCCCAAGGTCTGTTAAAAATGTTAATGTTGTTACACTCCAACACATCAGTACGCATTAGACTCAACGCAGCTGGTAAACCTTCAAAATTTATGGCTACTAGTTGCGGTGTCAAGCAAGGCTGCATGATCGCTGCCATCCTCTTTAATCTGTATTTAGCAGATATGATGAAAGCATTCTTTATCCCAGAAGCTAACCCCGTTAGAGTTAATGGAGTAACTGTTGGTTGGCTTGCCTATGCTGATGACTTGCTACTGTTGGATTATACTCCGGCGGGCCTTCAGCATAATCTTGACTCCTTGGTTATCTACTCAGCCGAGAATGGTCTGACTATTAACATCGATAAGAGCAAAATAATGGTCTTCTCAAATAAATGTAGACCGAAGAAATACTCATGGAGCCTCGAAAGCAAAAAAGTGGAACAGGTGAAATCATACAAATATCTGGGAGTTGTTATTGATGAAAAGCTGAATTGGGAGGAACAGTGGTCTACTATCAAGAGCAGATGTATTGTGGCTGCTAACGCCTTAAGTGCCTTTATTGGTCGCAATTGCTGTTATTCGGTCATTGCAGTTCTTAATATTTACCTTGCAAAAATTAGATCCATGCTGCTTTATGCTGTGGAAATTTGGGGGCACAAGTTTGTTAAACGTAGTGTAGTCTTTGAATCTATCCTCCTAAGAAAACTACTACGTCTCCCTCCAAGAGTGAGTGTGGAATACTTGTATTTGGAATTTAATATCAAAAGTTATTTGTATGCATACATATGCCAATGTGTTCTGTCCTATGAGAAAGCTGTCACACTTCGCACTGAAACTATTTTTGTGCCATTTGTAAAAGCATATCTCAATCTGGAAGGTTATGTGCTGATTGGTCCCATTGGTATCATTCAAAGACTACACCGCACATGGACCAATGAGTATGAACCAGGTACTCTCTCTCTTCTATCTTTAAAAAAATGAGACTTAAGATCAAGGTGCAGGACTACTGCCATGAACAAAATACGATCAATCTAGCATCTAAAAAGTTCAGTGGCAGGTTTCTTGAAGAATATTTGAGTAGAGTGTCGTCTCCCTCTTATATTCTTGCTTATCCCAATGCTGGCACATTTCGTACTCATTTATTGATGAAATTTAATGTATCTGTTGCACTAGAAACTAACTGTGCTAACATTGGATTCACCCATATGTTAAAGCATTGTCGCCTGTGTGGAGTAAATGTTGTTGAGTCCCTTCATCATCTAATCATGTGCTGTGAAAGTTTAAATGATTTGCGAACTACATGTTTTAAATCTTATAACAATGACGTCGTGATGACTGATATATCTGATCAATGGATGAATTTTATGCGAGGCAATGATATTAACCTGATATATTTTATTGTTGCATTTTACTTGAAAATTATGGCAATTTTAAACTGTATTGTATAGGATATGTGAAAATGAAATATGTTTCTTAGATTTTGTGTATTTAGTTTTATTGTCAATGTGTTATACAAAGCCAATTGGCTATATGTATATCTATCTATCTAATAATAATAAATAAATAAATTCATCAATTGGCATAGCACCATCTCGGACCCAGAACAAAAAAGAACTGTAATTGAATGTATTTAATAATACTGTTATATACTGCATATTATATAATCAAATACCCAATATATAGAAAAACACTCACAACCCCTGGCATAACTGGCTGAACCACCATTTTGTCATACTCTTTTACTAATTGGCCTTCTTGGCTTGGCCAACACAGTTTCTGCTGTTTCACTCCTTATTCCTGCTGCTGCTTGACCTTCGTGAATTGGATAACACAGCTTCTGCTATTCTAACTATCCTTATCTCTCTACTTATAGCACCTGTTACAAGGTATCCCTCTATCCTTAAGCCCAGGTGTAAGTAAGGATAAAGAAAGATTCTCAAAGGAGAACCCAAAGTGTTCCCCGCAACACTCTCCATAAGGAACTGTGTGCTGCAAAAGTTAAATACAGATGCCTTAAAAGAGATATGGAGGAAAGCAGACTCCATAGAAAAAGTAAAACACGGAGAGCAGAGTTCCAAAAGGTAGATCCCATAAGAATGAATGAGTGGGAAAAAGCTACACTCATTCAGGACATAAAGAAAAAGGTACAGAAGTCTAGCAGAAAGGGTTGTGGGTTCCACTAGGATAGGGGATGAAGCATAACAATGACAAATCTCACTAACGGCTGGAAGGTTTGCTCTATAATAAAATCCTTTCCTGTTAATTATTATGCCCCCACTATTAATTATTTATCCCTCTGTCTTTCTCTCATTTAACCATTCAAGAATATTTAGTCTGCTCCTGTAATGTAAATGGTCAGTATTCCTTCATTTGGAGATCCTAATGAAGTATTTGTATTCTTTTTTTAGAGCCTTCAATAGTAATGGGGAAGGGCTATGAATGAAGTGCTCTGGTTTTAAATTACTATATAAGCTCTTTATGCATGTTCCCGAAGCAACACAGAGGTACATTTTAATTTTTTTCTTCCAAACTTCCTCCAGTGACATTTCCAAACTGTTGCCATAGATGCCGACTGGTGATATATGCTGGTTTAGCTGAGGACCTAATAGTGCCCATGCATCCATCCACATACACTGAATGAGAAGAGACATAAGATGGTCTTACAGTTTCAACAATTGTGCTTTCTATTAGGCTTCCCTCGGATCTAATAATTTCGGTCTTTAACTTATTCCAGATTGGAAGAGTGCAAATAATGTTCTACCTGTGGTGGGACGGGCTAGTTTGTTAATGCTCTGATCATAATTATTAGGGACACGAAGTAAGGTTGGTCTTTCTTTTAAAATATAGGGTTGGCTAAGATTAAAGTGGTGAAGTTGGCTTCATCAGAAAGAAAATTAGAATACAGATAAAAGGGTGTCAGGTAATATTCTCCCCATAAATAATGTCGCAATAAATATACTCTCTGCGAAACGGCATAGGAAACATTAAATATGAGGACAGTATATGGGGTAAATGTATGCGGGGGTGTCCCCCGCTCCTTTTTAAAAATAAAGTTGGGATTAGAGGGGTGTCTCCCGCAGGTACCATATGGTAATATCGCCGCAAAAAAAGGCACTATTCTTGTCTGGTGACATTTTTGCGGGGATATTATCACATGGAACCGATAAAAGAAAGACTGAAAAATCTAAGTAAATGGCTGAAATTATAGAGAAAAATAATAGCAATATATGGATATATGAGTGAAAGGAAAAAAAGAAAAATAATTGGAAGAGGAAATTAAACAAAAGAACAATGAAGGCGAGATGGAAAGAAAACATTATAGAAAGATGGAAAGAACAAAAGTAAGCATCGAAGAGGATGGATGAAATGAAAAGCAGGTAATATGGCAAATTGAAAGATAAAAATGAAATTAAGTAATAAAAGGAAGAAAGGATTGAGTGAAGGTAGGGCTGGAGAAGTGTCAACTGCATGTCAAGTGGCATGCGGCTGACGACTCCACAGTGGTACTAATTTTTCAGAGACCCTCATATAAGGGAGAGTGTAATTTCCTAATGCAACAATCCACATATGACTAATTTAACAGTTGCCAAAAAGCAGTTCTTTGCTGGGCTTTCATTTGCTTTCATGTGGCATATCAGTTCGGTTTTGGCTTGCATTCAAGTTACATTTTAGATTGCCAGACATATCGCTAAATTCACATATGAAACGTACACAAAATTGAGCGGTTTAAGGCCCTCCACAAAAGAACACATTTCACTTCAGAGATATGAAGCGCCCTGTGCTTACTGGCACCCCACATTAATGATGAATTTACTGATAATGATGAATTGCTATGCACATCCATGATAAGTGTGTCCCATTCTTTAATTAGCCCCATTTAACGTCTTGTTGCAATCTGTCTGGAATGGTGTGTGCATGTTTAAAAAGTTACCTGCTGCATACTGAGGCAAGGAGTGAACAAGACAGTCCCAGTTAGGTACAGGAGAGACCGTGGTGCCGATTATCACTGCACAAAATATTGCCCAGCAGGGCCTTCACAACCCTGGTGAGAAACATTTTTCTCTGCAAGTACACAAGGTTACATAGAGAAGGAGGCACTGACTATCCTACTGTTTATTGGAATACCCTCAGAGTGGGCCGTATAACTTGAATGTCATAGTGTCACTTTCTCAAATGTCATCAGGTGGTCAAAGGTCATGTGATATAATTTTTACTGCCTGTCTGCACTGCTCAGAAGCTCTGTTTTTGTACTGCCCAGTACAAGCTTACTGCTTAACATCCCTCCAAACAACCAAGCTGTAGCACGACTTGGGACAGATTTACACTTTATAATGGCTTCGGGCAAGCTTACACTAGCGCTGCTGCAAAGAAGCCCACACTGCAGCGCTGCAAGCTACAAATGTGTTTACTGGACGTAGCGGTCAGTCTGAAGATGGGGCAAAGATGAATTTTCTGCCTTAGTGTAGAGGTCATGGAGAGCAATGGTTATAGAAATATGTGCATCTTGATAGCTGTTTAGTTATAGCCCCAAGGAATAAATAGGCCCAAGAAACCAGAGGAGATGGAAAAGTGGGAACTGTTGAGAGCCGGTGTTCAGAAAACAGCAAGAGTTTTAGAATGTTGTTGTCAAGGACTCTACTGATGTCCTAAAGACACACAATTGCAATGTCGACTGAGGACTGTGCTATCGTCATTTCTAAGAACTGCATTCAGATGAAGATGATCCATTTGGCACTGGTGTGGGTTCCTTAAGGGCCTCTGTTTTAATGAATTTTCCACCCGGACTTCTTGACAAACCTTTATTTTTGTCGTTAGTTGGTTCTGCATGCCCTTGCGAGACAGATGGTAGATAAAGCAATGTGCCCTGCCTCGCTGCCTGTACAGGTTTATTTTGAAGAAGAGATGGCGGGTTTGGCCACCTTCCCTAGCCAAGCTGTTAAATTGATTTTGCTCCAATTTGATTTTTTCCTTCCAGATTGAAATAAGCAGAGATTTTCCTGGTTGATAAAATATGGTGACAAGGGAGGAACCACCAATTATCGAACTATAATTTGTGATTGAATGTGGTATCTAGGCTATTTGGGAAAGTATTGTTATCCTGTTCGTTGAGTCCCGTGAGGAGAAAAGACCACTTTAACAAAGGTTTGAGAAAGGGTGCGTTGTTCTCGGTCCCATTCTCCATATTAAAAAATGGTACAGCTACAACTCTCTCTAAGCTTGAAACGGAGGCACCTTTTTTGGCCTCAGAGAGGATAGTGGTACTTCTCTTTGTGGAAGATGCAATATTGATCTCGAAACCACTTGCAGATCGCAGAGCCAACTGAATATGTTTAATTGCATGTGTGTTGAAAAGGGATTAATAGTAATATAAGGAAGACCAAAGGCACCCTGTTTCACCCACGGAGAAGATTTAGACTTTCAATTACACTGGTGGGGGAAGAATTGGAGCAAGTTGGCCCTTTTTATCACCTGGGTGAGCACTTAACAGAAAATGTTGGATAGCATGCCCAAGTATCCAAAAAGTAAACCTTACCTGGACAGGAGTTCTACCATGACCGACTTTGTGACGTGTGGAGGCAAAGCAGTAGGTTCGGCTATCAAACATACAGAGCCCAAACTCTGGCAACTGTGACCAACTGAGCAAATATCTGGGGTACATGTTACCACCCGTGACACTGTTAGGCTTAGCTATGGGAAGTCTAATGTTCCCCTGCCTTTGGAAGTGGGCTACCTGGGAATTGCCCATACTATACATTTAAAAATCTTATAATATGTACTTCATTTCATTTGGTCAAGTACAAGAGAGGTTTGGAAGCCATTCTTGCATTACAGGAGCAGAATCTC
This sequence comes from Ambystoma mexicanum, assembly GCF_040938575.1. Lineage (NCBI taxonomy): Eukaryota > Metazoa > Chordata > Amphibia > Caudata > Ambystomatidae > Ambystoma > Ambystoma mexicanum. Next base: position 992,432,341 of record NC_090934.1, on the reverse strand, counting down.
TGCCTTCGCTCCACATTGGCTGGGGCTCTCAAGTGTCTAGAGTTTGTTTATCTGGGAAAATCTTTCACTAACAACGAGCGCGCAAATGGTATAGTGAAGCCGGCTGATAAAGAATGGTATTTATAAATTGAAATCTTGAAGAGGAGTCCAAAGAAGCTATTTTAATCTCATTTGTATTATTTGGCTGCTGTTAAAATTAGATCTGAGATAGTTATTGTATTGCCATGATTATGCTGCCCACTTGTTGGCAATTAGTGTACATTGATGCATTCCACATGTTTCCCTAGTCACCCACTTTTTGCATAATACTGGTCAGAAACAAATGTGTTTAAAGGAATCCCTTATGTAAGTTTGCTATTGGTTGCGCACATTAGGGATAAATGCCACAGCCTTAGCTCTGATGCGAAACCGCTTTAATGTCTAAAGGGGGACATGCTTCAGATGCTTATACCCACCCCAGTGAACACATGGCTGCACTGATGTTACCGTTCCTTCGCTGTCATTGCCATGTTTATAGATATTATAGATATCCAGTCAAAACATGAATCGTGCACACTGTAGGAAACAGTACAAAATTGTCCTTTTTAAATTTAAGAATTTGTTCTCCCTACCAATGCTTTTTCTGACCTCCTTTTAAGGAGGAAGCAACACACCAATAAGGTCAGCAGTAGATGTTTGCTGGGGAAAAGTTTGTAGCATCATGCCAACTGCCAGCACAGAACACCCTTGCCTGCATTCTCATGAAACTTCCATAAAACTTCCATCCAACTTAAAATGCCAAAATACAGTTACCTTCACATCCCTGTTCTACGAAACTGTGGTAGGTCGGAATCCGGAGACGACAAGGAAGCAGGGTTCTCAACTTTCTTTATTCTAGTTAACCAAATAAACCTAGTCTCTCCCTAACGCTGGGTGCTCGTCAGGATGTAAGAATAAGATTATACAAAGCCCTCTGTCTGGAAATCCTAATCCAACCTAGATGCACTCCCTATCATCTAAAACGGAAAACACAAAAACCACCAAGACACATGTATTTCCCCAAGGAAAGGGATGGCTGATGGCTTCGGTCTTGCATCCCTTTTATCATGGGCCTTTCCTATGTTCCCAGATCCAGTCTATATAGTATAGTTCTTGGAATGCTAGAATAACCTCCCAGGTTCCAGGCAGGTCCCTCTCACTTGCTTACCAACCTTTGTTGGGATGGAAATGATCCAATACCACCCATCTAGGCATGTCCGATTTAAGGGATAACTATATGAAGACAAGGCGGGAGCAGGCCCCATTTCCAGGGTGCGTATAAAAGCCCTATAGCACATAGAAATAGGCGAAATAGGCGAACAGCACTAGCCATTTCCCCTGCCCTGTGACTCAATTTTGTATTCGGCGCAGAGCTGACCTACTGAGAACTGCGGCGCTGGCATCCCGAGTTCACATAGCAGTGCCAAGCCATCAGCACACCAGGCCAGCTCCGCACGAGCCCTGTTCCATCGGAAGTCCATCTCCCTTCTCTCCCTCCATTGTTGTGAATGTCTAGTATCACATTCAGGAATGTGCCTGGCACATTGTGAGAAAGTACCAGGCCCTGCGATGCACCCATCCATCTCCACTAAACTGCCAGTGGGCCTCTGACCCCCATGCAGCCTGACAGAGCCAGCCACCTTCCACTGACCCAACCCCCAGGACCTAACCTCTCCAAGCTGCCCACCACAATTCTACACACACCAGTATATTTTCCCAATAGCAACACACGTCCCCTGTAACATTAGGTACCAGGGAAGATAAATCCGAAATCCATCCCCCGGGGAGGAGACTTTGGCTGCGGAAACTGCAGTATTAATGAAGCCCTTAATGTGGGGGTCAACATAACTATATTTTATCCCCCTTGCTCATAGACACCCCTTTCATATGATATTCCGGTGTCTGCCATGTTGAGGGAATAACTAGTTCCGGTTGTTTAGCTTAGATTAGATGGTGTTTCTAATGTTTGCCCTGACCTTCACCGTGAGGATGAGCCCAGCTGACCCACATGCTCCAAGATCGATGGAAAGAAACAGCAAATTAGCACCTGGCATCACCTATGGAGCATGCTTTCGTATATGTCCGCACCAACCAGCTGGGTGAATATCTACTGTATACGATTTCGTCACTGATGATGCATTTGGCCTTTTTAATGTGCTGCCTGTGTAATTTTTGGCAGAGCGCTCTCGGGCAGCAGAGTTCTTTGCTAGCTTTTATATTATATAAAACTTTGTTATCCTTGCAAAACAATCTCTTTGCTTTATTCCCTAGCGGGTTGAATTTACTTTGGAGGGTGCGTTCAGAGGTCTATGCCTTCACCTTCACCGTCTAGGTCTCAGTCTCTCTCCCTTAAAGTATAGTGTCCTTTTCTGGTTTCCACAGCAGGCTCAGTACCCATGGATTTGACGTTCTGACCCTCTTTGACAACCTTCAAGCACAAACTGAAAACTATTCTTTTTAACTGATCTCCTTTGACCGCTGTTGATCCCTAGTCCTAACTTTTCGCCCTGCTTTTTTTTATGCGAGTTAGTCTGTCCCGGTGCTTCTATGCCTACGGACCACGTTCCAGCGCTTTAGAAATAAATAATAATAATAATAATAATACGTGTTTATTTATTCCTTTTAGTCTCTTGTTGCCTGCTCTGGGACTCTGCTCCTTCTGGTTCCCCACTCTAAGGTTCTTTCTTTCTCTCCCCACTTATGGCTTTTCTCTGCTCTCCCGAACATGGGGTCAGGTTCTTCTTTCACCTGACTCTGGGGCTTCTAGTGTTTCTCCCCACTCTGGGGTTTCTCTGTTCTCTCCCATTCTGGGGCTTCTCAGTGATTTCCAGACAATCTGGTTGGTCTCTTCCTCTAACCCCGCTCCTGGGCTTTCTTGGTGCTTTGCCAACTCTGGGGCTTCTCGTGTTTCCCCCCCACTCTAGGTTTTCCCGCTTCTCTCCCCACCCTGGGACTTCTCTCTTTGACCCCATTCTGGGCTATTGGGCTAACCCCTAAAGGTGTTAGTGTCTCGGGGGACCGACTGTGTTCTTCTTGGGGATTTTCCTGTCCTCTAAAGGGGGGGTGAAGGTGTTGGTCACCTCCACCGGGATTCTGTTTACCCTATCACAGCATAACAGGCTCACCTCCCTAGTTTCAAAGGGGGTGGTTCCCCCTTGGGAGAGGTGACAAACTCCTGTGATTCGTTACAGAACGCAGACATGTATTCATGCATGTAGCACTTCTTAATCGCTGTGTTTGTGAATAACCTCTGTCACCATTTGCCCACGGAAATGTGTAAATTCAGTATGGTTGCAGCTGCTTTAAATCAACAGAACTTGGGATCCACTTTTGCAATCCAATGGTTATCTTCCTATTTCAGCATTAGTCTTGCACCTTGATGCACACGTGCTGTTAGGTAGGTGTATGTGTCACACCGTCTGCCTCTTCGTGTCTGGAAAGCTACCAAATGAATGTTTCCTGCTCCCTTGGGTCCTTACTTCACTATTGTATTCCACCAGGCCTCAGGGCAGTCCTTTCCTAATCAAACTCCCCTGTCTTTGGGAAGGGAAAGGGTGTTGAGCTTAATTTGTTTGGGTAGAAGTTGAATGTAACAACCTCTGTTTCAGGTTATAGAGAAGCTTGTAAAAGGGAACAATGGCAAGATGGACTCCCTATGCTCTTGTAGGTGTGATGCCACACCTACCAGCTTGTCCCAACCTCTGTGCAATACCCTTGAGGATACTCCTCTACCATTTAATTAAGTTTTCTGAACTTGTGGATCAATGAGAATACTGGCTCTGTTTTGTGCTTACCTTTTTTAATAGAACGTAGGAAGGGAAAGGTTGGTAGTCATCATAAGGTGCTTTCAAGCTAAGGGAATTATTTATCCCAAAAGCATTGGAGATCATTTTGAACTTGTCCATGATTTATCTATTTTCTTCAGGAGCCAGTTGTATTATTTTCAGTGGTTGGCAACTGCAGGATGTCGTCTGCAGGAGCGCAGCCCTAGTTCATGGGACCAATCTGGTGCTCAAGGCTGTTTGGGGCAATTGTGGGGTTTTGGGGGGGGGGGTAAAGGTGTCCACCATATTCCCCCTTTGCCCATCCTTACTATTCCAGCTTCCCATCTCTTTCTACTTTTCATGTTGCTTTGAAATGACCTGTTTGTGATGTTTAGCACTATACAAGAAACCGAAATGTATATTTTTCTGAGGTTTGTAAATCTGATTAGATTGACATACTTTTCATAGGCTGCCAATCTAGTGGTTGGTTCGGAGTATAACGCTGTTTTTCAGAAACGAAGAAGGGGCATCAAGAGGGGTGTTTATGCTATCTTTGCCCTACATGTGCAGGCATCCATGGCCCCACACACGTCAACATCCACAGATTGTTCTTTATTCCTGATATTAGTTGGTCGCATTTGAGCGTAGGAGTAAACACAGCTATTCAGTGGGATAAAACTATTTTTACGAGGCCAAAACTCGCCCCAGCGATAGCATTTATAAAAAGGGATGAGGAGTCGCCACATCAACGCCGTTTGATATATCCAGCTGCCGATGATTCGATAAGCAGCATAGTGAGAGTGGGGAGAGACATTTTCTTTTCCACCTGTTGTATTTCAATACATCTATATAAGCTTCAATTTACATTACAGGCTTTGATCGATTTTCGAGCCCATTCACATACAACTTATTTCAATTTTGGCTGGAGTGTAATAGCAAGGGCGTAATGTTAGTTGGGGGGGGGGGCAAGGGTGTTTGTCCCCTTCCTCCCCAACTTGAGTGTAAAACCATTTTGTTACCCTCATTTGGCAGGCGCCTCTTTCTTTTCGATGTCGTCGTCCTCCCCAACATTTTCAGCAAAGTTACTCCACTGTGTAATACAAAGTTTCCTTGGAAGAAACACATAGGGTGTGTAATAATTCCCTTCCAAGGGACCACTACAAAGGCATGCGCCCACCCTATGAGAGCTTTAAATGGAAATCCTTGCAGAGCAGAGGTAAAAAAGGTTGAGGTTATCACGGTTGGAAAATAGTGCTGTTGTCAATATTGGACAGCTGTGAAGAGGTACCAAAGGGTAAAACCTCAGTCTGCCGCCATGTTAGCAATTCCCCGACCGGAGTACATGCACCCATCCTCTAAGGGCGTTTATGGCAGCCACAGTGAACACGCCGGAATATAGAGGTTTTTCTGTGAATTGATCCCCTATACGGAAAGGCATGTCCCTGTAACGCTCCCCTTCCCCTTCCAAGATGCCCAGTGGGGAGGCCAAATCCAGCCCCATCCAAGATGGCCGCCAGACGGTCATGATGCGATCACGTCTGGGTACGTGATTGCAGCCATTTCCATAAAAGAAGCGGTAGTGGACCGGATCGTGTCTCGCAACTGAAATTCCCCCGAAGATCTGGATCAAGCCAAGACTCCTCTCTAGGTAATGAGCAATCTAGTCCCTTTTGAGTCAGGATTCCTCTCTGGGTAATGAGAAATTTAGTCCCTTTTGAGTAAACCAGTGCATGTGTCTCAAGAAATTAGGTCAAACAAAATGTTGCCCAGAATCTCTTTCTTTGTGCTGAAACAGAAGGAAGTACCTGTCCTGAATCCCAGTGCTTCAAGTAAGGGACATTAACATTACATTACATTACATAGAGCAAGAGGGAAGTATTTATTGGAGATGTCCATTCTTCGCAAAGGCCCTTCTTAACCTGTGTCCCTTTTGTGATTTCCCAATATACAGCTCCTGGCCCTTGTTACCAGGATTACTGGGAAGGCTGCGCATTGGATAAACTGCCTCTGAACAGGAGAGGCTGGGGAAACAGCCTGTGCTTGTGCATATTATCCCTGCAGCCAGGGACCCCTTTGCTAGGTAGTTGTAGGCAATACTTCCTTGACTCCCAGGAGGTTTCTGCATTACGTGTGAAGGTACAAGGTTCTGACACCCCAGCTCCAAAGGACCCATTCCTAGTTGGATGTTTTGAGAAAAACTTTGGCGACCACAAGACTGTCTCATTTTAGAAATACAAGCACAGCTAAGGTCTGAAAACACCCCATCATGTGGGAGAACGGAATGTTCTGGTTGACTCTGAAAACTCTGGAGCCCGACCAGGCTAAACCATTGAGCACTCTCAGCGCTGATGCAACGAAACAGACCTTGAACATGCAGAACACCGAAAGGGAAAACGCCTCAATGGCACATTATAATTAACCAACCACAATGGATATACCTGAATCCTAATTAATGATGACCATGCTCCCTATAGGTACCCTTTCAAAAGGTCCTACAATGGGGGACACAAACTACAAATGTGGTTATTAAAAGCTCATTTGATATGCCTGAAACGTCAGGCTGTCAGGTTGCTAGGACCACAGTTACAAAGTGCCAAACACGGCTGTAGGGCATAGGGTTTAAGCCAGGGATGCAGGCAAGTCTGCTCGATCATTCTCTTGAAGACTTGCTTCTCTTTGGGAATGCTTTTGATGAGGTTCCAAGCAAGCACAATACTATTAACACACTGGACCAAATCAGTGGAAAACCATACCAGCACAGAGGGTCATCCTTGAACAGACACTTTTCTAGGCAAATCGTATGCACAATAATCAAGCCAGTTTAGTCAATCCTCGTACAGTAGATGGAATGAAAACTCAGGAAGTCACAATTTTACATATTCCAGGCTGCAGTGCGGCCGAGGAATATGTCATAGCCTTGAGGGAGTGGGAGGGTGTCATGATTTGTCTCCAAACAGGAACCTCCAGCTGCATGTCACCTCACATGTTTCCTCAGTAGGAGGAAGGTTAGCATAGTTCACTCGGCGTGGGAGGGACAATTGGGTGATTAGCACAATAAAAGAGGGATACTGCATCAAGCTTCTGGGGAAAACCACACAACCTCTGGCCACACACCAGAAGAATGCCACAAGAGCACCTACAAAAAGAGGTTTTGGTGCTTTTTCAGAAGGTAGTTGTCGAACAAGTCCTCACAAATCCTGTAAACCCAGAAATCTACTCGCTGTATTTCTTTGTACCCAAAAAAGACAAAACCAAAAGGTGAGTACTCGATGTATGGTCTGCAAACAAATTTGTAAAACCACAAGTATTCAGAATGACAGCATTACCAGACATAATACCCCACGTTAAAAAAAGTCTTGACAACATTGGACATACAAGCATACTTTCATATTCAATGTGCCCAGAACACTGCAAGTGTCCCCCGTTTCTGTCAAAATGCTTTCTTTTGGGATTGCATTGGTACCTCGTGTGTTCACATCTGTGCCGCCAAAGCTTCCCAGTATACCCTTATCTAGACGACTGGATAAGAACAGCACAGCATTGGGATACGAAAACACCCAAAAGTCTATCAATCTTAATCATCTGGGTTTTTTAGTCAACAAACAAAAAACACTCTCATCTCAAGCCAATTTAAAAGGTTTCTAGGAGCTACCCTGGATTACAAACAAGGTAATAGTTTATCCCTCATCAGAGTGTTTAAGCTTGACCAACTGCTGTGTTCCCAAGTGGTCATTCCATAACTGTATGAAGGTTATGAGACTTTGAGTGTTCATCATCCTGTGTGTGCGCGCCTCAGAATGCTCTCAATGCGACAATGGCTCATGTACCAATGGTTATATGCACCTAGCGAATGGGATGATCTAGTGATAGTGCTGCAAGAGATTATAAATACAATATAGTGGTGGACAAAACCAAACATGTTAAAGGGCAAACCTGCCAGTTCAAGTAACCATTACAACAGATGCATCGCAAGCCAGTTGGGTTGAATTATCAGGAGCACTAGCACATGTCAGGTGGATGAGTTGGCAGATGTCTCAGCTGTGATTAAAATGGCGCTATGCATGTTCCAAGTGCATCTTCTGAACACAAGCACCCCTGTCAACACAGACCACACCATAGCCATGTTTTACATGAACAGGGTACAGCACACTCGAAAGTGCTCTCTATTCTCACCCAGCAAATTTGGCAATGGTGAGTAAACTGATATATTTTCATTCTGGAACAGCATGTGTCAGGCATGCACACTTGCTTCGCAGGAAACTCAGGCAAGGTGTTAGCCCAGGAACACAAATGGAACTCAATACATACATATTCAAACATGTATTCACAGCTTGTGGTCAACCTTTAATAGACTTTTTGCAAGAAAAGAAAATGCAAAATGCCCAGCATCAAGGTACCCACAAAAGGGGACCCTAGGAAGCACACGATATATGAACTGGCTAGTGATATTTTCATACGTTTCCTCCTCCCCACAAACTCCTCTACTTTGCCACAAAGTTCACAAACTACTTCATGATTGCTTAACTCGAGCTCATTGCACTAATGTTGGCAAGGCAGGCATAGTATCCCCACCTCTTACACATATCGGTGTGCCCACCAGTCAAACTGCATCAAATATCAAACTATCCAACACAACAGCATCTGCATATAGCAAACCCAAATCCACAAGTTATGAACTTGTCAGTCTGCCTCCTGAGTTTATATAGTTAATTTATGCCTGTGCCACGATTTATGAAAGTACTGCATAAGTCAAGGAAACCTTCAGTAAATGTAAATTGTTTGTTATTTGGTGCACAAAGAAACCCATCACTCCAATGGACTGTTCACCTGCAGATATTACCTACCTGCTTTATCACCTTAAATCAGGCTGGGTAATCAACTTGCTTAAAGTTCATTTAACTACACTAGTACCATACACCACATCATAAAAAAAGTGTAATGGTGGAAGGTGCCTGTGGTCATGGCATTTATGGAAGAAGTGAAGCACATTTACCCGCCAGTCGCACTCCTTCCCCTGGCTTGGGGCCTAATTATGATCCTTCAGGGGCTTGAGCACAGGGATATGCCCCAAATCCCGGGAGAAAATAGTGCAAAAGAGGCAGGCGTGTAAAGAGTCCTGCAGACAAGGAAGGATAGGTAATAACTACAGAAGGGCAACAAAGGCAGTGAACAGAAAGAGGCAGGGAATACAACCAAGACAAACACGTTAGGTTCCCACTTGGGGTGTATGCAGAATGGGGCAAGAGTTTCCTACAGGTCGGGGAAACTCTAGGCTTCTGAGCTGGTTATTATAGTGCCACTCTGAATGCTAATGGAAAGAAGCAGCAGGAGTGGGCGTGCGTCTCTGCACCCTAATGCAAAAATGATGAAACCATACTCCCAAGACTGAAGCCTATATTGGTCCAACTGGAACAGAACAGTGACTGTCCCCTGAAACAGGAACCAGCACACTAATAACACATATGGCACAATGGACAAGACTGAGACGTGCCAAAGGAAAGGACAGAGATTGCCTGCTGAAAGAACAGGAAGAAAGATCATAAGCAAGAAGACAAGAATCTAAGTGCAAGAGTACAGGAGACTGGAACTGCAGATTGGACATCAAGGAACAGCAGACTGAACTATAGAGCAGGAACAAGAAAACTCAGGACAGAAACTCTGAACTAGGATAACCTGGACTGAACTGCAGATTGGTAACCAGGAACTAACTTTGGACTGGAATAACAAGGACAGCACTGCAGATCGATAACAAGGAAACTGTGGTCTGGAATGTAGGAAGCTAAAGCCAGGTAACACAGACTGCAGTCTCGGAGAAAGGAATTGAAGGCAGGGAACAAGAGAATTGGTGGTAGAGAGCAAGGGGCTACAGGCATGGAACGGAGGACTGCAGACAAAGGAGCTGGGGAACTGCAGGCAGTGTGTACAGGGCAGCAGGAATATGGGTTCAGGCAGGGAAGGAAGGGGACTGGGCAGAGAACTCAGGGTAATGGAACTGAAGATGGTTCTGCAAACAGCATCAGGACACAGCAGAAATCCAAGGGTCAAAGCACAAGGGTCTTGCAGCAAACTCGGTGCAAGAGGCCAGTGTTCCTCCGGTCAGCTGCTTAAATACTGACCCACCCTGTGCAGACGCAAGCTTGTTCACAGCACCTGGAATACCACACCTGAAGGTAATCTGCCTCCTCCCCCTCTGGTCCTGGGAAAGTGAAAGCAGCACTGATTTCTAGGGCTTCTGGGGATTGTAGTTCTAAGACTTATGCGTAGGAATAGTCCGCTAATGAGAACTGCCAAAAGGTGCATTATGGGATATGTAATTTGTGAACTCAAATATGGGAAGTCTTGTGAAGGAAGGGAAAGACATAAATATGAATAGATTTTGTCTGGGACGGATTATGGTGATGAATATCGAGTCCCAATTAGTCCTCAAGGTGTGCCAGTGGCACAGTTGTGACACTTGGAAATTAATGAGGCCTTTCAAAATAAACTTTATCCTTCCTCATTGCAACAATGCCAAGCTGAAGGGTGTCCCGAATCCACAGTACAGGGGGGAGAAAGCAATGCACACTCTAGATCTTCGTACAACATTAATATTCTACCTCATTGAAAACAAGGCACTGCATAGGGCAAGCCAGTTCCGTGTGTCTTTTGCAACAGGTAGAGTGGATGACCTAGTGACTAAATCCACCATCACAAGATGGTTTGCTTGCTGTACACAACTCTGTTGAACCTTGGCTCATAAACCTCTGCCATCCACTCCCAAAGCACTATCCACACGTAGTACTGAAGTTACGCTAGCCTTCATTGCAAACATACCATTATGTGCTATTTTCAAAGTGCCATGACCTTAATTTCACACAGTCACACAACGCTATTGTGCAAATACACTATTTATTGCATTCTTGTTGAACTAGCCTACTGCATTCATGCTGAATTAGCTTACTGCGTTCACGTTGCACTAGCCTACCCTTGTGCACCCTGCTCACTAGCCGACTGCTCAGACTTCGCCTAAAGCTCATACGGCAGCTTAAATTTTGAACCAGCACACCTTGTATACGTTCTGCCCACTGGGCTGTTGCTCAAATATTGAACCAGCCTACATGCGCTCCTTGTCCACAGTCCTACTTTCCTTAATTTCATCACTGAGACGCCCCTGCCCACATGCCCGCCCTCCGTAGAGCCACCCTTACCATGGCAACCATCCTCAGTCTGTTCAACTCAATCACCCTGAACCTACTTCCTACCCCCCCTGTAATCACCCTCCCCACATATCTCGGCAACCACAGAATGAGCACCTTACCCAACCCAATACTCAGCCCCACAGAATGGATACAACTCTTGTCCTCACCACCTACACCTTGGATTCCTTGTCCAGTGAATGTCAGAAACCTGAGACTAGGTTCTCAGATCCCACACCGTAAGACGCATACCAGGCCAGACCCACAACACCTGCCACCAAAACTCATACCTGCCCGCCCAATCACTCGCCTGCTAAGACACCAGAAGCACCAGAACCTTCGACCCCGGCACTACCCTCCACTCGGCCCCGGGTGGACCCTCATCTGTCTCACCCTATCATTAGAGGCGCTCTCATCAACGCTCGGTTCTTGGTCGCCCATGCGCTCGACATTGCAGATCTCATCTCCACCAACGACTTGCATTTCCTGACCATTACTGAAACATGGTTACATCAGGCAGCAGGCCCAGCACTATCCCTAGCCATACCAGAGGGCTACTAAATAATAAGAAAAGACAGAGACGCCGGCAAATGAGGCAGAGTAGCATTCATTGCTAAAACGAACCTAGGCCTCAGAGCCACCTCCCATGCTAGCCTCCCCTCAGTGGAACTATTGTCAGTAAAGCTCCCCCTCTCAGCTTCCCAAGCGATCCTCATGCACCTCATCTACCGGCCACCAGGTCACATCTCATCCTTCGAGGAAGACATCACTGACCTACTAACAAATAACACCAAACCAGGGTCGCAAATGATCTTGCTCAGAGACTTCAATTTAGGTCTCGTCAATCCAAAAGACCCTAATGCCACAAATTTGGAAAACTACATTTCCCAGCTCTGCTTTAACCACTGCATCATGGCACACATGCATAATAAAGGTCGAACTTTGGACTGGTTGGCAGATCTCAACTGCTCTATTACCATCCTCCAAAACAAGCCTACCGCTTGGTCCAACCATCACTACATCTCCTTTCCCGTCCAGGAGAACGCACTACCTAACCTAAATCCAATAATCACCCCGCAAGTCCTCTCTAGAAACAACCAAAACATAACGCTGCAAAGCTTACACCCTCTGATACATAACATTCTTAGACCCAGCTAAACTCAAAGACCTAGACTCAAACAAGCTAGCGGACTCAGCCTTAAATATCATTGCCCCCATTAAACTAACTAAAGCTAAACCAATAGCCCATCTTAACAATGGTTCACCCCTGAACTAAAGATCCTCCAGAATGTCAAAAGAGCGGCGGAATCTACATGGAGAAAAGCGCCCACGACTATTAACAAGGCGCTATTCACATCTGTTGCCTAGTCTTACAAAATGGCTATCCTTAACATGTGGGTTCAAATGGCACAGCGAGTAGAGCGCTCGCTTTGACATCAGTGCAGAGCCTGCGAATGCAGGTTCGAATCCCGGCAGCGCCAAACTCAGCGTTTCATCCTTCCGAGCTCGATAAATGAGCACCACACACCGTGGGTAATAATAAGCAGCGCTCAGATACCTGAGGGTTCGTAGCGCTATATAAATGCCAAATTATTATTATTATTATTATGAAGAAAGAGACCTAAAACAATAGAATGGTAAATGCCAAATCTAGGACCAAGGAGCTCTTCAGCATCCTTGGGGAACTTGAGTCTCCAGCTCCACCTTCGGAAGCCTGTGTGAAAGACGCACTTTGGTGCGCTAAAATAAATCACACTGCTTCAATCCAAAATTGAGTTAAAAAAGAAAAGTCTGCCCAAGAATCCCAATCCAACCCCCCCCACCCAAACCCAGCACCCCCCTTGCCCACCCTCCTCCTTTTCACCTAAAGAAGTGGGAAACATCATCAAAGGCCTCAAACCTTCAAGATGCCAAGGAGATCTCTGCCCTGCCACAATCATTCAGGAAGGTGCCAAGTACCTGGCTCCCTTCATTACTGCCCTGATGAACTCTTCCTTCGAGACTAGCTCGGTCCCAAACAACCTCAAGGAGGCCTGGGTTACGCCTCTCTTAAAAAAAACGAACCAAGACCTGTATATACCCACCAACTATAGGCCCATCACTACTGTCCCCTATCAATTAAAGATACTAGATAGTGGCCTATCTACAAATCCAGAAACATCTGGAGGACACTAACCTACTTTGCCTCAGACAATAGGGCTTTAGGCCAAGACATGGCACGGAAACTGCCCTCTTGGACCTAAAAATCCAAATGGATGAGTCTAAGGACAATGGTAAGTTAGCTATGCTCCTGCTGTTAGAGCTATCAGCAGCATTTGATCTTGTCGATCACAGATCCTCACTGATCACCTGTCCACAGCTTTTGCCTTCTCCAAAAATGCCTCTACCTAGAAACAATAATTCTTGTCCTATCAAACTACTAGGGTCTAGGCACCCTCAGTCGACCCACTGCCCATCTATTGCGGTGTGCCGCAAGGCTCATGCGTCTCGCCAATGCTTTAGAACATCTTCACTAAGTTCCTCTTTGACCGACTTGACAACTTGGGTGTCACATATACGAATTATGCTGATGACACCCAAGTTCTCATCATGTTGACAGGGTGCTATGAAGATGACTCTAAACTGATTAACGACATATACTTGGAGATCCAGGCATGGATTGCAGACCACAGCTTCTGCCTCAATGACAAGAAGACTGAGCTCCTGATCGTCGGTTCCCAAATATGCCTAAACAAATTAGACCCACGTTATACCTCTGTCAACATTGAGGGAAGCCTGATTAAAGTGGCCAAGGAAATCAAAACTCTGGGGGTCTACATAGACTCTACCCTTTCACTCAAGAAGCAAGTGAATGCCACCGCCTCCACTACTGCTTACACCAACAAGCCGATTAACGATTGCAAATCATTTCTCTCTCCTTACAGTTAAATTACTTTAGCCAGGGCACTAGTACTTTCCATCGACTATTGCAACACCCTCTTCCTAAGCACCTCTGAAGGGAACCTCAACATACTCCAGGTCTTACAAAACAATGCCCTGAGATCTGCATTGAACATCCCAGATCCAATCACATTACCAGCTTCAACCAGGATGCCCACTGGCTCCCGGTACGTAATAGAATCTCCCTCTGCACACTTGTCATTACCCACAAATGTTTGACAAACTCTGCCCCTACGTACCTGTTGGTTAAGTTCAACAAACACCAATCAGTCAGACACACTGGAGCCTTGTATTCGCATTGCCTTACCATCCCTAGACTCAATCTAAAAAGAGCGGGAGGAGCAAGCTTCCCTGTTCTAGCCGCCAAACAGTGGAATGCCCTCCCTTTCAGCATCAGAACGGAAGCTTGGTTCTGGACCTTTAGAGCCAAAGTAAAGAGCTGGCTCTTCGATAAGAAACACTAATGATTGGCTAACACGCCCTCAAAAGCTTTGTGCCTGCCCACTCTCTCTGTATGTCCCTCTGTAATACTGACAGCCTGGTACTGTCACCTAATCTGTAACCTCTGGCGATTTGCCCTTTGGCATACTGGCTTTCTTTCCTGTAGTATTTCAACCATCGACCTGCCTGTAACCATTGGGCGACATGCACTTACTTGTTTTTGTTGTAAATTCCTCTATATGCCTGTAACATTCGCTCAAATTCTGGCGCCCAGTTACCTCAGGGTTCGATGTGCGTTGCAAATGAATAAACTAAACTAAACTATTGGTTTTTTGTAAAGCGCCTTTACAACAAATGATGTTGCAAGGCACCAAAAGACCAAAAGGGGAGGGGGACCGGGAAGACGACGATAACGGTCCTACTAGGCCTTGTCACTCGGATTGTGCAAGTGCAGTAACAAGAAGTGCAGAAGGGAGGGAATGGGGGTTAGGGGTGTAGGTCTTTGCAGAAGGGATGATGCTAGGGCGAGAGGAAGGTGTGGTGCATGAGGAGGCATACAAGTGTGGTGAGGAGGAAAAGAGGGCCCCTGGGTCTAAGTAAGTGGTAAGGGGAGGTCAGGAGGGCAAGTACCAGGGGATGCAGGGAGTGAAGACCACATGCTAAGGACGAGGGCAGGGGTGGACCAGGCTCAGTAGGGATGCACACCCTGCCAGACCAGTCGGGGGGGGGGGGCGCAGGGGTCCGAATGGCAAGTGCAGGGGGATCTCTCAGGAAGACATGGTGCTGGGATAGACTATTCAAGGAGGGCCTGGCGCCCTGTGGAGCTCAGAAGGGACCATGCAGCTAGTCAAAGCTGCAGAGGGGGGCATTAGCAGGGGAGGGGGAGAGGGAAGGAAGAACAGAAAAGGAGGGTTGATAGAGAAGCTTCCGGAATTTAAGGAGATCCGGCTCCA
This sequence comes from Ambystoma mexicanum, assembly GCF_040938575.1. NCBI lineage: Eukaryota > Metazoa > Chordata > Amphibia > Caudata > Ambystomatidae > Ambystoma > Ambystoma mexicanum. The sequence continues at coordinate 992,417,050 of NC_090934.1, read as the reverse complement.
CCCTGAGAGGGGGTCATGGAGGCCATTCCAGAGGGAGGCTCTGGCCGAGAAGAGATCTATCCACACTCTCTGCTTGGAAAAGCAGCTGATTTGCAGAGAGTTGGAGCTAGAAGACCCAAGGGCTCTAGCAAGGAGGTATTTAGGGAGCAAGTGTTTGATGTGACTTGGCCCATTGCCCCAGAAAGCCTTGTGGATGATGCAGAGGGTCTTCAACTTGATCCTCACTGCCACTGGAGCCAGTGGAAAGAGTTTAGGCTAGGAGAGATGCAGTCCCTGGGTTTAAAGCCAAGGATAAGTCTTGCAGCCCTGTTCTGGATTAGTTGAAGGGGGCAAAGGGAGGATAAAGGCAGATTGAGGAAGAGGCTATTGCAGTAGTTCAGCCTGGAGAAGACCAGAGCTCTGGAGACATTGAGATTTTGGGGGGAAGGTGAGGAAAGGGAGAATGCCTCTGAGGAGGTGCAGCTGAAAGTGGGCCTTCTTGGCAAGATCTGCAATGTGAGGAGAGAAGGAGAGAGATGAGTCGAATATGATGCCAAGGTTTTTATCCTCACAAGAGGGTGAGGGGAGGGAAACTCATGAAGGGCGGCCTGAGTGTAGGCGGGAAGGAGGGAGCAGGGATCCCAGTGAGAAGGATCTCAGTACTACTGGCATTAAGGCAGAGATCTATAGCAGCACACCATGCCTGAATAGCGGTCAGACAGTCAGAAATGAGAGATGAGGAACAGGAGGCAGTGGAGGGAAGCTTGAAGGAGAGCTGCATGTCGTCCGCATAACACTGGAAGTGAGGAGAGAAGGTGGAGATCAAGTGGGCATATTGTGTCAAGCAGTACTAAAACATTTATTTTCAACAGTTTCTTCAGCTCACCCTTCACCATCACATTACTGATAGCTGGTCTGTGCAAAGTACTTTTATCTAATCTAAGCAGATTCACATAAGCCTTATAAGGTGCGCATTACTTAAACAGTAATGGATTTTCTGTGACTTGCATCTGCTTAGTCACATATGCCAACCTAGCCTCCTCATGTGGAACCTGAAACAGAGTGCTGTCATGCAATATGTCAACACATGTCAGGAAAACAATCTGAGGAGGATGTCCATGTGTGAGACATCACGGGTGTCTGCATACTTGGGGTAGGAATAGTGTGACAGAAACTCCCCTGGTGATGCCCCTTTTTCGATTCTGAAAGAAACTGTGTAATACTCTGAACAAAGCACTTTTTGGCAACCTATGCAAATCTTGCTGTTAGGCAAGATTGTAGGCAGTACCCTTAGGGTGCACTACAACAACCCTGACCTCCTGGCAGTAGTAACCCAACCTTTGGTATAAGTCGGTACTACACAGGTTGGTAGTGTGGACGAGTAGCCAGGGTCAAAGAGGGGTCAATGTGAGCTGTAGGGGAGTTACACAGAGGTTCACAATGACAAGTATCCAAGTAAACACTTACACACAGGGTTTCATGATAAAACAATTATTAATGTATTTACCAGTCAGTTAATGTAAGCCTTCTTCAGAAGGGAGCACTATAAAACACCACACAAATATACTTCAAAATTACACAATCTCTAAAATACCCATTTGGGATGGCATACAGCAGAGACATACATCCACAGGGGACTTCAATTGTTAGGGTGCTGTTGACATGAATGTATTACTGTTGGCATTCAGATTTAGTTAAGAGTAACCAAAAATGGAAAAGATTATTAGAGCAAACAAGATACCACACATATTTCTTAAGCAAGCAAATACTTTCAGATCCCCTAATAAGACTCATTCAGTTAAGGCTAAGCCAAAGTCAATAGGTAAGAGTTTATATGAGCTGAAGCACTTCTTTGAAGGTAAGTAGAAAAGTCTTTACACAATGTTTCAGAAGTCTTTGAAGAAAAAGATGAATCAATGTACGGCCACAAGCTGTTAGACTTGTGAGTAGTAGAAGATGCAAGCAACTCTACAGCAAGAGCTAAATTCTCTTAGACTTTGTACAGTACCTTTAAAATGAAGAAAAGGTGCAGCAGATGACTCCTGTTCCTGTGCAGCCCCGCAGATCTCTCTGTTCCTGGGCCTCAGTCGTGGGGACAAGAGGGAGGACGTCGGGGGACTCCTGCACTGCACTGGGACCGTCAAAACTTGCAACCGGCAAACTTCACTTTCAGTGGCTGTTCAGTGTTTCGGCTCCTCGCGTCTGCCGCAAATAGCAACACTGTGGCTCCTGGCTGTTGAGATGGACTTTCTTTGCTTCTGGGGTCCCGCACTCTGTTGAGGGGGCTCAGGCTCGGTCACTCCTGCTTCCTGCGAGTCCGGAGGATCTTCCTGGAGCTCTTGGCCAACTTAGAAGCAACGCACACAAACTGGTGTTCCTCTCCCTGGCTCTACGGTTTCCAGCAGCAACTCTGTGGAAATTCAACAAGCTCTGAGATGGATGTCCAGGTGGCTTACTTTGGAGTTGATTGGTCCCACCAACTCAAGGGGAGAAGTCGTCCTTGTAGGGGCTTCTCTGTCGATGCAAACTTGGTGTTTCGGGACTGCAGCAGGGCTTCACCGGGCAAACCAACTGTCCAGGAGTTGCAGCAGGCAAACCAACGGTCCAGGAGTTGCACCAGGCGTCCTCTTCAAGTTCTACTTCGGTTCCTTCGTCCAGTGGTCGACTCTGCCTTTCAAGCCAAAAGACTCGCCTTTTATACAGTTCTCTCCCTTTCATTCCAGCCTAGCTGTCAGTCACCAAGCAGGGTGGCTGTCCTTGCCGGACAGTCAGCCAGCCAATCATCATAGAGTGCCTTTGCGTCTCCTAGGAGACTATGCACAGGGAGTTTCAGGCACCTCCCTCACTTCCGGCCTACCCCAGACACCCTGGAGCCAGAGGCGGGCTTCATTCGTGAATCTCGCCAAAGGCAAAATGAACAAAGGGACCAAACCTGGTTTGGCGCGCAGAGTAAATCTTAAGAAGGACCTTTCCACAAAGAAATGGTGAATAAAGAAGACCGGCCCATTTTGACAAAAATGGCACCCTTGGGTGCTTTACTGCGGCTGCGAACGCAGCCCGCGGTAAATGCACAGCACAGTAGTATAAACGAAACCACTGCCACCAGCCATTCAGTGAGAAAAGGGTAACATAAAAATGTTACATGAGAAGTTAGACAAAAGGGGATACTAGGTAACCCCTCCAGCACCCTAATGTAAGATAGTGTCTTCTGGGTCTAGAAAGTTACAAATGTAAGTAAAGTCAATTTCACTTTACTGCTCTGGGAAACAGTAGTTTTATCCCAGAGAAGGTATTTAAACCTTGGGGAAATCTAAGACTTCCCTGTGTCACTGCACTAAAGGTGCTGTGTGCCACAATGTAAAGGATGATGCCTATGGAGTTTGTCAGACTCCACAACTAAAAGAAACACAGAGTACAAAAATCACATTAAAATACATGAGTGGTAAGAGTCTCACTCCCTCCAGGTTAAAAAAATCAAGTCATGAAAATCCAGAAAAGTTACTGGGGGTCTCTAAGGTAGAGGGAATTGGCACATTTCTGAGAATTCTCCCTAACACACGCACATCTAAGCAGTTACACGCCACCGAAAAATGATTACTGGGTAAGTAATGCTTTCTATATTTACTACCTGTGGTTGATCAAATGCAGAAACATGTGGCAATTATAGGAAGTGCTTTGGAGAAGTCACTGATCTTGTTCATGCTGGACCCCGTCCACTGGAGTCCCAAATCTCGAGGGCGTTGCAACTCATTTGATTTCTCAAAATGGCAGGGAAGTGGATTCTTCTAAATTGTGTGGACAATAGGCAAGTTGTTGGCCTTCCCAGTAAGGGGGGTACCTAGCCAGAAAAGGCCAGGCGTCCCTGTCTTCATCACTACAAAGCAATGCTTTTTAGATGCTGGGGTGAAGAGATTGTGGAGATGGATGAATTGAGCAGATATAATCTGGGTCCCTTTCCCATCATTGGTAAGAGAGTGCACTTGGCATAAGAGCTTGTTTATCCTCATTGAAAAGCATCCAATGAGCATCAACACCATCTTTCCTATTTTCCAACAAGGCACTAAGACCTTCTCTTCTGTCCTTTGCTTGAGGAATGTGTGATGTTTCGATCAGAAGACTTTCTGTAAACACACAATGTAATTTTCATTTTCTCTTGACAGCTTCCAGATAACTTAGCTGAGGGGTACTGGTAATATCCTCCAATCTCTCACCATTTGGTTAAGCCATGATAACCAGTTGGTGTATGTTTGAGTGTATGTCAATACTGTTTCCATTGTTGTGATCATCTGGGATCTTTGGTGAAATTCTGTACCTTTGCTCATATATTCCAGCACATTTTGTGGGAGTTGTGTTTGTAGTTCAGGTGAGCCAAGAACTGTTAAAGTGTTCAAGAGTGTGCAATTGCAGAAACCACTCAATCGCATACCCAGTGGCAGAAGGTTCTGATTATCCCTACCATGGATGAAAACTCTATCTTAATAGAGAGCAAGACCTCACCTAATATATAGTATGATCTATTGCTCATGTGTTGTGCGTCACACAAGGGCCATCTACGTCCGAGGCCTTTGACTGATTCAAGTATAGGGAGTTATTTATTTAATTTTTTTTTTTTTTATAACACGCCTAATACCATACCTGACTTCAGTCCATAAGCGCGGATCCGGGATTCGAACCTCTGTTGTTCTGCTTGGTCTTGCTTCCAAGACCAGCACGTTGCCCCTGTGCACTATCAGGTTGCTTTTCTTTCTACTCACTCAAAAGCAAACAAGAGCGCACTTTCCCCTGAGACACTTACTCAACCATGCAAGTCCCAGTTCTACTCCCTCTAGCCCTTCTTGCTCAGTGATGTCAGAACTTTCACTCACAAAATTCCCCTGCCAGTCATCCTTGCTCCAAGCATTGTTGCTGGGGACCACGCCACTCAACCTATTCCATCCGTCACTCACTCGATGGATATCTAGAATGGACTGTTGGGGCTGTCCTGCACTCTTTTACAAAAATGTATCCTACAACACCCAATGAAACCAGTCAATGTTCAAAATGGTATCCCCCCAAAGAGCGTAAAGCAACATAGGAAGCCTTCCCCTCTTTCACTGCTGCTATCGCAACCTCAGCACTCTCTCCTACCAGATGGAGGTAATCGCCATACTCGCTTCTGAAATAACCTATACTGGAACAAATTCACAATTCACACGTGTAGTGGAGACCTGTATGTGTGCTGCACCCACTGCCTGGAAATTATACCCACATCTGGGTGTCGGTACCATTACATGCATACAGTGTGGAGCTTAGAGGAGCAGGGATTTTGGTGTAACTCATCCCTTGGGCGCAAGGCATTATTTTGTCATCTTGAATAGCAGCAAAGCCTCAGCCTCTCGGATACAATACAAAGCTCTCAGTAATCCCTCACCATCAGGAGCAGGGCTATCCCTTGTACCCCCCCATAAAGGGTGCCTTTCACTGAAGCTTGAGCTTTCAATTAGGTTTTTCCCTTTCCCCCCAGGAGCCTAGATATCTAAAACATATACCTTTAAGGAGAGGGCTTTGCAGGATATTTCTTCCTGTAGAGAAATGCTCTGCGCAACATCGCCCTTAAGAACAGGGATCTCAGCATTGCCTGTACTTCATGCTGATATTTGCAATACCGCTCATTATCAATGTTTTCAATGCCTTTGTATGTGTTTTGATGCCATGCTTAAAAAGCAAAGGAGTTTAAATTGCTGAACCTGGCAATATCAAAACTGAAAACTGATGAGCTCCAGTAAAGTTTCTGAATGGATTCTTACCCTGCGAAAGTACAGCTCTGCTTAGTCCATATAACAAACAGGCCCACATGAAAGGAGCAGAAACATATCATTTGTGTGTGTTTGTATTATGAAAACATCCTTTTGACTCTACAGTACATGTGAAAATCTAGGTCGGAAAGTAAGGAGACCAAGAAAAACAGCCTCAGCGGAAACAAGCCCAGGAAAGAGAAGTGTTAGTGAAGGTGTGTCTGTGAAAAAGGGCCAGGGCTAAAGCAAGGACAGGAACAAGGAATAAGGATCATAGCGCAGCTGGGAATGGAGATGTGATATGGGCCTGTTACCCACAACAGGGGTAGGGGGGAAAGGGCATGCATGACCTGGAGAACAGACTACAGCCGAGTAGGTGCTGAAACGGGTACTAGAAGAGGGACTGGATTTGGAACAGGGGACAGTACTGCCAGAAGAATGTCCCTAGCTGCTAAGTTAGGGGTTTAGCAAGAGCACTCCAAAACTAAGTTGCAAAGCTTCTGTGTATATGCCTGACTATCCCAGGCAAAATATGTGTCCGAGTAGTCGAGACTATGCTCTCGAGAGGAGATCAGGGTGGTTTAAAAGGTAAAGTGTTACATACAATAAGGGAATATATTATGTGGGACTCCCTGACCCTGGGGTCCTAAGGACTGCTAGGGACAGAACAGTTACTTTGAAAGTGAGGGCATAGATAGGATCTCCCTGGAGCAAAAGAGGTAGGCGAATAAGTAAGGAAAAGGAAACATGTCTTTGGGACCCACTCAGATTCACTGATTAGGACTTTCACACTAACAGCCCACAATGAAGCAGAAACCAAAAAAGGGTAATGCAAGTGGCCAGAACAAGGGTGACAGCCAAGAGTGGTAAAGAGATGCCTGCAGTTACGGAAAGGGGTGTATCGGATTTCTTCCCAAAGCATGATTCTCAATTTTTTAACCTAATGTGTTCTGTTTTAATAATTCTTTCCCTTTGCTTTAATCAGGACTCAGGGGTTCCCTCCATTACTCCCATTGGACTGCCATGTCCCACTCTCTCCTACTTATACCTGTAACACTCCTGTTTTTGTAGGGGTTTCTAGTTTGTAAAACTAAATTACTTTTTCGGTTTGGAAAAACTGCTTTTCTGGTTTCTTTTCACCCGGAATCGTACCACAATGTTGGCACGATTGTGGCGACATTACTACAACTGCGCTGGAGCATGGTACGAAAATCTCGACCCCCACCCCACATTACTGCGCCCAAGCAGTGCAGGGGTGACCCCCGCTGTCCTTGGATGCAGTAACAGGGGTCAGGGGTTGCGGGGGTGTCCCCTGCTTACCATTACAGTAAGCGGGGGGATAAGATATTAAAAAATAAAAAGCTCCCTGTGGCGTCAGCACCGCCCCACATAAGGGAGAGGAGCTACACTGCATTGGTACAAGGATGTCGGTGTCGCATATGAGTGCGCCGCAGTAAAGGTAAGTGGGGCGGTGGGGGATTGCGGACCGGGGCAGGGGCAGGCGTCGGTGATCTATCTGATCACTGCATGCTCCGTAATTGCAGTTGACATTTTCATCGGCACAATTACGGGTGGCACAGTGATCACATAGATTCTTTTCACCCTATGTAAACGCATTCTCATAGAGGGCTCTATGTGGGTACTTTACAAAGCATGAAATAATAATCTCATAGATACCCTTCCCCTAAATTGTCATTTCTTCCCCCAGAGTAAAAACACATGCCCCTAGTAAAGGTTTGATATGCAAATCGGGGGATTGGACCGGGATCAACACAGGCAGACAAAGGGACTGGAGCAGGGGCTAGAATAGACAGACTAGGTGCCAGGAGTAGGAAACAGTTTACCAGAGCCTATGCCAAAGTGAGCAGACCAGGAGGCAAGGCATTGGCTAAAGCTGGCAGCCAGGTCAGGGACTGGAGCAGGCAGACTGAGGGTCTTTCAGGAGCCTTTGCTAGACGTGGGGCAGACCGACCAGGGGGCAGAGCAGGGACTGGCTCAGGCAAATCAGAGACCATCATGTGCTGAAATAAGTTGCTGTTACATGCTCCATTGAAACATTCTGTCCCATCTATTGCATAATCTCTTCCACTAGTTTTCAAAGGTGTATGGCCCCTTTTCTCAAAGTAGAAGTTTTGCACCTTAGATTAAGCGTACCGGCTTCACCTGTCATACATGGTCCTTTCATACCTGAAGAATGGTGCAGTGTGTTCAATGGGTTGCATGTATAATATCGGCTTACTGCTCGTTGTGAGGAACCAGGAATGAAACTCGGACACCGAGGACTCATGGTGATTGGCATAAACTTTTATTAAAGGAAAATGCTGCACTATCCCAGATCTAAGAGGTATTTCCCTACCTCAACCAGTGCTAAGGGTCGGTCAAGTGTCAAGATGTCCAAAGCAAGAATGTATTGAGTCTATATGCTTTAGAAAGAAAACTAAATTCTATTCCTTCTTTTTGTCTCATTTCTTTACAATTTTCACTTATCATACTTTACGTGTATTATTTCTGATCTTGTAAATTCATTTCTTTGCTCATTGTATCTGATCTCACTTCTTTATCATATGATTTATGGTATTCTTGATTGATGATGTGGATCCCTCCCGATACCCTTCACCTATTTTCTGATTTCTTTCTTTTGAATTATATCTCTATTTAGCATTGATTAATATGTTGACTGGTGGTCAAACTAATGATGTTAGATGAATCATTGAATATATATGTGTGCATGTCTTTGCCAATGTAAATCCTTGAAAAAGACTGTATAAGGATGGAACATGTTTTTTGGCACATTATGGTTTTGTTGCTATAGCAATGTCACGCTAACATTGATTGTTTGGATAACATTAAAATCAAATAATATTGTTGGGATCAGCTCAGTGTATTTGGTCTTATTATTTCTATTATCTGTAACCAAGAGGTTAGGGCATCACCCTTTCAACACTGAAGCAGCCTATAATTATGACACTTGGTTTGCCCTAAACAGGGGTATTGTCTTTGGCTAAGAACGTGCGCAAATGTTTCCGGTTCAACAAAAAGGTAAAACTCCGACAAAAGTTCCAAATGGATAATGTTCACAGTTCTAAAGGATCTGACTCCCTTCCCCAGGATTCTCCCTACCAAAACAATAGTTCAAATAATAACCAAGTTCTTTTTAGCCCAAGAGGATAACACCCTCCTCTTGTGTTGCAGTTCACTCCAGGGGAAATTACTCCCCTTCCCCAGGCCTTTTTCCACATTCAATACCATTCAAATCCCAAGGGAATGTGTCTTCCTTATGATTTTCTTTCCAAGATAAAAACAACTTGGGTGTGACTCTCCTGCCAGGTTTATCCACATTCAATACCATTTAAATCTCAAGGGCATGGATCTTCATTTGGATTCTATGATGAATCCTACGGACCCTTCACTAAAGCCCTGCCTAGAGTCTCCTTCCAGGTGGCCAGGTAAAGGCAGATGCTTCCTGATCCTAACCTTGGCGGTGGTGTACTGTGGGAGAATCACCTAGGAGGAGACAAGACCCAGGGTGGTGGTGAGACACAGTATTTATCATTAAAAGGGGAGAATCTTTTAAAACTGCCAAAATATGTAATGACATATTGTTTCTATGGTGTATCTGAACCACATATAAAACCTGTGGATGTGGGCATAGCCAATGAAGATTACCCTTGCTGTAGCGCACGGAGTCTTGATTCTATTAAATAATCAATAAATGGTCATAGGCGCCCCTCTGCGAGAACGCACACGGCTAAATGATCAGTTCTTTGGGAAGGTACCCACTCGAGAGTCCGCAGCCACACTTTAGCTCACTGTACCTTTCACAGAAGGGAAATATCCATTTGCATATCAGTCTTTGTCCCGCCCACATGATCAGTCAGCACTGAAATGCTATGATAATTCTCTTCTGAACAAGAATACCAACAACAAGGTTTACAGTCTTTCCATCAATGGAAATGCATCGGAAAGCAAATACGTCGATGGAACTGCATCGAATGTAAATCCATCGAAATGCTATCTTTAACATGTAAATGTACATATCCATCGAAACTTGTCCATCGAATATAGGAATGGACAAGTTTCAATGGATATGTACTTTTAAATGTAAAAGATAGCATTTCGATGCATTTATTTTCAGATTAAAACGTTACATGGAGCTGTCCAGTGCTGAAATCTTCAAAGTATTTCGCCACTGGTATACTTAATGTAACATTTCTTTTTTTTTTTGTTGGGGGGGTTCCCCCCCATCCCCCGACAACACCCCTAACCCAGCTCCAACCCTAATTCTAATCCCTTCCCTACCCCTTACACTAACCCTAACCCTAAATCTAACCCTTGCCCTAACTCTTGCATTAACCCTAATTCTAATCATTGCCCTAACCCTAATTCTTAAATAAAAAAAATCCATCGGATATCCACCGAATTGTATTCAATGAAAATACATTTCGATGGAAAGTATTTTCAATGAATAAAATTGATGGAAATGACTTAGATGAATAGATTTTCGATGCAAAGTCTAGATACCCAACAGCACCCCAGACATGTGGTTGAGCCTTGTTGGGCCTCATCAGTGAGGCGGAGCTGTGCCTCTCTGGGCCATCCACCCAAGAACAGGTCAGTGGGCTGTGTTTGTGCCGGTAGAGGGACTCTCAGACCTTCTTTGGCATATTTTGAGACATTTATGGTCTCACCCTAAGTTACCAGGGTAATCCACATGTGGACCCCTTACTTAGAGAGGCACATCTTTACCTCACTGATGAACCCCGACTAGGCCGAAACTCGTGTCTGGGGTTGCTGTTGGTACTCTTGTTCAGAGGAGATTTGCCTAGCATTTTGGTGCTGGACTGCCTTTGGGTGGAGACAAAGGGCCTCATTACACGGTATGCGGTAACCATGGCGCTATTAGCGCCATGGTTGCCGCTGGTATTTTACCGTGTCCGCCTTGGTGGATGGCGGAATTACCGCCCTACTCCAAAGTGAGCGGGGGCGGTAATTCCCCATTCACCAAGGCACTTCCCCATTCCCATTTTTGCCCCCATAGGGCGCAGTGGGAATGGGGAAGGAGCTATTTACAGTACCGCAAATTGCGGTACCGTAATTAGCACCCAGGTCCCTTTTGCGGGCCCGTTCCTGAACGGCTGCTAAAACCAGCCGTTGAGGTCAGGTCCGGCAAAGGGACCTCGTAGTAAGGTGCTAAGGGTTTACCGGTACCGGTGCCCTTACCGTTACCGGTAAACCCTTACCGCATACCGTGTAATGAGGTCCAAAGACTGATATGCATATGGAAATTTCTCCTCTGCTATAAGCCCAGTGAGCCAAAGCGTGGTTGACTCTCCCAGGGGCCATCCACCCAAGAACAGGTCATTGGGCTGTGTTTGTGCCGGTAGAGACCTTCTTTTGCATATGTTGATTCTATTAAAGACACAGACGCAAGCATTATGCTTCATCTTCCTTTATTTCTTCCAGCAGATTTAAATCTCCATGTTTCTTTAACAATATAATTTAGAAAACATTTTTTAAACTTCAAACAGAAACACATCTTTTAAAAAAACTCATCTCCCATGAACCCCAGTGTCTCTGGTAGGTCCATATCCTGTCCCATGAGCCTCCTCCTACCCAGGTTCCTTTCCTCTTCTTTGATGCCTTCTAACCGACATCCGGCACTTTGACCAACACCCACAAACGGAAAAACCAGCATGCTGCTCCTGGCTGTACTCGAAACATACGTTTCCAACAAGGGGACTTCTCATGTCCAACGTCTGCAACTTGGACTGCAGAACCTCGCTACTCTCACTCTCAAATCCTCAGCCAGTCTTCTGTCCATCACCTGTCAGAGAAGACATGCATTAGGGCGGGTCATAGAATGCAATGTATCACAGAGCAATGGCATACAATATGACAGAACTCTTCCACAATGCTTGCGTCGCAGGGTGGGACAATGCTCACCTCCGTGTCTCTAATGTTATCAAGACTCCCTGCGCTACAGCAGGGGTAATTCTAAGCTATTCACTACAGCCGCTGCTGTGCTCGCTATCTGCTTAAAGTAAAAGGTCTTAAACGTGACACTGCTAGACCAATCTGCTGTTTTCACAAAGTCTTGCAGACTTGCTCCTGCCCCAAAAGCCTTGGCAGCCATGGCGCCCCTAGCGGGATGTGCTTCAAATTGTGTCACATCTATGCCGGCTAGGGACATGATCTCCTGCACCCACCGGGCTATAGTCGCTGCCGCCTTAAACAGCTTTCTGCACATTCTGATCAGCTGAGTCACCCCCTGACGGCCTCACTTCGTCTATTCTTTGATGCGGTTTGCCACGCACAACTTGGGTTGCTCTCGAAAATAGGGATATGAGAAAGTTGACGAGTGACACTTCGTCTCTTTGCGATGTCGAAAGTCACTCCATCTGGCCCGAAGGATTTTCTGTCAGCTTCTAGGGCCTTTACATCTGATACTCTCCTACACAAGACTAGACACAACAGTATCGTGTCGCTAACTTCCCTGAAAGCTGTTGGTCCGACAACTCCCTGTTCCGCGGCCAGTCCATAAACAACCGCAGGACTGCGTCAATGTCCCAGAGCCGCTCATACTTAGGAATGGGGGATGCACTAACTTTAACCCCTCGCATCAGTCTCACTACTGCCGGGTGCTCTCCTATAGGCACCCCTTCTAACAGATTGTGCCCTGCGGAGATCGCTGATCTGTAAACTTGTACTGTTTGAAATGCTTTACCGCCTCTGGCCAGGGATGCTGAAAGTTGAGCACTTGCACTAAAGGGGCTGAAACTGGACGAATGTCCCGCTGGCTGCACCATAGGCACCATATCATCCAAGTTGCTTCGTAACTCTTGAGCGTAGAGGGGACCCAAGATTGCTTGATACATTCTGCAGCTGTTCCCGAAATACCCGCAGGCTCCATATACTCCTGGTACTCTGCACGCAAGTAGAGGTAGTTGGCCTGTCCTTGTCGGAGGGTGATAACTCCCTGAAGGGTCTGTGAGGAGCTCCTCCACGGGAGGAAGCACTCGTGGGAAATCCTTCGAATGCTCAATCAGAACTGGAAACCACGCTTGCAACTTCCAGTTGGGGAAACACATATGTCCACTTCCGCCCCTTCCCTCCTGATCTTTGCTAACATCTCACTAACATCATGAAGTGGGGGTGTAGTGCACCACGGCCAACCATGCTTGAAGAAAAGCATCCACCCCACGTGCTTCCGGGGTCCAGCCTCCAGCTGAAAAACGTTTGTAGTTTGTTCAACCTGTACTCAAATAAGTTGGTGAAATTGGCGTACCCCAGTGGGCTGCAATCTGAGCAAACCCATCTCTGTACAGCATCCAGTCGCTGGAATCGTGCCAGTAGCAAGAGTTCCAATCCGCCACTACGATCTGCACGCCCAGGAGGTACTCCGCTGTCACAGATCTTCTGGTTGTACCTCCTGCATCTTGAAGTTCCTGTAAACCAGACACCCATTTAGTTCTTTCATGTTTATAACTGCCCACACTTTCTTTCCTGCGCACTAGAAACATGTTGCTTATGAAGGCGGCCGCTGCCCTGTCGCTGCCTTTTTAGCACACCTTTGGTTGCTAGCTGGCTCAATTCTCTGTCTAGGAGATCGAATTCCTTGCTTGCTACTGTGAATCTCTTCGGCCTGGCTCGCTGCACTGGCAGTGTCCCGTACTGTAGCTGAAAGACTGCCAGAATTTGCCAATTTTTTAGGCATAAGTGTCCTTCCTCCCACAGGGTGATAGGTTATCATGCTGCTTACCTGACTGTGTCCCTCGCTGAGGGTAATAACCCCATCTTTGGTTGCTGCATCCTCACACCAGGAAGAATCCGTCTTGCTGCCGGGACCCCCAGTAATGGAGCCTCAAATTCTGAGGTCTTCTCTGCGAGTGGAAACGAGCAGACGCACAAACTCTACTGCGGCCGGTCCCGGCAAAAACTCTCAATGGGAAAATCTTTTTTTAATCGAAGTCTGGGCTTTCTCAAGGGCTGTATACGTGCCCACAAATTTCCCCATCTCGTTTGCAATACTTTGCCAAATAGCAATCCTTTCATGGCTTTACCTGCCTCGTAGGACGCTAGATCTCCCAATTTTGAATCAAGTTTCAATAGTAGTCCCCTCCTCCTCTCGGACGATAGGGTGCAATTTGCATTCCCTAGGAGGCACACTGCCATTTACACCCAGTTGGCTAGGGTCTCCGGGTCCACTGGCTCTCCAGTATCCTTGGCTCTCTCAGCTAAATCCATGATCTTAGCTATGGGACCCGTCATGTCTAAGACCTTTTCCTGGCAGCCCTTCCAGGCTCGGTCCATGCCCTTACTAAGATCTCTGGAGGCCTTGGATATAAATGTGATCATTTTTGGGTCTGAATCCGCAGTCTCTGCCACCTTACTGGGTACTCCAGCCTGGGACACTCAAAGCGCATCCGTAGTTTCACTTCTTTTTCACTCGGCTTGTGCAGCCTCTGGGTCATATAGGTTGTCACTCTTGGTGATGGTAGCCAGTCATTTGATCTCGGATGCACTATTGACTCGTGGTCAAACATGTCCATCAGCTCTTCTTTGGGCTCCTCTAGATGCTTCTCAATGCATTTTCTTTTACCACTCTTGGATTTCTGGGAGGATCTTAAGTTGGACACCAAAGACTCTGGTGATGTGTCCTCATCCCCTATATTTTGCACCCACGGGGTAGAGGGGGTAGGAGTCCCAGCACGGTTGATGGCATCATTAAGGAGTCTTTCAGCTTCTCGAATGCATCACCAGCCTCAGGAGGCTTTCTTTTTCCCTCCTTGACATGACCCAGAGGAGTCGATGGGCTTTTTCTTTTACGGGTCTGGTCTCTCCCCTTATCACTAGCCTTGATGGTAGGCTGCTCAGAGGACGTTTTGTTTCCTAAGGCCATCCCCACCTAGGTACTCCAGGACTTCCAGCCTATCCTGGAGCGGGCTCCCCATTGTGAAACTGTGGTAACCAGGGAGTGTCCTAAGACTCTTTTGAAACTAAGTGTAAGGTCTGATTCCTCTTTGGAAAACAATTGGTCCTGGCTCCCCATGCTCCCATCATCTGATTCCATCATGTGTGATTATTACACTGGTGCCTCGGTGCCTGAGCAGCGTAGGCTGAGTGGCACGTCCTCTGGGAGGTAGTGGGGGGGGGTGGGAATGGGGTCTGGTGCCTTATGGGGTATGTTGTATAATGTCACAATAGTCAGAGCTTTATGTGCAAGAGTGATGGGTAGCTTTGCTGCAGCCTTGATAGGTACTGTTAATGCTGCCTACTTTATAGGACCCAGTTTGTCACTGGAGGTGCTGCTACTTCTTTATTCGAAACTTATTGCCCTCTGCCTGAATCAGTGCTCCAATAATTGCAGCTCTGTATAAGTGACTGCATTACATTTGCACTCCACGTGTTGCTCAGGCCCTTTTATGAGCTATTGAGATATGCGACAGCCATGTCTTGACATCGGGCCGCTGTTGTGGGGCAAACGCTGCTCGAATACTGAATGTGTCATTATTCTTCATAATGCGGGGAAAGGTTTGCTGATTTAGAAAAAGGCACCACCTTTGGTGCCTAGTACGTACTTAGGTACGTACGTACGTAGGTACGTACCTGCGTACCCAAGCTTTGAGCTTGCACATGGGGGCGTGCCTCTACTCTCATGTCTGCATGGCTGAGATGGAAGCTGTGAGAAGCCTTGTTTGGCTGCTGGACGTCAGAACACTGGAAACGACTTGCGGAATGCAGCCATGTGCCCTGAAGTGAGTTAGATACTCATGGGTCCGGCTGCTCTCCTACTTTATTAGCCCTGCCTGAGCCAATAGGCAAGCTAAATTTGCATTTCTACCGCGTCGCTTTAAACTCAATATATCTAGTCATCCAGAAAGTTCACACATGCTAAAGTGGCATACTAAGGCGCTCTGGCAAAGTTTACAATCAAACTGTACATAAACCGTTCTACAAAACACACACAATGTTATTCAGAATAAATATTTGTCGGAGCTGCACAGATCTGCCACTTAACCTTTAGAAGAGCAGAAAAAGAAGAGGAAAGGACCTGGGCAGTAGGTGGCTCATGGGACAGGATATGGACATGGAACTACCAGAGACACGGGGGTTCATGGTAGATTAGCGTTTTCTTTTAGATGTTTTCTGATTGAAATTTAAAAAACATTATATTATTAAAGAAATATAGAGATTTAATCTGCTGGAAGAGTAGAAATTAAGGAAGATGAAGCATAATACTCGCCTCCGGTCTTGATGTAGAATATAATATCTGAAAGAACCCCAACGAAAGAAAGACCATTTGAAATCTAGAAAGATAACAATCCCCCTTTCTCCCAATGGCACAGTGAATAGGAATCTATAAATGTTGCCTTAAATAAACGGTCTTCCTCTTTACCAGTGAATTCTGATGATTTATCCCAAAATACCTTTAAGGAAAATAAATATACTCCCAAAAATAAGAAGTCGCCAAGAAGCCCTCATTTTGTTGTTGGGGGTAAGGGAGGGACTGTAAGTCCCATGCGTACTGGGGCGAGGAAGAGGCGCTGAAGAGAAATGTTGCAGCAGTAGTCGGGCAATTAAGCCCGATAGCCCACACCTGAGTGAAGGCACCCTCAGATGCAGGCCACTAAAAGGAGCTACAACTGTGGCTGGAGTGTATGCAGCAGTCGTAGAAGTAGGAAGAAGAAAGCATAATGTTGCCAATACAGCCAGAAGTTTCAAAACCCAAGGGACGCCGGGACTCTGATCCAGCAGATTTTCAACTACCTGTCCTGTGAGGTTCCTGTTCCGCCAAACTCTGATGTGCTGAGGTTGCGCAGAGGAAAGCGTGCAGGAAAACTGCTTTTCCCCCCATGTGAACCTAATTGCAGAGATGCGTGTCGAAGACTGTGGCTGGAAGTTTCTGTCAAGCCGTGGGTCTCGGAAGCGAGAGGGGCCCCTCAATTGCATGGCCGGACTGGAGACGCCTTCAGCGAGGAAGGGTGTGGGTCCAAATAGAAACTAGAAGTCCTGCAGCACTAAAGTAAGGAAAAGAGAAGCCAGTGAATCTAATCTAGCGTTCCATTTCCTTATGCGAGCACTGCCAGCAACAGTATCCAGAAATACAATGACTTGCATATGAGTAAAAGTGATGCTAAGCCAACCGTTTATTGTTTAACAATGGAACACTTGAATTGTAGCATCTGCTTATAAGCAAACATTCTCCCTTTTACTCGCGTAGGGAAGAAACGCAGTGAAATCTTTATTATTGAACTTTAATCTTGTGAAAACATATAAAGGAAGTGTTAGGTAAGATTTTCACAGAACGGGTAAATCTTCCTGACCTGGGTCAATCCCAGAACTTTTTGCTTTACTAGTGGGATATTTGTCCTTAATACCTCAGTGAGTGGGAACCTATTTCCATACTCAAATAATCTTTAACTATTTTTATGGGTATTATTTTTTTGACTCTCCATAGTGTCTTTTTAAAGTTATTCTCTTTAAAAACTTATTGGCAATAAGTGCCTGTTGTTGCTGGGTTGCCCTAGGGGCTCCCCTTTTAACTTTCTTTTGCTAACCTTGGGTGAACTACAGTTCCCAAGGGTAGAAAGGATCTTTGGATGCCTTTTTTAAATGTGAAGCCAGCACACCCGACCTTATGTGGAGTGCTGGGGAGATGCAATGTATCCCCTTTCACATTAAAACTGTAACAGTTCTGTTACAGGGACATGCTTACCTTCAATGGCTGCTGGCAGTGATACCTTGTATTAATTTGGTGCACCTTTACCGCGGGCTGTGTTCACAGCTGCAGTAAAGGGACCTAAGGGTGCTCATTTTACCAAAATGGCCCCCTGTCTTCTTGTTTCGCCATTTTAGTGTTTTTTGTCCTTTCTTGTTTCTTCCTCTTACATCCAGGGCAGGAAATACCTTTGTGTGATTTTTATCTTCGGCGGGAGTCCCCTGGACTTTCTGCCCAGGCTCCAGTCTGTCTGTGAAGGCAGGAAGCAAGGGAGGAGTCCAAAACTCCACAGCCCATTGTCTTATGCCTTGCCTGAATGGGGATAAATCCCAGTGGGGTGGGGGGCTGGCTCTCCTGATTGGATAACCAGATTGCCCCTTCTTTTAAAATGCAGGGAGAGAATGCAGAGGTTGTGCTGTAGTTCCTGAGAAATACTGCGAACCTGGAAGCTGAAGAAAAGTCGGACCACTGGAACCAAAACCGAAGAGGATGATGAAGGAAAAGCGTCTGAAACTATTTCCAGCGACCGGAGAGCCTGCTGTGTAACTGGAGCCTGCTGTAGCCCTTCCTTCCAATCGACCTGGGGACTCCAAAAACGACCCCGACCCAGAGCTTGGTGAGACCTACTAGACTCAAGAAGACCTGCATTTTGAGCCATGCCACACGTTGCTGCGACCTTGCATTGCTGCAATACCCCAATACCCTGGGACCTCGAGCCACTGTGCAGTGCACTGTCTTCTGAATTCCGAATCTCGCTGAAACTTCGTGGGCATCCTGGTGGATCCCCGGGGACACGAATCAAGTCCAAAAAGTCCCCTCAGCAGAGTGCTGGACCTTTGTAACGATGACAATTCAACCACGATTTTCTGTCTTCTTCTGTGCTCCTTGAAAAGGCGCCACATCCACAGAACCGCATTCAGCCATAAGGGAAGCCTTGCCTAGAGCATTCTTCGTCAATCCCTGCTGCAAAGTTCCTTCCAAGGTCTTATTTTCAGTCACCACAAAAAGGAATCCACTGACCAGGTATTTGGCTGCAGACCCTGAAGTCCTCCTGCTGAAAAATCTTCAATGCTGAGGTACTGTGTTGGCTTGGTTATGTACTTACCATATGCCTGTTAGCATTTCTGTGTAGCTGTGGGGAGTCTTCTGTGATGGGGAGGCCTCTCATCCAGTGCACCCAGTCCCATTGCTAGATTCCTGCTAGGGTGTCTTCTGTGAAGCCCCTGGACCCTCTTCTAACTAAAGTAAAGTGCTTACCTGTTTGCCCAGTTTGCCTAAAGAACTCTGACTTTTGCTACTAAAGAACCTATCCTGACACTGCCTGTTGGTCACTATTCCTAGTGACCCCCCTCCGCCCCCTTTTGCCACTGAGAACACTCATGCCTCAAGAATAAGGCAAAGACTTTCAAGGGACTGGGACCTTTGCCTAGAAAAGAAAATATGTTTTTAAAAGTTACTTACTTGTAAAGAGTTGGTTGGTAGCTCTAACTCTAAGAGTGAATAGTTACAAAAGTTCTTACTTACCTTGGATGTGTGATGCACTATTCTTAAAAGTATGGTTAACATCTTTTCTTCCTTAGAAACAGTTTTGCTAGTCTAATAGAAAGTAGATGTGAAGGTATTTTACTCTCCTGAGATTAGCTTGTGCCTCTTCCCAAAAGTAAAGTCTTGGTTTCACCAGATTATTCCTGCAGGGTAATTGCATGACTGTCCTCCAACTGTTGGTATCACCAGATTAGTCCTTTGAGGATAATTGTATGGGTGTCCCCCAATTGGGTCTTGCTTCCCCTGACTTGCTGTTAGCCTGTCCAGAATACGTTTACATTCGGTTGTTGGCTACCTAGAATAACTTTGAGTCATTCAGTAAAAGTGAAACACTAGGGTTTACTTTACCTGTGCTATCTAACCAAGAGTCTGTGGTTCTAACTGTCTCTGATAAGTCATACTTCAGTTATCCTTATAGCTGGGAAAGATCTAACCTGGACTGCTTGTGAGATCTAAAAAGTATATGGGTTTTACCTACCTTGTGTTAGCTGTGGGCCATCCAAAAATAAGTTACAAGAGTTACTGCTTATCTCTATCTGTGTTTCACTGATCTCAAAAGCATCCGTAATTAAATATTACATCCTTAGGTTTTACTCACCTAGTATAACTGTGTAGTATCACAAAAGTAGTTATAGGTTTTTACTGCACCTAGAATAAGTATTTCACTATTCACAAAAAGTGTATTGTCCAGTTGACTGATTAAGTGATTTGTACTGAGAATCTTTATACAACTGGAAAGGTCTACTGCCCTTGCATTGCTGAATGTAATTGTGAAAGTAACCATTGGTTTTTATTCCCCAAGAATAGGTGTGACCTATACTGAATGTGTATGAAAAGGTTTTGACGTTCCTATAACTACTGTTGGGTATTTCAAATAAGGTCTATACTTGGGTCTCTGTGCCTTCAAGTATAGTGTTGTGTTTTTACATTGTGATTTCATATAATGCTTTAGTACTTACTTACCCTCTAGATTTATCTTTGCCTACTTGTATTTAAATAAATGATTTATTTTTACAATACAAAGTGTTTCAGTATTTCTTTGAACCATTTATATGACAATTTCACTTGTACGGATTCTACTGCCCTCTCTCTCTCCTACGATAAGCCTGGCTGCTCTTTCTGTGCTACCATGTACTCAGGTGGTATAGTATTACACTAAAGGTGAGTCTTCTACTGCCTCAGTTGAATGGTTTTAAAAAGCTCTTATTTGGACTTCAGAAAAAATGTCCTAACAGGAAGGGTTGTGTGTGCCTAATAAAGATTCAGGGAGGAAGAGTGACATCTAAATCTATATTAAAGCAGTGAAACAAATCTAACAATAGAGGTTAAGTGTTTGAACATGGTTATTACTAGTTGAAAAGAGCAAGCATTGCACAAGCCAAGTGTGAACAAAGTGTTTCCCCAATTGGGATTGAAACAAGCCTTTGCCAGAGCAAAAGAATAAATGGTGTAAGCATTACTGTGAGCCAAATGGAACACCAGCATTGCCCAAGCCAAGAGTGTGCGAGCATTATCTGAAGCCAAGAGAGTGATAACAAAGCTTCTGCATAATTACCCTAGCTAACGGAATACAGAGGCACAAAGGCAAGGTTGGGGGCAGGGAATCTTGTTACTGGTAATTGTTCTTTTGAAGTTGTAGTATGGGAGCTGAAAGATGATGTGACACCGGGCTGATGTATAAACAAGTATCAGTGTTTATTAACAGGGGATTTATTTACATAAATAGTATGGGGGAGAAAGAGGAGGGAGACCGCTCATAACAAGCAGTGGCTAGAAGACGTTATCCTTCAAACCCGCATCACAATTCCGACCCTCGAGCATGGAACACATGCTCGCTCCGTCACCCGAGACTCCAATGCAGGACACCATGGTGAAGCCAGGCAGGTCTCAGCAGCCAGGCAAGCGTCTTCCGTGTAGCACGAATGCTACAGAAGTTGATACAACCTTTGTCAAAGCCAATGGGAAGCAGAGAGAAGTGTGTCCTAAAGGCAATTTTGGGTTGTCACTATTGCAGACAGACAAGAGTGGCAAAGAGGCTGCCACTCTGAAAAGGGAATATTCAGAGGAAGAGTGCCTTGCTTACTTGATGGTGTTGAAGTACCATAAAGTGAATCCTTCAAAGTCGTGTAAATGTTTCAGAACCGGTTCGGGTGAAGTATTGTAGTATATTTCTGTGTGATATTGATTGCCTCCTTTTAGTGAATGTTTTCTAACTGACTGTGTAAATAAATTAAGAAGTGTTTTACCCAAAGTGTCTATCTGATTACTTGTAATTATAGACCTCTGTGTAACACCCTTACAAGCTCACATTCCCTCTTGAGATAAGCCTGGCTGCTCAGCTCGCTACCAAAAACTGTGCGGACAGACTTATATCAAAGGTTAGTTTTGCTTACACACCTGTAGTCCTAGTTGTGTGTAGTGGTCCCAGAGGGTACTGCATACAAACTTTGCCTAACACTCAGACAGGAGTGTTACTTGACACACCCCTTACCTTAATTCTAACAGATATAGATACGGCCTCTGGAGCTGCAGGGGATACGTAAGGAGAAGAGTCAAACAAGGGAAATATGCAGAAGGTAAATAAATCCAATACCTGGCAAAAAGCAGAGGTCAGGAGTACCTCTCTATTCATAACTTGTAACAAAAAACAAATGGTCCTAAACTTAATGCTAACTGATTACCTAAATGAGCCTTGTAGTAGGCCCTAATACTTGTCTGAGAGTAATTTGGCTTGAATAACAGTTCTGGGCACCAGTTATGAGGGAAGTAATACAACTGTTACAAGAACCAATTTTCAAGCCAGTTCTTCTCTCTTTACTGTGATTCCGTTGTCTCTTTCTGGTCCGACATTGTAAGCATAGTCAGTTCAGAGAACAGGACCACTCGACGTTAATGCACACCATGTGGGACCAGGAAGCACCTATCTCAGAACAAATGCTGATGAAAAGAGCAGCAGGATAGAATAACTCGAAACGCGTTGATCTCTAGCCCCCCACCCTCCAGGGCAGCCGGTGAGTGCGATGTGTGGTGAGAGGTTTCCATGTTTGCCTGCTCCTGCGGCGGTCCCTTTTCCTAACAGATGGTGAATTATTAAATTGCATTTGTGTACGCTCTTCCTTGTACTTTACATGTACCGAAATACTCTGGGTGCAAGCATATATTTTGCTCAAATTTCCAAGTCTGTGCCTTACTCTTTCTCTCTTTATTCCAACCCAGACACTTTTCATGATAACGTAGTAGGTCAAGAAAAATATTACTTGCTTCTTTTTTAACTATGCTAAATAGGCTCAAATCTGTTTGCCTTCCTGCTTACTGTTCCCCTGTCAGCTGTCACTCCGACACACTACCGTTCTCCATGTACACTTTTTAAACTGGCACACCTCCAATACATTAATGCTGGGATTGCTAGTTGGTGCCCAGTTTGCTGATGCATATGTCCACTTATTCAGACTTTCTGGCCTTCCGTCTACAGGATCTCACCAGCAAACCTCTTTCAGCAGCTATTGTTTACTGAGGCTTTTATGCCCTTCAACATCCGTCAAACTGCAGAGCTTGCTAACCTTGTACATGTTCTGTCAGGCGTGACAATTAAAATATGGACAAAGTTAGAAAAATGCCTATTTTCTATCTTCACAGTCCGTGGGCTTGCTCTTCCTGAAAATGAGCCATCCAATGCCAAGAAGAAACCTCCACACACCAGTTTACTCCTGTCTTGAAGGATTATTTGCATCTTTTTTCATAACATTTTGCTACTTGTGTTTCTCATCTAAATGGATACAATTTTGATTACTAGGTATTTCATTCCCTAAATGTTAGAATGCATTTAGCAAATTCTCTGCTTTATTGAAGTTTGTATTTGAAAGGGCCTGAAAGCTTTACTTTTTATACAAATTGATTGAACGTGTGTGTGTGTGTGTGTACGTGTACACGTACACGTACTGTGGCTAGTCCTTCTTGGATCATTATCTTTCAGCTCATCACACTTACAGGTCATCTGACAATTGCACCTTAACTATATTCTCCATTTGACTAACACCTCAGAACATCATGTCAAACATTATGCTCCTTAGCCTGTGGTTATATGAATGTACGCATGCTCTTTCAGTTACAGGGTGGGCAGACCCAATCCTTGAGACACCAAGCAGTTTCCTGGAGGAAATCCTTGGCCTCCGAGTGTGGCCAACCTTACATTTAGTTGGTTTCTGGGAATGCACGAAGTGCTAGTTTTACTTCTTGATGCAAATGCTAGGACACCAGGGCATTGTCTCTTTCCCAAGTGGCAGACCGCCGTTCTCTTTCACAGGCCTTTGCAGAGCCATTCCACAACAACTGGCAGACATGCTTCTTAAGACTTCATGGGGGTGATCAATGCTATATAGTCTTTCCTTCACAAGCCTCTAAAGACGATCCCTTCAACACCTTGCAGACGCACTGTCACTTTTATGGCCATCATAGGATTCTTTAAGGGCAATCGCTACCACCAGTCTAGACCTGTCTCTTTCATCACTGCCAGCAGTGGCAGATGGTTGTCGCTTTCGCAGGGCTCCAAATAACCCGTTCACTGGTAGAGGAACTCTCTGGATGAGGGCATTGTCCATCATTAGCAGAAATGGACTTCCCTTTAAGGGAACTATGAGTGCTCTTATCCATCATTAGTAGAATGGTGTTTTGTTTCACGTAACTAGAGTAACTGTCTCTCCCACCAGCTTCCTCTGTCATAGCCTTTTCCCTTCACAGGTGTTTGGAGTGATAATCTCGACACTCTAGGCAGGTTGGTGTCTCTTTCATTGGACTCGGCGGGAGCGAGGACCTTTTCCACAGGTGGTAGAAAGGTCTCCTTTGCAGGAGCCCATGTGCCAAACTCTTGTATGGATGGACGATCCGGCACATCAGTTGTAAACAGCTTTCTCCTTGGACTCTTTCAAAGTCTCCTTAAGGAAGTTATTTCTCATACACTAAGGGTACACTGTTGCTTCTTTCCTAGTACTGCAGGTGGCCTAGCTCATCCACCACTGGCAGAAGGTTGCTGAATTCCTTCCATTGAATATTTGACTGTTATCGCTGTGTCTTTCCTGCACTGTCTCTGCAGCCCTCAATAGAAATCAAAAACAAAGCCACAACAGTTTTTGTAAGTAATAATAAATGTAATTTCATTAGTGAAATTTCAAATGATATCTGATCAAAGGTGGCCTCTTGAACACACCAACTCTGGAAGACAGTTCAAGGGTTTTTATAAAATGTCTCAGGTGGGTCTCACTAAATGCTGTCCCTCTCTCTCGTCCCCTGGACTCCCTCCATCCTAGCAGAGACATCCCTAAATTTCAAGGTGGTCACTAGAGATCGATAATCCCCACTGTGCAAGATCTGGCTAGCAACCACCTTATCACGGGTATTCTCTCAGGGATCTTATAGGTGGATCCTTAATCTGGGTTCCCAGAAGAAAACTAATCTCAAGAAGTGGTACCTTCCAGTTACCCAGGTCTCAACTGGTCTTTACCTCTCATGCTTTTGTTCTCCTTGCTCTGATGTTCTTTCCTTTCTTTTCCTTGCTCGTACTCTCCTCCTTTCTCTGCTTCCCAGTCGCCTCTTTCTCTCCCTCCTATCTATATCCTCCCGGTGTTCTTCTACTCTCCATCTTGCCTCTACTACTGTCCCATCCCCTCTCTAATGCCCCCTTCCCTCTACTACTCTCCACTCCCCTATACATATGTGTGTATATTTGGTCGACTCGACCAAATTGAGTCAGCCAATTTTTAGACTTGCAAAAAGCAGTCTGAAATGACCCCATACCATTGTATATAACGCATAGCTGATACACATGTAATAAATTGCATACACAATAACTTATACAAATGCTTGGTTATCCTCACTTTAAAAGCAATACAAAATAGAAGATAAAACAGTTAATCACTGTGACATAAGCCCCTTTTTATTAAAAATTTTTAAACTCCTTATTTACATGTTTAAAGAAAGTATTACATCAATTTATGAACAAAATCCAATATTTCACAATAATCTCCCACACCCCTAACCCTTTGTAGCATCAACTGAAGATTGATTGATTGTTTATTCATTATGCGTTTATACACAAGTGTAGAGCACTTGCTTTGACATCCGTGCAGAGCTTGCTAACGCAGGTTCGAATCCCGGCAAGGCCAAACTCAGCCTTTCATCCTTCAGAGGTCGATAAATGAGCACCACACACCATAGGTAATAATAAGCAGCGCTCAGATACCTGAAGGTTTGTAGCGCTATATAAATGCAAAATTATTATTATTATTATTATTATTATTATAGGGAAGACCAGACAAACCATCTTACTAGGCATGGTACATTCAGATAATGCAGATGAACAGAACAGGAAGTGCTTGGGGGGTACAGGCAGTAGGGACCAAGTGCGCCCAGTCCCCTCAGAACATGGATTAAGGGCAGAGAGATACCACTCTCATGGGTTGTAACTGAAGTGCAGTAATGCTGGGGCAAGTGCAAGGCCCGAGGGAAAGTGCAGGAGACTGGCGAGGAAAGCTTGGGATCTCTGAGGCTCTGAAGGTACACCAGGCAGCCAGTCAGCGAAACTGAGCAGAAGTAGAGGAGAGAGGGTGAGGGCGCAGAAAGAGGTGGTTAGCAGGGGACAGGGAGTGCGAAGGAGGAGGCAAAGAGGAAAGTCTTGAGCAGTTTCCCGAGCTTAAGGAGATCCGGCTCATGACGGAGAAAGGCAGGGAGGCTCTTCCAGATGGAGGAACCTGCAGTCGATAAAGATCTCCCCCCAAATCTGTGCTTGAAGAAGAGGCTCACCCGCAGAGAGTTGGAGGAAAATGAGTGGAGGGCTCGGGAAGGAGAGTATTTAGGAAGAGAGAGTGTTACAGATAGAGTGGGCCCAATCCCCAGAAAGCATTGTGGACAAGGCAAAGGGTCTTGAACTTAACCCTTGCTGCCACAGGGAGCCAGTGAAGGGATTTCAGCACCAGAGAGATGTGGTCCCTGGGCTTGAGACCAAGGATGAGTCTTGCAGTTCTTTTCTGGATGAGTTGAAGAGGACGGAGGGTAGAAGAGGGCAGGTTGAGAAAGAGGCTGTTGCGGTAGTCTAGCCTGGAGAGGACCAGGGCTCTGGAGACGGTGAGCCTCTGGGGGAAGGTGAGAAAAAGTAGAATACCTCTGAGAAGGTGCAGTTGGTAGTGGGACTTTTTAGAGATGTCTGCGATGTGAGACTAGAAGGCGAGAGAGGAGTCGAAGATGACCCTCAGATTCTTTTGCCTCATTGGTAGGTGAAGTCGCAGGGCCAAGGGAGGCCAGCCAGAGAGAGCGGGGGTCCCGATGACGATAATCTGTCTTACTGGCCTTGAGGCAGAGGTCGTTTGCAGCACACAATTGAATTGCCGACAGACAGTCAGGAACGAGTGAGGAAGAGGAAGGGGCCGATGGTAGCCTGAAGGAGAGCTCTGTGTCATCCGCGTAACACTGAAAGTTGGAGGTGAAGGTGGCTATCATACGGGACAGGGTAAGCATGTATCCACTGAAAAACCAGTGTGATAGGTTAGATCCCTGGGGGACACTGCACGTAGAGAGATTGATAGGGGAGAGGAAGGACCCGAATTCCACCTGAGATGGGTGGTCGGAGAGAAAGGAGGTTGGCCACACCAAGGCCTGATCACTGATGCCCAGGGTATCATGGAGACGTGCAATCCGGTTGTTGTGGTTCACTGTATCAAAGGCAGAGGAAAAGTCGAGTAGAATGAGGACAGAGGGAGAGTTAGAATCAAGATTTGAGAGCAGATCTTCACAGGTGTTCAGAAGAGCAGTTTCCGTGCCTCTGGATGCTCTAAAGCCAGACTGGTGGTAATGGAAGTAACCAACAGATTCAGTGTGGCGGGTAAACTGAGAAATAGCCAACTTGTCCAGGATTTTGCTCAGGAAAGGAGTGATGGAGATCGGGCAATAGTTTGCCAGAATGGAAGGGTCAGCAGAAGGTTTTTTGAGGAGCGGGTGCACAAGGGAGTGTTTAAGAACAGTGTGGAAAACTCCAGTGGCGAAGGAGAGGTTGCAGTGGTCAGCCAAGGCTGGGGCGAAAGTCAATGTTGTACTTGATGGTTTTGGAGGGACAGGGGTTCAGCTGTTTGGAGGAGGCTTTCATAGTTGGGACTTGTCTAGTGATCTCCTCAAGTTTGACAGAGAGATAGAGAGATGGGGAGGGGTGGGGTCCCCAAAGGCGGTACAAGAGATGTTGGTGCATGAGGTGATGAGGAAGAGAGAGAGGATAGCATATCCTGAGTTTTTGGGATGAAGTGTGCAGCCAGGGCCGAGAAAAGTGCCTGGGTGGGTGCAATGGTGGAGGAGGCTGCGGTAGGATTGGCTAGTTCCTTGCAGACTTTAAAATGTTCGGCCATGTTATTGGATGGTGCAGAAAGGAATGGAAGAGAGCATTTTTAGAATTCCATTTTAAAATGGTAATACTTTGTGTCCAAAGTCTTTGGCCCTCATTACAACCCAGGCGGTAAGCGAAAAACGATGCCGGTAAATGAATACCGGCATCGTTTTCCGCTAGGTCCGATCATGACCCGTGAAAGTACTATTAGCGGCATCGTAGTTAACGGTGCCGCTAACAGCACCAAGTTCGCGCGCACCTGACCCTCCACGCCGTAAATACCGGCATCGCGCAAAGGTAGGCAAATCACGAACCAAGCGGACATGCTCTTAACACCATCGCAAAGGCCGTTAAGTACCTTACCGCCATGGTGCTAATTCTGCCATCGCGAACCAACCGTAAATGGCCATGTGCTGTGTTCCCAGCTGCCACATGTGCACAGAATCAGCACAGGTGGAGGCAATACAGACTCACCAAGTACAAAAAGAGCACACCCCACCCCTTCCCACACCCAGTCACACTACACAATGATTCCAATACGACTAGCAATGTTGGGGCTGGAGGACCTGATTGCAATGCAGATGCTACAACTACAACAACAACAACAACAACAACAGGCAGCACAGAGGAGACGCAGGAGGGCAAGGCAGGGCCAGCAAGCCCCACCAGCACAGCCAGTGCCACCACGCAGGCAGCCCCCAATCCCACGCATCCGAGCCAGTCCATTCATCCTCACCGCTGAGCAGATCCATACCTTGTATCGTTTGGACCGGGACACCATCACCACCATAGTTGACATGATACACAACGACATTGTCAGCATGATAGAAACACCCACCGCCACCCCCCCCCCTACTGAAGGTAGTGTCCGTGCTCCACTTCCTGGCCACAGGCACCTACCAGCACACAGTGGGGCACTTGCATGGCATTTCACAACCATTATTCTCACGTACACTGATCCAAGTGCTCGATGCCCTCCTCAAGCCCACAGACGACCACATTTCCTTACCACGGTCTGCCCAGGAGATTGCAAACACCAAAGTGGGTTTCCATGCACTAGCCGGCATACCTGGTTGCATTGGTGCCATCGACTGCACCCATGTGGTATTGGTGGTCCCACATGCCATTGAGGTAGCGTACCGCAACCGTAAACTATTCCACTCAATCAACGTGCAAATGGTATGTGACTCCAACAAGATCATCACACATTGTTGTGCCCGATTCCCCGGATCAACCCATGATTCAATGGTCCTGAGGAACTCCACAATACTACGCTACATGGAGCGACGTGCAGGGCCAAGATCCTGGCTACTCGGTGAGTCTCATGTCATGGCCATGGAAATGTGAAGTGGGTAGGTGATTGACGTACCAATGCATACTTTACCTGGCTGAAAGGGGGGTGGGGAATGATGCATACTTTACCTGGCTGAAGGGGGGGGGGGGATGATGCATACTTTACCTGGCTGAAAGGGGGGGAATGATGCATACTTTACCTGGCTGCGAGTAGCAGAGGCAATGCAGCCAGCTCATACCCTAAAGCAGCACAAACGTCAACTGACACCTGTACACATAATGCCCGATGTAAGCAGCCCTACCATGTGAATGAAGGTGTCCCAACCATGACACAACCATCTGCAAGTGCATTGTACCGATTCGGACCACATTGACTTCAACGAAATGCACCTTCATGCAATGACTTCAGCCAATACACGGCACCACACACCATCAACTGAAAGGCCAGTCCCCCATAACTGCGCACAAAGGAGGCACATGACGGACAAAAACATCAATGCACCACTACACAGACACCGAGGTCCCAAAAAATTCCCTATCAACATTAGTAGTGCTCAGTGGGGTCATCATGAGGCTGACAGCAATGTTGCCATGACGAGAGCGTTGATATCACAGGACACCTGCCAGCTCCGCAAAGCAAACGCCATGAACGAACACAGTGGATGGGCACACACAAGGCACTTGACCCCCCTGCATACATTGGTGGATGGCATGCAAAACAGTCCATGAGAGGAATACACATATACCGGTCACAAAATCCATTTGTGCATGTAAAAGTGGTACAAAGTAAGAGTTTAATGCATGCCATGGTGGCACGTCATGATTTGAGATTTGATGTCATGACTGACACATACATTGTTGCCCACATACAGGTGATGCAGGCTATCCCCTGAAGAGGTGGCTCCTTACACCAGTCCGGAACCCACAGAACAGGCACGAGGAGGACTTCAACCGTGCACATACACGTACCCGTGTGGTGATTGAGCAGGCATTCTGCCTACTGAAGGCACGGTTTCGCTGCCTCAGCAGGTCTGGTGGGGCACTCCTGTACCGCCATGAGAAGGTGGCAAAGATCGTCATGGCATGTGTCATGCTACACAATATGTGCATCAGACGAAATGTGCCCCTGCCCCCTGACGCAGAACTGCATCCACCTGACGATGAGGATGAGGAGGGTGGGGATGGGGCAGCACCTCAGGGAGGCAGCGATGCACAGGAGGGGCGTGAAATGCGTCGGACTCTGATCAACCAATGTTTCTAGCACACACGGATGGGGGCTGTCACATGGAGACGGCAATTGGGGCACTGTGTGTGTCTGGGATATGGACACTGTGGACTGTTCACCAATAAATCACACATACGCAATGAGCAATGTCCACACATGTGATTTGTGATCAAGAAAAAATATATTGTAAATGTGAATTCAATTACCACACCCACTCCCGCCTCCCCCATCCACTCCCCAACACACCCATTCCCCTTTCCCCCTCAACTCCCCAACACACCCGCTCCCCCCTCCCCCCTCAACTCCCTGCAAAAGTGCGTGGATCCCTGTGTCGCAGTGCCTAATGTGGAATTGATCCACTGGGTGGCCTCTACTGGCAGCCCCCTCTGCCGGCCCCCGGGGCACCCCTTCCTGTACTCCGCAGGTTCCTGGCCGACCTGCGGACGGGGATGCTTGGGGCAAAACTGGCAGCGGAGGAGGTACTCGGCTGCTCGCTGGGAGCATTTCCCTCACTGTCTGTACTAGCTCAGAGAGCACGTGCCGCACCGCAGCAAGTTCAGCACAGATGTCCTTGCTGGAGGATTGGATGGCTGCCTTCACAGTCTCGGCACATCTTTGCATTTCAGCACTGGCACCTCCACAATCGGCCACATGCTGCGTGAGGAGTGAGGACAGTTGGTGTTGTCTTGTCAATATTTGGTCCAGCGACTGTTGGTATTGTGGGGCATTGAATGATGCAATTGGCGGGGTCATTGGGCTACTCCCCTCCTCCACACCTCCCACTGGGCATGGAGTGGCTGGCCAGGAGTTATCAGGGGATAGCCCCTGTGTGTTATCAGTGTGCAGGCTACATGGGGACAGGTGGGGGGAATGAGGGTGGGCAGTGGGGGGACATTCTATGTCATACTCATCATTCCCCACATCACTGTTCGAGCAAGCTGCAATGGCAGCAGTCTCCCCAATTGTACTGCTTCCTGAAGACACATCCCCTTCAGTGGCCACCAGTTGTTGCATGTCTGCCGCTGGTGGTACCATGCTGCTTGCCTTGGGGATCATCGCTGCCCTGGGCTGTGTTGTGGCAGTCAATTTTGGCTGCTGTGGTTTTTTTTTGGGTCCAGCAGAGGTGGAGGGTTGGTGTGTTGATGCCTCTGGCCTGGCCTTCTTGGCAGGTGTGGTGCCAGGCTCGTCCTCGCCGGGGTCCGAATGGGAGCCTGTAGTGGAGCAAAGGAGGGAAAGTGTTATTGATGGGTCTGCAGACATTGAGCAGGCATTGTTATGACTGCCATGAATTTGATGCATAGATGGTGCACTTTGGAGGCAGTGACATACAGGTTGTCTCCCTTTTGGGTGGGTTAAGCATGCAGGAATGTGGGTGTCTACAGTGGAGTGTGCATACTGCATGTGTACAGGGTGTAGGTCAATGATGCCTGTTGGCAGTCTTCTGCTGATGTGTTGCGTTAACCCTATTGGGCAACATTGTGATTCCCATGTAAGTGGACTTCAGGGAGTTTAGCATGGCTTAATTTGAGGCACCTACCTGTGTCACCCGATGTCGGGGCTCCTCTCTCCATTCCACCGACCCCCCTCGATACTCTCGATGCCAATCGTTGTGGCACATATTGTCAAAGTCCAGTCTTGATTCTTCCTGCCGGAGTGATGCTGGCCCACCAGACCCCCAAAGTATGCCCGCTCAATAATCTCTTAATTGATAAAACTACTAAGCTGGCAAACCCAAGGGGAAAGGGGAATGGAGGAGAAAATAACAACTGCAGATCTTCACTGGCTTTCAGACACTGGCTCCCAAGAAGTTAGACTCTGCTAGTTGATTACTTCACTGGAGCTGGATTGATTGATGATTCATCAGTATGATGTGGTGTCTGTGAAAATCTAAACACAAGAACACACGGGTTAAAACTTACTCTATTCTAAAGTGTAGTCTTCTCTTACTAATGTTAGATTTTAACTTGATAACAATACCTGCTGCCTATGCTTGATTGCTGATAGGCATTAATAGCATCAATATAGAAAAATATGCTCTTCTAAATGTTCTTCTTAATATATTTTATGTAGTATTCTTTATTTTCCTTTGTATAGAATTTCTTGAGTTTTCTCTTGACTCTTATACTTGCTGAACACTGAATTGAATTGCTTGAGGATCAAAGTTTCTAAAGTTTACTGAGAAAGAAGTAATTTCAAGTCTCGAGTGTCTTTTCACTTTCCTGTTCAATGCTCTGCAGAAAATTAACTGACTCTGTGCTCTGGAAAACGAGTTGCTGCAGATATGATGCACGCGACGCTACGCGCATGCAGGACGAAGAAGAACTGAAGCCCGCGAATCCTTTTGGAATTAAATGGAACCGCGAATACAAAACAAAACAAACTGCAAGTCTCGACAAGCCGCAACCTTCATAGACTGCACACTCATCAAATAACTTCGCCAATGACCGAACCGTTAAGAAAACTAATTCGTACTACTCAACCAGGAAATACAGGATTCAGGAAACTGAATGCACGCAACTCACGCCTGCGGGTCCTTTACTCTAGCTACAAATTCAACTGCGCAAAAGCATGAGCAAGTAAACAATAACTTCACTAAGAAGCACTTAATGAGTAAATCTTTCAAATATAATAAAACTAAATAAATGCTAATGCCGCACTCACAATTAACTAGAACTTCCAACAGAAACTAACCTAACTCTATTTCAATAGTGAATTGAACATGAGTCACGACAAAAATAAAAAGAAAATGAAACCTAACGCTTGTATAGATTCTAATTACGTGGACAGTAGAGCACAGATTAAAGTTCCTTATCAATGCGGATAAACATTTTTCTTTTTTGTAATTAGTTCTTAGGAAAAAAAAAATACTTCTTCTTGAATTAATTTAAAATTATGAACATTTCACTCCCAACACTTAGCTTGCTTCATCTTTAAAAATGTAAGAGTCCTTGTTGAAAAGATGACTTCTTCTTGAAGACTTTTCTGTTATCTCTTCACTCTAGATTTTCTTTTAAAAGAATACTAAACTATATAAATACTGAATATTATCTGAGCTACTAAAACTGCAACCTTCCTCTAAGGAAACTGGAATGAAAGGCGGTTTAGAATGTTGAAGAATGTTCCAAACTACCTCACAATACTTCTCCTCCAATCATTAGTGTTGAACAGAACCTCCTTCTTGGTTTGGGGAAATTGGCACTTCCTGTATATAAGATTATAAAGGAAACTTATTTAGAAATTGGCATATTAAAATCCTACATTTAAACCCAAACATCACTCCAACAATTCTCCTACTTAAAGGTAAGATGAGAAAGACTAAAAACAAATGTTTACTTAAATCTTCTTAATGCAGTTTTTCTACTGTAATGTCTCATTGGAAATCTGGGAACCCATGGAATCCTGACACATATCTCCTCCCATTGCTCCATTTTAATGGGTGAGTCTGCTCCTCCGCCAGTTGCCATGCCCATGTTTCGGTTGGCCGACAGTATGCTCCTTACACGGAGCCGGAGGTCGTCCCACCTTTTCCGCCACTGTTTGGTGGTGCGGGGTGTTGTTCCTACTGCACTGACCCGTTGTGCAACTAGTTCCCATATGGCCTTTTTCCGTCCTATTGCGGGTCTGGTCATTTCATTGGAGAATACAATGTCCGCGTTTTCCTGGAGAGTTTCCGCCAACATTGTAAGCTCTTCCCGACTGAAGCGCTCCTGCCGCTGCCGATCGCACGATTATTTTACAACTTTCGGCATTGTGGGGATGCGTGGATGTGGGTGAAGTTTTGTGCCAGGTCTCGGGGTCAGATGTGCACTGGTTGTGGAGGATTGCAATGGATTGTGTTTTTAAAGATGGCCGCCGTGCTCTTTGCCGTTCCGGTGCGATGGCGTAGGTTCCGGATCCGCTTCTTTACAGTCACCGCTAATAGCGATCACCGCTAATAGCGGTCACCTCTATTTGCGGTGCTCGCTAATATCGGTGGATAGGGTGGCGGTGGTGCAGCATGCACGGCATACGATGCCGGTAGCTGACGTTTTTGGGACGTTACCGGCATGGCGCAGATTACATTACCGGCATGGCGCAATGCTCGTGCCCGAGAGGTCATAATTTACTGCTTTTAACGGTTCCAGACCAGCACGGACACGTTAGTTGCGCCATGCCGGTAATGTCCATTACTTACCGCCTGGGTCGTAATGAGGGCCTCTGTCTTATGTTAGGAAAGCATTCAAGGTAATAATGACATGTAGAACAAGCGCATATACATTACAGGTAAGTATGCCATTTTTTTCTGAATGAAATTGCAAATGTTTGTATAATGCTCCATCTGAGCCCAATTGGATCTTCCTGCCAAGGCCAACCATTATTACAGAGCAGACCACAATGGGAAGAAATGGAAGGAGATCCACTTTGAACACAAAAGACTTTAAATCTAAGAATCATTCTAAATAGCAGACAAATGCATTTCTACTTTGGGTGATTGTGCACATTGTTTTAGAGTTTATAGCTTCAGGGACTCTTATGTACATCATTTAAATTACCTTTATCAACTTGTCCATCTTTCACCTTGACAGCCATATTGAGATTGAGGGACCAAAGGACACGTTAGTAATAATATATTCCTTTCAGGAATGACGATCCCTGAAGAAGACAGTGAAGTGGGCCAAGGAAGCAAGTATTGCCTGGTTGCAATTGGAAGACTTCAGGTGAGATTTTGTTTTACTGTATTTATTTGGAAAAAAAGAAGCAGGACGCACGTTTTCCAACTGACCAGGCAGCTCCCAAAAAACATACAGCACACACAAGATCTTACTTTGAAAACCTCTTTCCCGTTCCTTTCTACCTCTCCTTCTCTTTCTGAACTCGTATACAAGCATCTCCCACTCAGATTGTGGGAAACATTCCTTGATGCCGGTTTAAATTTATTGAGCACCCCTTTTGCTGGGACGTTGCTCAGAAGTGAAATAATTTTTCTAGACACTTAGAGTTCCTCGTCTTGGTTGTATAATGACTATCTATATATTATACTTTCAGTGTACAGATCTTCGTTGTAAACAATAGAAAGGCAGCATGCATAATAATCAATGTAAGCCCCTTGCCTAACAATGACCAGTCCAATGTTGCACTCTTGCCTTATACCCCGCCCCTATCTTTAGTGCTCTCCTGTTAAGCTCCTTTACCCCGGCTTTATCAAACGGGAGGTAAAGAGTCTGACATTTAGGTGTGAGAGGTAGGGTCTGTAAACATGACCATGACCATGACCCAAGAACCTGTTGTATGATTCATCTATTTACAATCGGGGGCCTCAGGTAATGAAATGGGAGTGGGGTGCACCACCTCTCCTCTGCTACTCCTCAGCTAATGAGCTGTCCAACACCTGGGCGGCTGCCGGCTGTTTCCCCCAACATGTCACCTGCAGAGCCATAAAGTAAGTGAATGACAGGTATAGTAGTGAAGTGCATGTCAACATACACAAACTGCTTTAACTATTGTTCTGTTACAGCAGTGTCCTCAGGCCAAAGGAAAAGTGGGGTAGGGTGTTCTCCATTGACACCAATCACTCCATCACCTATACTGTAGGAAAATAATCCCTTGTGTCATGGTGTGTTATACAATTGGTGAGATCCCTCCTCCACAGTGGATCCATTCTCTTTCACTCATGGCTGAGACAGCAATTACGGTCTTCCAACATATATTCTGTTGGGTGTAATATGTGAAGCAGCCACTTGGGCTACTTTCAGTGATCCCTTTAAACCTTACACGTCGATTGTAGGCTCATTATTAAATGTGCCCGCTCCCTTTTCGGGAACCCCTGTCTGTCAGTGATTTTTCTCTATTCAGAGTTTCATGGGTAATTGATGTATAAGCAAGTGCTAGTTCCCCACTCAATTGACTTTTGTATTCCTAGTTGTTTTTACTTTCTTTTTTTATTGGTGACTGCTTAGGTACAGATGGGATTTATAGTCCGCTAGAGGGTTCCTTTGTTCCTCTTCCTCCAGACAGCCCTCAGATTACCCTCACTCTGTGTCATCCTTGGATAGGATTGAAAGAGAAACAAATAATGGATGGGAAACTCAAAGGCACATTGGGGAATAGCCTGGTTTCGGCCATTCTTGCAATTGGGCTTCCACTTTTAAAAGATTCTTATTGTTAAAAGATTAGTTTGGTCGCCTTTCCTATGGACTTAAGTCCCATACATTTCTAAGAAAAACTAAGGTCCAAGAGTCACTATGGTGGACAACTTGTGCTTACTACTTTGTCGTACCACTCTAAAACTAGGGTTCTTTTCATGTCATACTGCTCCATAATGCAGGTTCTGTTTTGTCATACCTTTTTGTGTTATGCAAGTTTTCTTGTTCCACACCTCTAACATAGGTTGCACTTGTGGTAAGCCTTTTTTTATAATGCACTATTTTCTTGTGCCTCCCTATTGCCGCCTATTTCTCCTTAGGTCACCAGTTCACCAGGCTCTATGGATATGAACACAGTTTCTGTCCCAACGGAATTCCTCTCCCGACATAACTCGGATGGGATCATTACATTTGTGGATCCTCGATGCATCACTGTGATTGGCTACCAGCCCCAGGTGGGTGAACTCATTGTAGGAGCTTGGATAGGTCATGTCAAGTGGATAGGCTCAGGATTGCAACTTAATATACATAATTGGGGTTTGAAAAGTATACATGTTAACAAGCCTGTCAGCAGATGGAAGAAATGTAATATTATGATGTACTCATGGCAGGACATTGCAAGGTATTTCGAGCCAGAGGTACACAATGCATAGTATTCTTATCTAAAGTTGCACAATGCAGAGCATTCTGTTCCTGAGGTATGCACTGCATTATATTTTGCACCTGAAATACCTACTATGGATTCCATGCCTGAGGTAAAAGCTCCACAGAGGTTTGAGTTGTGTGAGAAACCTGAAGGTGTCTCCCTGACTAGTCCCCGGGGATCTGTCATCCAGGTGGCCAGGACACGGCCATCGCTATTGGATCCAGGTCCTGGGGGTGGACTAGTGAGGTAGGATCACCTGGATGGGGGGAGTCCTTGGAGAGTGGTAGTGGGACACCGACAGCTGAGACGCGGTATCCCCCTTCCTAGGACACCTTTTCCCCAACCTACCACATAGGATACACAAACACTTTACCCCCACCCACTTTTCCGAAGGCAAACTCTTTGGCATGTTACAAATGATGACAGACTAACACTCGAGCCATTTACCTGACATGTCCCAACACCAGGGTTAGGCAATTGAGCAAAACCTCACACACCTGAAGCCCCTTTCCCTTCCCCACAGGGATAAAAGTGGAGCACAGGAGTGCAATATGAGCAAGGCAGACCGAACGACGAGAGGGCTTACTCAGCACGGCAATTCAAGAAGAGGAGAAAGAGTGCACAAACCGAGAGGGTGACCAGGAGAGAAGCGACCTTGCCCTTTCCAACCAAGGCCCGTGAAAACTCTGCAGAGGGAATCGTAAGACCGCAAACAATAGGCAGCGTGTGTTGCAGCAGATGTCAACGGTACAGAAGGCCCTCCTCCGCAGATAAGCAAGCCGGGGAGAGACGCTGGTCTCCGGGAAACCAACTTGACTCCAGGGAGAAGAAAGGCACCGCGGTTCATCACATCCGTGAGTCGGGGGGAGCACCGATAAGAAACCGAACTGTGTTGAACGAAAGTAGCAAACGGCTAATTGAACTATGAAATAACAAAGAACTATTGATGCTGAGAAGGGGAAAGCCAGCAGCAGAGGAGTCCAGCACTGTGTGGGTGCTCACTCAAGAAAAGCTGCGCGATTACCAGATTGTTGAAACTACCAGAACGAGAAGGCTTTGGGAAAGGCAAGAAGAGGGTCAAAGGGGTCAAATGGGGTCTTGTAAAATCCTCTGTAAAGTCGTTGAGCAACAGATGATTGTGACGCCAAGGGAAGTGAATCCTGCATTGTAAAAGTGGAATGTACAATTGACAAAGTTGGCAGGAGTGGACCCGAAAGAGTGATGCAGAGAAAAGGGGGTGAAGTCTAAAGACCCGAAATACAGTGTGTTGACAAGAGTGTCCACAATGAACTGTGTAAAAAGACATTAAGCTTTGTGAATGCCAAAAGGGACCGAGCCAGAGGTGTTAACTTGACACCCAGCAACACTTGAAAGCCATAGTGAACCCGGCTAAGGGAGGCTAACAATTGAGAAGGGTCCGAGCCCAAAAGAGTTGTGTATATGTGAAAAGGAACTCTTTGTTTTGTTATTTGAATAACGGCAGCAAGAGACTTTTTTTAGTAGAAAAGCGACTTAACCACCAAAAGCCCTGATTGATGAAAGCAGAACTGTTGGCTCATGTTGGGAAAGCTTGAACATGTAATGTGCTCCAAAGTCCTACCTTGTCCTGTGCTGAAAATATGGGGAAGGGCGACCTCAAGAACCGCATCCTGAAGTATTATTTGTGAACACTTCCTTCTTTCTTCAGAACATTGTCCCACACTTCTTTTGTATTTAGAATAAGGATTTGGCAATAGGTTTTTTATTTTTTATTTGTATAGGCCCTTTTTATTTTGACAAGACGCCACAAGGACTGACTTATTTTTGTTTGATGGTCGAAGCTTGCTTCCATCTTAGATTTAGGTTTGGATTAGGCGTTTTTCCCAACCTACCTTTGCAGTTTAATGAACACCCTTCAACTGTGATCACTTGTGTCTGTCTTTACTGTTGCCACCATGAGTTCCTTACAGTTGGAGATAAACACCACACAAATAATTGCAGCACTTTTTAATATCTTTTGTCTGGGATACAAACTTCAGTATCTGCATTACTGATCATTTGTTTTTTAGTAACCTTACCAGGTACAGTGTTAGTCTTACAATGGCAGTTTGGAACAGGTAAAGTTATATGTTCTGCACAAAATATGCCACCAAATGTGTCCATGTTTGTCTTGCTTATGGTTTATCGAGAGTGACACCAATATGGACTATATCCAGTCCATTGTTTTTTTAATTACGCAGGAAAAAGCACACAGTTATGTTATTAGGATTTATACTGTGCACTGCTGACATTTGCACAGTCTCCAGCTGCTCTGATGGTTCTGAATGATAGCAGGTTGGGGTTTGGTTAGTTGGGTTGAGGGGGAAAATGCAAGATTTTGTAGATGCATGCAGGCAAAGTACCCTGAGCTCTGTGTCTTTGAGTTTGTAGTTGGTTTTGTGTTTAGAGCGTTGAAGAAATTGTGTCCAGAAAGGGGAACTCATGTGCCCATAGTGCTATGATGCCTTGGCCAGGAGCCCAGGTTATGTAGGTTGGTTGTAGGGATGTAGAATTCGGTTTCTTGCCATGTGGTGAGCGTGGTATTAAGAAGCTGCGTGTGAGTGGTTTGGTTGGTTTGCATATTCCCAGTTTGAGTTGACGAGTTTTGGTGGTTAATGGGTAGGATTGGCAAGGCTGATGTGAGACATGAGGGCACGTTTCTTGACTAGTATTTTGTGGCACACTAGGCACTAGTTAGAACTTAGTGTATTGAATAGTGTGGTACTTGGGTGGGTCTCCCATGTGAGGTAGGGCATAAATAGGTTGGCACCTGTTATATTGTGGCTATTGTCTGGTATAAAGTGGGCAGCCAAGAGTTACAGTTCCACTGTAATGCAAGTTGTTTAGTGGTGGTGGGGGAGCCATTATGGTGTTCCCTAGAAGTGGTGGGTTTGGGGTAGGGGGCACTGCTATGACTTTCCCTTGAAGATTAGTGTAGGGTAAAATGGTGGGTAGCTGCTTTGTATTCTGTGCAGGTTGTTGGCAGCTGTAAAATGCCTGTGGGCTTCCTGTAATGTGGTGTAGTCTTAGTTGAATGGGCATTGAAAAGCTAGGACTTTGGCATTTTCCTGAATTTAAGATGCTCCATGGTTGTTCAAACTTGCTTCAGTGGAGTGAGTTTGGCCACCAGGTTGGAGTAAGCCGATCCTCTGTTTCTCTTTCTGGTATAGCACTTGGTGATTTTGGACAATCTTTGCTCCGATGGACACACCTACACAGCCCTGAAGATCTCTGAGGGCGATATGGAGTACTCGTAATTGGATTCTGTGTTTAACTGGGAGCCAGTGGAGATGTGCAAGTGCTGGAGATGTGAGCTCCCTCCTGTCAAGACTGAGCAATAGTGCTGCCACTGTATTCTGTATGGATTGGAGTTTCTTTGCATGGTAAACCGGGATGTGAGGTATATGCTCTTGTTGTAGTCCATTCTTGATTTTAAAAAGTACTATGGCTGCAAGAGTCCTCTGTTGGGTAGTGCGGAATGGCTTGGCATGATGGGTTTGACTGAGCGAAGATCGTGGAAACATTGCTGAATTGTGGTTACAAGGTTGAGTCCGTTGTCCCTAAAGCTCCGGAGGTTCTTGATTACTCAGGCCATGCTAATGCTTCTTCTGGTGCTGCGTTGGTTGAGACAAACATGTTTTCTCTTTTGCTTTCCAGTGCAAGGCAGTTGGTGGGTTGATGGTAATTTTGAGGATGATTTGTGTGTCGTTCACATATTTGTAGCAAGTTAATCCAGTTTTTTTTCATGAGCCTCATGAATGGGGCCATGCAGATGTTGAATAGGAGGGCTGCACTCCACAGGTTTTCTGAGAGTTCGAGCTGAAAGAGGGAAGCCAAGTGATTTTGATTCAGTGAGAAAAGGCTTCATCCATAATAGTGTTGTTCTGTGCAGTCCAAATTCTTCCGGTCTCCTGATTTAGGATTGTGCAGAAGCCACAGCCTGAGCTTGGGGACTGCCAACTCGGAGTGGTCAAAGGTGGCAGGCACCCAACCCAAGCTAATTGATGCAGGAACCTGAGGAGGTATATGGAACAGACCGCAGAGCACCTCAACTGAGTCCTCATACGAAGTGTAACAGGGGGATTGTTTTACCGCACTTACTGGGAGAATCGTGTAGGCAGGCGCAGCAATACACTTTCTTTAACACTTTAATAACCTCTAGCTGTCTCCAACCTTGCTTACCTGAGCTCAAGATCACTGTGGTACACCTCTCTACGGCGCTGGCATTGAAAGGAAACGGTTAGTATGGGATTCCCAAATACCCCTAGGGAAAAAACACTGGATTATAGAATAACTTGTCACATGAAAGGAAAGGCCGGCAACGAAATGCTGATGTACCGTCTCTTTTAGTTATTCTTTAGATTAGTTCTACCTTTTTCCAGTACAGCAGCAGGGTTTTTAAAGTTTACTAGCAAAAGGGGTAATCCCATAAAACTGTTTACAATTTTACCATACCTAAGCAGCTGAAAATATTGAGAGTACCTTTAAAAATATAACAATGTCTTTAAAAATTAAATGAAGTCCTTAAAAATGTATACAAAAGAGTGTCTATACAGAGTACTTTAAAACTATTTATAAAAAGCTTACTTGGGAGACAGCCTGGCCAGGGCTGTCTTAAGGTCCTTGCTTTTGTAGTTTTCTCTTGCCTCTGCTTCATGAAGTCTTCAGCAGGCATGGTGTTCTGCTGGCATTAAGGCAGCTGCAGGTTGTGTGGGAGTCCCAAAGTCCTTTTTTTTGACTGGGCTGTGTCCGTCAAGAGCAGCCCAGCAATCGGCAGCAACAATGTATGGGGAGTCTGTTTTACTTTGTATGGCTGCATATGTCAGAAGTAGCCCGGCATTGTTTGCAGTGTGGGGGCCCCAAACTCTTTTCTCCCGGGCATGCGTCTGCTAGCAGCATCCCAGCGAGCACTTGTGGGTCGCATGGCAGGGGGTGGACCCTTTACTTACGCAGCTCTCCCCTCTCCCCTCCCTCTGCCAGCAAGCAGCCCTGGGAGGTGTCCTTGAGGAAAGGCGCTGCCCGCTTGGGGAGCACATGTGAGCCGAGCCATGGTGGTGAGTGCTGGGGAGGCAGAACTGATTTGACGCTCCCCTGCCCGTCAGGTGAGTACCACCTTATGGTTCTGGGCAGCCCGGGTGACTGAAGGCTACAATGCCGCAGAGTCGAGCACCATTCAGCCCCCCTCAGTGAGGGTTGAAAATAACTACATACCAGTACTTCACTTGTGCTGTTCTAAACTGTTTTTTTTTCTTTTTGAGTAAAGGATCCCCCGTGGGCATGACTCATGAGCGTCCTTTGCTCTTATTTATTTTCCATATTTTTCCGTTGTCTACCGCAGGGGGTTCCAATCGCAAGAGGGGTACTAACAGGAGCACTCACACCCTTACCCCCCAAGCAGACACCCATAACCACATAGGTTTGGGGAGGGCAGCCCAAAGAACAGTCACAATCTCATCTCCCCTAAAGATATTCATAACTCCCAAGTAGGTAGTCTAGTGGTACTCTCAACCCACCAACCCTACTAGTGACTGCCACAATGAGTTTCAAGACTGTTATCAGGACTCTGGGGGCTTTAATCCATACGTGGCTCACCTTGTACCCTGCTTCATTCAGGATTCCTCAGATTACATGTCTGGTGGTTTTTCCTATAAGTGAAGAGGTAAGGCCTATCCCTCTGGGAGGCCAGCCTGGAGAACGTATTAGTACTGATTTCCCGTCGGACCCTCCCCAGGTGATAGCCAGAAATTAGGGGAACCCCTCTTGGGGAATACAACCCGCCATTGGAGATGATGATTGCAGGAATGATGGTCAGGGATGACACAGGAGATACTTGAGGCTGTAAATAAGTTCAGGATTACTGCAAGGGAATTAAGGAACCAAGAGAGAAGATATAAGGTATCCTAAGGAAAGGAGCGGAGCGAGACACAGAACAGAGAAGCTAGGCAGGAAAGGATTGAAGGGCGAGCAACACTACGGAGCCTACCTAAAAGCTAAAGGCTTTGCATCTCAAGGAGCCGCTGGAAATCCTTGTTGATAACTACGTGGAACAGGACGCACAGTACGCAGTGACGTCATTCACGACACAACACTAGACAGTCGCTCTGCATTACTTTCTAAAGGCGTATCTGGTGCCTAGAGGACCCCAGTATCATGGAAGCATGACAAGGAGAGAAGGAAGCTCAGACCCCTTAATGAGATTAATTCTCCTAAAAATGGGACTGCCAACTGTCCTGAGAGGAGGGGCAAGCCAGAGGCCAAGCCTTGACCAGGCAGGCCCCAGGCCCCCCGAGCTCGTCCTAGCTGTATTTCAGAGGCCACCAAGGCAGTATGGCTACCGATTATTTTTGTGTCTCGGTAAGCAGGTGGTCAATGATTGTTGATTTTAAAGCTCTGAGTTAGATTTATAGTGGTCACTGAGCAATTTTGCAAACTCTTATGTGGTCACTATGTAAAGGTAATGAGATGAACATCCCCGACCTGTCTGATGCATTGACCACCAATTGACCACCAATACATCTACAAATATTAGATGGGATGCAGCTAAAGAGCACAATTTAAATTTGCTCCCTATATTATCATTTGCCACTCAAACTAGCTCAAGTACCCGGCTTCGCCTGGGATGTCCTTTCTCAGATTATTTTTCATATTCCACCGAAAAAGATGAACAAATATTGTTGTTTGCCACAAAGGAAAAATGCGACGCATAATATCACTAATTGAACACCAAATTGGTATTTGTCTCCGATTTTAAATTCTCACTCAAATATCATAATTGTATGCTTACTCTGATTAATTGCAATGTGTTAGCATTGGTGGCCATTTTCGCTGCTAGACACACACTGCAAATAATGAGAGTAAGCATACAAATATGATATTCATGTGAGAATTTAAATCGGAGGTAAATAAAAATGTGGTGTTCAATTCATTAGTAAAATTAACATGTATCAAATTTATTGCAAAACAAATCGATGAAAAGAAAGACACTCTCACTTTTATAAAAAAATAAAACAAAAAAACGCAAGACCAGTTCAGCACAGACAGCGCGATGATGGGCACTTTCTACAAATGACCTGTAGATGGCGGCGGTTCACCACAAAGTGTAATGCAGAGAAACAAAAATAATAATTCTCTGTAACAGGATGACCTATCGAGCTAGAAACCTTTGCGTTAATTCGTCAATTAAATAAAAAATATTCCATGCTCAATTCATGATGCCAGACCTCACCGTTCATGAGGAGAGGCATCCGCAAGACAGACGCCACATACAAACCCACAAACAAACACAACTTTTTTATATAGTAGATCATAGGGCAGGCTAGGTGGACGATGGATATTGCTGAAAATGTTGTCGAATAGATGAACCTAGTTTCCTTTATCTTCCTTAAAACTGCCAGACCAGCAACTCGAAAAGAAGGGAATAGCTGGTTTGATGATCATTGCGGAAATGCAGAATCCAATCTACTTGATGTATTGAAAGATCAATCTTCTGACAGAAATTTCATAGTGTCCGCACATAAAAAAAGGTATTGCCACAAAGAAATCTGATTTGGATGCAGGGACTTAGGATAAAATTTACACAGAGCGAAAAATCCCAACTCGAGGCTTTTTGGGAAACTCGTGAATTTTTGCCCTAAGCACTCATAGGGATCTTGGAGTGGAAACCTCCAATTTTGGATTCGGAGTAGATCCAAAATTGTTTGTCTGCACGCTCAAAGTGTTATCTCCTATTCAGCATTGCCTGAAATTATTAGGAGTAAACAAGAGATCCAATATAGCACACCATTGATTACTTTCACTATTGACGAAATACTGAGGAATACATCTTTTTTTTTTAAAATTGTTTTTATTAGAGATTGTTGCATAAAAGATAACAGTATTACACAGAAAATTAACTGACATATGTAATTGTATCGTCGGAAAGGACATTCTTTGATAATCCAATCACACATTTTCAACATTAACCTTACGAACTTTCGGCACAAAATTAACCCCACTGTGACGTAGCAGTATTTCTCCAGCATGGGGTCTGGCATGGATTCACATGCTCATGAATATTCCCCGTCGTCAGGTTGGGAATCCTCGGTAAAGAAAAAAATCAGTACCAGTTTCGTTTCTGATCTGTCTTTCTTAGTAGTAACCAATCACTGATCTCTGGGTCATACTGCCCCCAGCCAATGACTG
The DNA here is from genome assembly GCF_040938575.1 of Ambystoma mexicanum. Taxonomy (NCBI): domain Eukaryota; kingdom Metazoa; phylum Chordata; class Amphibia; order Caudata; family Ambystomatidae; genus Ambystoma; species Ambystoma mexicanum. The sequence continues at coordinate 992,372,186 of NC_090934.1, read as the reverse complement.
CCCTCTCCCTAAGCCCCGCCTCTTGCAGCCATCCTCAGATTTTTACATCACGCTCAAGTGTTGGGAGTCCTCGTGTTTAGCTCTTGAGTTTTTTTTTTTACTGCGTTTTCACGCTTTTTCAGGAGAATTTCTCATTTTTTCGGTTTAATCGAGCCTCAAGCTCCACCGTTTCTACTTCCGATAACGGGGACCCGTTTCGGAATTCTTCTACGCCCCTCAAGGGTGAAGTTTTCATCGAGTTTACACTTCTTGGAGGATTCCGGAAGATCTGCGGCCTACCTCAATGGACATGGCCCAGGACAAGGGGAGCTCGACGCCCGGATCCAAGCTGTTCAGGAACTGCCCTGGATGCGGATTATATAACGTTTTCAAGGAGGACAAGCATTTGCAATGTCTCTACTGCCTTCATGGGGACAAGACGCATGTGGAGAAGGACTGTGCGTTCTGCAAGAACCTTTCGGAACGGACCAAACAAGATCGTCGTTCCCGCCTCGCCACCTGGCTGGAGAAGGGCACAGCAAGGGAGAAGGCGAAGAAGTCTGAGCGGGCTTCTAGGTTCTTTGAGGGCGCCCCGGCGACGGGGGCCCAACAGAAGGCCAAGCACCGCGAGTCCGCGGGCTCCGGGAGCGCTGAAAGGTCGGGCTCTTCAGTTGCCAAGCAGGGCGTTACTTCCCCGGCACGTTCGACCACGAGCCAGCGCTCTGGTTCGGGGAAGAGGAAGTCCGAGAACCCGGGTAGGCCGCTGGAGCGGACCCAGTCGATCTCGAAGGGGAGCGAGGCGCTGAACCTCCCCCCCCAAGGCGAAGGCCCAGGACGCACCTAAGGTGGTGAGGGCTTTGATCCACCCGGCTAAGGCCTCTACCGAAGTGGTCGCTGCAACCCTGGCGGAGCCGGCTGAGACTACGCCAATGGAAACGGCCTCTGGGCCCAGAGTATCCCTGCCGGCGCTGAGGCATTCCTCTTTCCAGCCCATCGCTAAGACCCCCGTGAAGCCCCTGGCTGAAAATGAGGGCGGGGGGGCGGCGGCCATTACAGACTCGGAATCAGCCTCTGAGGAGGAACTGGTGGAGACCGAGAAGGGCCTCAACGAAAGGTCCATAGGCCTCAACGAGAGGTTCATAAACCTCAACGAGAGGTTCGAGAAGGTTCGATCCCAGGGGACGGTCCCTGCTGACGTGATCGAAGATAGCGACGACGATGACGAACAGGGCCCAGTGGAGCAGCCATCCCGTTAGTCGCAGCCATTGCCCGAGCCCCAGGATAGCGAGGCGGCCATTTTGTTGGCAATCCAATCCTTATGTACCGAGATAAGGACTAGATTACCACGCACCCCGACGGAGGAGCAGGCCCGTCGGGAAGCCCTCCGAACAAGCAGAGGAGAGTCCACCCCACGCCGCCCTTTGTGCTTGCGAGACCGGTGGACCCCTCATCCCCCTCGCCGGGAGAGGATACGGCGACGGATAAGGCGCCGGGGACGGACGATGCTGGCGGCGATGACACAGCGGACATCCTGTCGTCACTCCCCAACTCCCCCCCCCTGCGGGCGTCCCCAGCCGACGAGGTTGGCTCTTTCCACGCCATGATAACCAGGGCATCCGAGCTCTTCCAGCTCTGCCCGGAAGAACAGAAAAAGGAGGGGTTTCTGTACCAACGACGAGAGGCTAAGAGGAAGACGGTCCTCGCAGTGCCTTTACTCGACGACATCTGGGACGAGGGGCTTGCTGTCCTCAAGAACCTTGCCACGACACCCGCCAAGAGGGACAGGTACGAGAAGAAGTACTGAGTCCCCGATGCCGCCCCCCTTGTCCCTTAGGGCCCAGCCCACGCCGGACTCGGTCGTCTCGGCAGCGGCTAAGAAGAAGGCAGCGGGCGCGGCGGCTTCAACTTCCACTTCCCCGCCGGACAGCGAGGGCAAGAAGTTGGACTCTATGGGACGACGAGTCATCTCGGCGGCGGCGACGATTAAGGCGGCCAATGCCTTAGCGATCGTGGCCCGCTACGACAGGGAGCTCTGGTTCAAGATAGCTCCCCTGCTAGATTTCCTGCCTGATGACAAAAGGGCGGAGGCCCTAGAAATTCTGCAGGAGGGGTGAGGTGGCGTCGGATCACGCCATAACGGTGGCGACGGACATTGCCGATACCGGATTTCGCCAACTGGGCAACGGAGTTTGCCTCAGACGACGAGGATGGCTCAAGGCGACAGACTTTCGCCAGGATGTCCAGACCAGAGTGTTGGACATGCCGTTCGACGGCAACAACCTCTTTGGTAAGGCTGTGGATGAGTCTCTACAGGCCATCAAGACCGACTCGGAGACGGCCCGGGCCCTTGGGGTGCTTCAGCAGCGACGACCCTTTTGGAGCCCCGGAGGCAGACAGGGTGCCTCCAAAGGATCCAGTGGTGGCTCCTCCACTTACCGCCAGGCGGCCTGCTCCTCTTCCCAGGAGGCCTACAGAGGTCGCGGCAAGCAAGGGGGTTCCCGCCGTCGTCGCCAAGGAGGCCAAGGCGGCAAGGCCGCTTCCAAGCAAGACTGACCCGGCCGGGTTGTCGGGCCGCCACCGAAGCACCCCGGTGGGAGGCCGGCTGACGAAGTTCGTCAGAGTGTGGGAGTCCATCTCCACCGATCGTTGGGTGTTGGACACCCTGGCCAACGAGCACTCGCTGGAATTCCTAAAGAAGTGCCCTCGCATTCTTCCCGTGGCCAGGAAGGAGAATCACGTCCCTCAACTGCTGTTGGAAGTAAGGGCGATGCTCAAGAAAGGTGCCATCGAGCTTGTCCCCAGGAGGCTCCGGGGCTCCGGAGTGTACTCAAGGTACTTCGTCGTCAGAAAGAAGACAGGCGGTTGGCCCCCCATCCTGGACTTGCGTCGGTTAAACAAATACATAAAGGTGCAGAAATTCAGGATGGTCACCTGTGCTGGGACAGCTGGAGGAAGGCGACTTCCTATCGTCGTTGGACCTGGAGGATGCTTACTTCCACATCCCCATTCTAAAAAGGCACAGGAAGTTCCTCAGGTTCGTGGTTCAGGGACGCCACTACCAATTCAGAGCCCTACCATTCGGATTAAAGTCGGCACCCAGGGTTTTCACCAAGTGCCTAGCACCAGTGGCGGCGCGGCTGCGCCAGCAGGGGATCTACGTCTACCCCTACCTGGATGACTGGCTAATCCGGGCAAGGTCAAGGGAACTCGCCGTCGATCATACGGCGAGGACCGTCCGGTTGCTCACGGAGCTGGGGTTTGCCATCAACTACCCCAAATCCCACCTGGTTCCATCGCAAGTAGCACTGTTTTTGGGGGCGAAGCTCGATACAGTGGAGCAATTGGCCTCCCCTTCAGAGGAGAGGACCAAGACCATCCTAGGCAAGGTGCGGCGCCTGTTAGCCACGGACGTGGCCAGGGTGAGGTCCATCAAGTCCCTTCTAGGGATGATGTCCTCATGCATCTACCTTGTGCCCCTTTGCAGACTTCGGATGCGTCCGCTACAGGAGTTCCTCGATGCCCGCTGGTTTCAGGCGAGGGGCTGCTTCGAGGACAGGATCCCCCTCGACGAGGAGTTCCGTCGGGCGATCCTATGGTGGGGCACCCGGGCTCACCTCACGACGGGCACGGACTTTCAAACCCCGGCGTTTCAGGAGACGGTGACTACGGACGCCTCTCTGGAAGGTTGGTGGGCCCACACCGGAGATCTCCACGCAAGAGGCCTTTGGCTCCCGGAGGAGAGGTCTCTTCACATCAACATCTTGGAGCTCCGAGCAGTGTTCTGGGCGCTCAAGTCGTTCCTCCCTTCCCTCAAGGACAAAGTGGTGAGGATCTTCACCGACAACGATGGGGCAAACCCCAGATCGACATGTTCGCGACGGCGACGAACTCCAAGTGCCAGAGGTTCGCCAGCAGGTTCCCACAGCCGAGGAGCATAGGCGATGCTTTCTCGTTCCCTTGGGACAGCCTGTTTCTATACGCGTTCCCTCCATTGCCGTTGCTGCTCCGCCTCATCAACCAGCTCAAGAAGTCCAGGTGCAGGATGATCCTCGTCGCACTGGCGTGGCCGAGGCAGGTCTGGTTCCTGGACCTTCTGGACTTGTCAACGTCCCCGCCAGTCAGGCTGCCGGCAGACGCAGATCTTCTCTCCAGAGAAGGAGGCACCATTCTCCACCACGACCCACAGTCGCTGAACTTGCAGGCCTGGCTCCTGCAGCACTAGATTTTGGAGGGTACGATATCCTGGCTGATTGCAGAGAGGTTCTTGCAAAGGCCAGGGCGTCCTCAACACTCAAGTGTTACGGTCATAAATGGAAGAGGTTCTCTCTCTGGTGCCATGCACAGAAGATCACCCCTCAGCGAATTACGGCCCCTCAAGTGCTGCCGTACCTGCTGTCGCTTGCCAAGGTTGGACTGGCTCACGCCTCCATAAAAATACATCTGGCTGCCATCTCCCGATATACCAGGACGACGGGACGGGCGTCCTCGTGGTCCCATCGCCTGGTAAAGGAATTTATGAAGGGACTATTCCGATCATTCCCGCCGGTGAAGGCTCCTGCCCCGGCTTGGGAGCTTAATGTGGTTCTGACCAGGCTCATGGGGGGCCCCATTCGAGCCTATGCATTCGACGCCTTTGAAGTTCCTGTCATGGAAGACAGCGTTCCTCGTGGCCATCACCTCTGCACGACGAGTGGGAGAGATTCAAGCCCTATCTTGCAAGCCTCCATACTTGACTTTTCATGACACAAGGGTGGTGCTGAGGACGCACCCCTCCTTCATGCCCCAGGTGCCGTCGGACTTCCACCTGAACAGCCATTGGTGTTACCAGTTTGCTTTCCCTCGCCTTCGACGCCAGCCGAGAGGCCTTTGCACTCGCTGGATGTAGCTAGAGTGCTGAAGTTCTACGTGGACCGCACAAAGAGTTTTCGGAAGACGTCACAACTGTTTGTGAACTTTGGGTCTGTGAATCAAGGGAAGGCTCTCTCGAAGACTTCCATCTCCAGATGGCTCTGCGGCTGCATCATGCATTGTCACTGGTTGGCAAACCGACCGCTGCCCGGCCGTCCGAGAGCCCATTCGACCAGAGCGATCGCTGCTACCACGCCGTTCCTGTCTGGTGTGCCCCTGCTGGACATCTGCAGGGCTGCTACGTGGAGGTCGACGCACACCTTCACAAGATTCTACTGCGTCGATCGGGACTCCAGGGAGGAGTCCAGGGTCGGCCAAGCAGTGCTGCGCAACCTGTTTGCTTAAGGTGAGCCTGGTGAGGAGGTAAGAGATGCTTAATGTTGAGTTGTTGTATTGCTTAATGTTGAGCCTGTTGCCACCTCCTGTGGTTGTGCATGTGTATACTGCTATGTATTCTTTTATTCATGAGCATGTGAATCCATGCCAGACCCCATGCTGGATAAGGAACAAGTTACTTACCTGTAACTGTTGTTCTCCAGCATGGGTCTGGCATGTATTCACATGCGAACCCTCCCACCTACCCCTCTGCGGCTCTTCACTTGGTCATACTGCCACTTGGCGTGCTACCAAATCTGAGGATGGCTGCCAGAGGCAGGGCTTAGGGAGAGGGCAGTCATTGGCTGGGGGCAGTATGACCCAGAGATCAGTGATTAGTTACTACTAAGAAAGACAGATCAGAAACGAAACTGATACTGATTTGTTTCTTTACCGAGGATTCCCAGCCTGACGGGGAATATTCATGAGCATGTGAATCCATGCCAGACCCATGCTGGAGAACAACAGTTACAGGTAAGTAACTTGTTCCTTTCCAACAATTATTTTATCGTTTTCCCCCCTCCCCCCCTTCCCTCCACCCACCCCACAAGACTTTGGGTACTTCCGCTGAGGATGGTATTATACAATGAACAGCAAGTCGTTCGGTAGGTGTTAGAGTCGCTTGAAGCATTTGAGGCTTCTGAGGCCCCCTTGTTGGGGGACGTATCGTAGTATTTCTCTGTAGTACATTACATGGTTTGCTGGTAAGGGGACCTTCTATGGTTCGGGACGTGTGAATAGACCGTCTCTTGGCATTAGTGTGTTGTACCTGGCATGTACTTGTTAAGAAAGTCCATCCATAGGATAGCACATTGTGTGGATCTCATGTATGGAGGATGTGATCTTTTCCATAATGCATATATTAGAGGCCACATTGACCCACTCTTTTTCGGTTGGGACAGTAGGGGATTTCCATTTTGTAGCCATCACAGCCCTGGCAGCTAATAACAAGTGTGCAGCTATATCTGTGACCCTCCTCCATTCATAATCAACTTTCTCAAATCCAAACAGAATAAGATAGGGGTCAGCTGTTCTCTGGATCCCGTCCAGGTCCTTGATCCACCCTAGTAACTCATTCCAATACATTTGAATACGTGGACAGCTCCACCACATGTGCCAATAGTCTGCCGCGGACCCACAACCTCGCCAACACAACGGACTAGATGACTGGTACATTTTGGAGAGCCTGTGTGGGCCATATTGCCATCTGTTTAACAGCTTGATTGCATGTAACTTATATTGACACGAGATCGAGACTTTGGATGCTGCTCGACATATCCTGTCCCAGTGTTCTGGGTCGATGTTGTCCCCTATGTCTTTTTCCCATCGCTGCCTGAGGGGTTCCGTGGAGCCCTCCCCTGCTTCTACTAGTACCTTATATAGGGCTGCAATTAAACCTTTCGATTCTGTTCTCGAATCCAATATGGTTTCAAACGGAGTGAGTTCCCTTCTTAGTTTGTCCTTCCACTCGGGTTTCGTCAAGACGCCCTTAATCTGCAGGAAGTGGAACACCACGGACAGTGTACCCACACCCAGTGCTTCCTCCAGCTCAGGAAGCGAGATGAATGAGTCTTCCTTAAGGAGTTGCCCCACCCTCTCTAGACCTGCTTCATACCAGGACTGGAATCTCTCCACATTGGGAATCTGGTCATTGATGCCGGGGGACCACAGGTGGCTCAGTGGTGACGGCCATGTGGTGATCTTTGCCATATCTTTGCCTTCCCGCCATATATCCCATATGGTTTCGAACATTGGGTGCGCTAAATTCTCTGTAACACCCTCCTCCTAGGGGACCATAGCCACTCAGAAACTGTTGCCGGGGACAAGTAGTGGTTATCCATGGCAATCCATTGGGGCAATTTTTGGTTGCGGAGATGTGGGATGAGCACCCGCAATTGGGCCGCCCTCATAATATTTTTGAATGTCAGGGAGGCCTACCCCGCCTTGGTCTTTAGGCAGTATCAGGTTAGAGTATGCTATTCTAGCCCTCTTCCCCTGCCATAGAAATCTCATAATTGTCTTCTTGACCTCCATGAAAAAGTCTCGCGGCATCTGGATAGGGAGCATTTGAAAAGGGTATAGAAATCTTGGAAGGCTGGTCATTTTTATTGCGTTATGGCGTCCTAGCCAGGATATGGTCAGTTTGTCCCACCGGGCAAGGTCCGCATGGAACTTTTCGAGAAGTGCCGGGAAGTTAGCATCGTAAAGCTCACGCAATGATCTTGTGACATATATCCCTTGATACTTTATGGTGTTATATCGTGAGGCCTAAGGGCTGATATGTATCATTGTTCGTTTCTACAGACCCCTGGAGAAGGAAAAGTATGGATTTGGATTTATTAACTTTAAACCCCGATATGCGGCCGTATTCATCTAGGAGGTGGAGTGCTCTGGGGATGGATGCATTGGGGTTAGTCACGTGGAGGAGTAAGTCATCGGCGTACAGCGCCACCTTATATTCCACTTGCCCCAGCCGCATGCCCTCTACTTGGGTGCCCTCTCTCAACTTTTGGGCCAGGGGTTCAACCGATAAGGCGAAAAGAATGGCTGAGAATGGGCATCCCTGCTGGGTACCGCGTTTGAGCTCAAACCACCTCGAGTACCCCCCGTTAACGGCTACTGATGCTTTAGGTGAAGTATAGACTGCCTGTATACCCCTTCTGAATTTTGGTCTTATCCCCACTGTGTGGAGAAATGCGGCTAGGAAGCCCCATTCTACTCTATCAAAGGCTTTTTCAGCGTCTATGGAGAGTAAGGCGGGGTCGTCGCACCTAAGCTGTCATGATGCCTACCCCCGGGCATCCAGACCAAGTCCATCAACCCCGAAAGCAGGCATCATGTTACCTGGAGCAAACCCAGCAACCCCTGTTAGGGGCTATCTGGGTACAGTCCTGACGCCTGTGGCGCCAGGCTCATATGGGACATCAGTCCTGGCGCCATAGGCGCCAGGCTCATATGTTAAAACTTACCTGTTGCAGACCATGCTGCAAGGGATCCAAGCCCATGTGAGGCTTGAAGGGACTATTTTATCTTAGGGACTATTTTGTTACTCGGGTGTGCCTGTGGAGGAATACTTACCTGGGACTACTTTGAAGGCTAATTAAACCACGCCCGAAGAGCAGCACATGCTTCGCGTTATCCTGCATCCAGCAGCGTAACGCTCACCGTGTCTGCAGTCAGCATCCAGCATCCTACCACGCCCGCCTCGAGACCAGAGCGCCTAGAAAGAAGGGAAAGAAGAAGAAAGGTTAGAACAAGAACTTTACTGGATTTCTTACCTGATTTCGGATTCAGCGCATCTTCGAACCAGAAACAGACTTCATTTTAAACGCGTTGCATCGCCAGCAGCAGTGCCGCGCCATACTCACCGTTCCTCGCAGCATGTCTACGATCCGGTGCTGTGTCCATCACCTGGCTGCCGCATTCCAGCGCCTAAGGGGAACAAGAAAACAACAAGGTGAGCCAAGGGAACAAACAAGGACAATCTCTTGCCACCATATGCTTAACTAATTTTACCGCAGGAGGTATTATCCACCAGCACGCCAAATCTTCCTACGCTGCATCTGCAAGAAAAGAGAAAGCAGCGAGTTAAACCTTGGCATCATTTACCGGACAGTGTTACAAAACACAGACTCTTACCTGAACGCTTTCAGCTGCCACAAGACGATCATCTTTTGGGTCTAAGCTGCAAAAGAAACAAGGAATTGGACAAGAGTGATTAATCGGACATTTTGAACTCATTAGAACTATATACTTACGGCCTTTCGCCCGGAGGTTTGGAGCCAAGATTTGTCCAGAACTCTTCCAATATCCTCAAGCCAGTGAAGTAACTGGCCATCAACGTGCCCCTGCATTCTTCGCAGGATGGAGAGCTCATCATACAAAACTATAAGGTGAGCTTTGTGAAAGGGAATGTCAGAAGTGATAAGTGGGGACGCAGTGAGGTGTTAATACTCAAATCCACAGGTGGCTAATTCCCTTTCCCCATCTTTAGGAGACTACTTCTACGGGTCAAGCAGACGAAGCTAGGTGGGCCAGTCCAGTCAGTCATCTCTGCACTACGCATCACGTTGGTGTAGACCGTGGCTGTCCAGTTCCGCTCGACACCCCTGTGGGAGCCAGGTGAGCGTAACAGTTTGGGAGGCAGAAATTAAATGGAGCGTCTTCCTCATAGTATCTGCTCCTTGTCGCCCAATTATAAATCCGACCTGGTCGGGGTGGATAAGATGGGTCATATGGGTCTCCAATCTAGCGGCAAGTACCCTTGTGTACATTTTGGCGTCCAAATTAAGTAAGGATATGGGGCGATACGACCCGCATTGCTTGGGATCTCTTCCTTCCTTGGGGATGACCGTTATAAGTGCACGGACGAAAGAGTCTGGGGCAACCCCCGATTCAAGAATTTCATTGAACAACTCGGCTAGGAATGGAGTAAGGAGGGTGCTGAAGGTTTTATAGAAGCCGGCTGTGTATGCGTCTTCGCCAGGGGATTTGCCTAGCGTTAGTCTATTGATCGCTCCTTGTATTTCTTCCTCTGTTATGGGGAATTCGAGGAGGGCCGAGTCCGTGGGTGCAGCCTTGGGGAGACCGATGTCAGCCAGGTAATTGTCTATCTCACTGGAGTTAGGATCATTTTTGGAGGTGTAAAGGGATTCATAAAAGTCAGAAAATAATTCAGGAATAGAGGGTTTGGGTTGCCCCTGGGTAGGGTCAGCGTGTGTCATCTCTGTTACTCTATGTTCCGCCCGTTGAAGCCTAAGTCTAGCTGCCTGTAGTGCGTCGGCTTTATCTCCTTTTTCATAAAATGTTTGTTTCAGTAGATGGAGCCTGCGCATTATCTGGTCATGCTCTAAGTGACGGAGTTCTTCCCGTTTTATTTTGGCCTCCTGGATCTTACTGGGGTTCGTGGTGTCACCTTCTCTGGCCTCTTTATCTAGCCGGCATATTTCGCCCCTGAGCCTGTTTTCAATGAGCGCTCTTTCCCTTTTCTTCCTGGCTCGCTCCCGTATGAGGATTCCCCTCCAAGTTGCCTTTGCTGCTCCCCATACTCCCTGTTTAGATATTTCCCCAGTATTGTTGGTTTTAAAATATTCTCTGATTTCTGTTTACAATTCATCCTTAAAGACCTGGTCTCTCCACAGGGCCTCGTTACATCTCCATTCTCCCCCCCCCCCAGTCGGCAAATCCTCCCAGCGAATATCAGTTAAAACCATGTCGTGATCGGACCAGGTTATTGGAGTGATTTCTGAATGCGATGTGGTGGTATACAGGTCTCGTGAGAGATAAATATAATCTATGCGAGTGAAGGTGTTGTGGGGGGCCGAATAGAAGGTGTATCCCCTTTCCTCAGGGTGCAATTCTCTCCACACATCAGTCAGCGCATATACTTGCATCATACTAGCATAATCATTGCAATCCCCTCTTGTTTCATCATCTGCGATTGGGTTGCCCGCCTTTCGGTCTAAGTCCCGATTCGCCCAGAGGTTAAAGTCTCCACCCAGTATAATGTGACCAGTAGCCTCCAGCATTATTTTCGGGATGGTTCTGGAAAGAAACCTGAGCTGTCCCAGATTGGGAGAGTAGATTGTGGCCAGTGTTACTTCAACCCCCCCAATAGTCCCAGTCACCACCAGGGCACGACCTTCTTCATCCGACCAGGTTTTAGTGACTTGAAATTCGATCCCCTTTTTGCTAAGAATCCCCACCCCCCCCCTTGCGCAGTACCCCCGAGCCCCAGAATTCTATTCCACAAGGTCTCTCTTCCCCTCTCATATATTTAGTTTCTTGAAGAAACAGAATGTCAATTTTGGACCTCCGGAATTCCCTGGAAACCAATGATCTCTTAGTTGGGGAATTGAGTCCCTTAACATTAAGTGTCCCCACTCTCAGGGGGCCTCGTGTGTTGCCTTTAGGGTTGGCCATCTATACACAACATGAAGACATTCACATTAGTAAGCCACCCTACCCCGGGCATCGCTTCTTCTTCCTGCACTAGTGTCTTACCCTTCCCAGCGGTGTTTAGGGAATTTGCGTCATATTTTATCTCCCTTACGTCTTGGAATCCCTCCCCTCTCCCTTCCTCCCCCCCCCCCCATACAACGACGTCCGCGCGGGTCCAGTTCCAGTTGATCGCACTGAACCGGCCACGAACCACCAGCAGGAACCGTTACCTCACGGGCCCTTTACTAACAATAACTGGCACATGAGTCTGAGCCCTCATTACGTCCCCCCTCCATTCAAACCTTAACTTACAGCAGTTGAGCATAAGTCTTGCACTGGGTCAAAAGTAGGCCCCTTTTGAAGCATTAGCATCACGTAAGGTCTTTTGGTGCATCTCTGGTATACTTGGTTCATTTGCCCCCCTCCGGGGAAACATTGCCTCTCCGATATTTCCTAGATCTCTTAACTTTCTGTCTCTTGGGGCCTTGGAGCCTCCATTCTCTCCCTTCATTCGTCGGTGCATCTCCATTGTTCCTCTTTTCATTCGCCTCGACTAGTTCAAATATGCATGCCTTTATTTCTCGCTCAGATTGCAGCCTGATCCTCGCACCATTGTGTTCAAAGGTGAGGGAGAAGGCGTAGCCCCATCTGTACCGGGTGTCTCGTTCCTTTAGCCATTTCGTCAGGGCGAGTGTCATAGCAGACAGGTCCTGATATATCGTTATTTGTGCTCCATTAAGAGTGATGACACCTCTGCGCCTCGCTTTCTCGAGGATCTTGGCCTTGTCCTGGTATCTGTGGAAGTGGGCGAGGACCAACCTCGGTCCTCCCGCCGGGCCGCTGGCCCTGTGGATCCGTTCTGTCCTTGGTTCCTCGATCTCGTCGTCGGCAACCAAGATCTTAATAATATGGAGTGTTGATCTTAGGCCTTCCTCTCTCTCCCCGTCTTGTTCTGGGATTCCAAAGTAGCGAAGGTTGTTTGGTCGCTCCCGGTTTTCCAAGTCGTCCATCTTCAACCTGTAGTCCTCCTCCCTCCGCTCGAGTTCCGTTATCCTATGTTCCAGTTGTGTGTCCATGGTGTCTATCGAGGTTTTGGTTGTTTTGCACTCCATCCAGTCTATCCTCGATCTTGTCCATGCGTTGAGTGATCCTATCGATTTTGCCGCCTATGTTGGCCCCCATATTCTTTAGCTCTGCCAATAATGCCGCAACATCATCTTTCGTAGTGGCTGTGTCCCCCTGTGTTGCTGCTTAGTTGCCATTTCGGGAGTAGTAAGTTTGCCGGAGGGGGGTGCGTAGGCGTACGTAGCTAATTTTTCTCTTGCTTGCATATATTCCGATGTCCCAGCCCTGCGTGTAATGGGAGTGGGGTTTGGACTCACTGGTGGCGCAGTGTGTGCACTGGTAGCTTGTTCGTGGTGCTCCCACACAGTGATTCCCGGCCTTAGGGAGCTGGCTGGATGCCCTAGTTCGGTCGCGAAAAGTTTGCCACCTGAGGTGGCACACGCCCCTGGTACGGGGGCCCAACCCTCAGTCCTGGTAGCTTTCCCGTGAATTGAGAAGTTTGGTGCGAGATCTCTCGATCTGGCTGAGTAGAGGGACCCTCTGGTCGGAGTTTTTCGGCGGGGGCAGGAGGGCCTCAATAGTCAGTACCTGCGGCCCCGATGTGACTATGATCGTAGAGCGCAGGAACTGTGTATGAAGTATCTACCCTACGCCATAAGATGTGCCCCTATTCCACTCAGTTGTCATGTGTAGGTTCCTCGAGGGCTCTCCTGGGGGGAGGGCAGTCGCACCTTCGGACGCGTGACCACTTCACTTTGTTCACTGTAGCGAGTGCTAGGCCCTGTTACCTTGCCGGGGAGTGTCGCCCGTAGGCCTTCGGCAGTAGTATGGGGTTATGCTGGCTGCTCAAAAGGAGGCCCCGCTCCGCGTGGTGTGTCCTGATTCCGTCCGGTTATCATGCACAGGTTCTTCAGGGGCCCTCCTGGGTGCGTGGGTACTCCACTTAACTCGCCGGGGTGAGCGCTGGGCCTTGTCTCCCTGCCGGAGAGTGTTTGAGGGCCTCGTGCGCTACGCGGCCCTCAGCAGGAGTAGGGGGAGGGGGAGGAGTAGGCCTTGTTGCACCAGGGATGTGCTGGAGGCTTGAAATAATGCCGTCGCGGTTCGCGCGGTAGCGCGGAGCAGTTTTGCAGGCTCCCGTGGACAGAAGGAGAGGGACGGTCGCCTACCTTGTCCAGTTGAAGGGGGCCCGTCCAGGTCCAGCCCACACGGCCGTCAGCACCGAGGCAATTCTCAGCTCGCGGAGCCCGGCCGGTCAGACTGGTTGGGGCGAACACAAGTTCTGGAAGGGTTCTCCTGGGAGCGCAGAGCAGAGGCCCAGGGCAGTCTCTCTCGCCAGGGTCGGTGTTCGCTTCGTCCGAGGAGGCTGTGCGGGTCAGCTTTCCCCTCGAGCGTAGGCCAGCAGGGCTTCACTTCAACCACGTAGCTGCGCAGGTCGCGGCCAGGGGCTCCTGACGTCTTCGCCTTTTTCTAAGCGAGGGCACCTCCGATTTTAGTCGGGTTTTTTCCTGGGTGGGGGGGGGTCACCTTCCCACGCCTTATGCTCTGTCGTCAGCTCCGGGGGGGGCCGCAAAGAGGGGTCTGAGGACCACTATCAGGACTTCGGGTGTGGAGCTCACACGGAGAGCGGGCTCATCCGTGCGCCCCCTGTTGGCCGATCGGAATACATCTTTTAATAAAGTCCCAGGTCTGGATGGCATTCCTGCTGATTTATTTCAGATCCTTGAAGATTTCTAGGCCTCTTTGTTAACTATTGGTTTTAATTCTATGTTGAGCTCAACTCTTTACTCTGACTCATGGAAACAGGCAATCGTATTCCTATTACTATTTAAAATAAATGCCCTAGAAATTCACCGGTTTCCTGTGAGCCATTTTCACTTCTAGACTCTTCCCTTAAAATGTTTGCCCAAGCTGTTTTGGAAAGATTACAATCTTGGGTAGATGAGAATAACATTTTGACAGTAACTGAATTGGGCTTTCGGGAGTGTTTGAGCACTATTGACCAAGCTCTTAATGTATATCTGATTATTGCTAATGCTACCTTCCTCAAAAGGGAGATCATTTGTGGCCTATATGGATGTCCGTTCAGCCTTTGACAAGGTCAGTAGGGCAGAGTTGTGAAATGCACTAAGGTCTATTGGATGCCCTGAGGACCTTGTCACTGTGTTGTCAACAATTTATGCTAATAATGTGGCCTGTATACCGACAGGGTGTAATGGCTAGTGTACCCCTTACTTCCCGCTTAGCTCGGAGGTTCTTGCGCCCTTGCTTTTCTCATATATTAATAACTTGTATAACCATTTAGTGGAATGTAAGGCTGATGCCCCAATTTTAGGCAGAATGACACTCCCAATGTTGCTGTACGCGGACGACAGTCGCTATGGCCAGAACTTCATATTCACTCCAGAAACTAGTAACGGCTTACTTGCGGTTCATGGGCAACCTGGACGTTTTGATCAATGCTTCATTCTGATGTGCCCGTCGGTCCCTGAGACCCCAAAACTACTGTCATTTAGCGCAGGAGTGGAAATAATCCAAGTTGGCACCAATTATGATTCATTAGGCCTCACATTTACGTCAAAGCTGAGTGATACAAAACATATAAAATATCCGAAAATTAAGATGTTCCAGGCCCTGGAGGGTGTATACGCCCAAGGCAAAAACAATTGAAAACCAGTTATGTCCACTATTGCACATAGACTGTTGCCATATTTTACAAACAGAAGAGAACTGCTTTTTTAAACTACTACTTTGTGTACCTAATTTGAGCCCAACATTTGCTGTTCATAGAGTGCTTGGTATGAAATTCTTAGCTGACAAGATAAGGCAGAAGCCAGTGAAGCTCTGGTTCAGGACTTGGACAAACAACAAGGCGACCCATACAGGGTTGGTTTTGCCCCAAAATTCTTGCTTCAGAGACTAACTCCTTATCTATTCATTAGATCTTCTATGTTCATCAAGCTCTTTTTAATGCAATTAAATGTTTTAATGAACAGTTAGCTATCTCAGTGGCCCATGACAAGATAGACGCCCAGAATATATACTTATTGTTGGACATGGAACGTGAACACAAGAAAGTGGCTAAACGTTCAAATCATGCACATATTATTTTGACAACTGACAGAATTTCAAAATATTTACTTTGGTCTAATTTTAAACATGAATATGGCAACAAGGGCAAGTCTCAATTTGCTACCTCTTAGGGCGGATATTGGAAAATGGCATCCGGCTGCTTGTGGTACAATGAGTGTCTGGGCCTTGTCTCCCTGCCGGAGAGTGTTGTTTGAGGGCCTGGTGCGCTACGCGGCCCTCAGCAGGAGTAGGGGGAGGGGGAGGAGTAGGCCTCGTTGCGCCAGGGATGTGCTGGAGGCTTGAAATAATGCTGTCGCGGTTCGCGCGGTTCGCGCGGTTCGCGGAGCAGTTTTGCAGGCTCCCGTGGACAGAAGGAGAGGGACGGTCGCCTACCTTGTCCAGTTGAAGGGGGCCCGTCCGGGTCCAGCCCACGCGGCCGTCAGCACCGAGGCAATTCTCAGCTCGCAGACCCGGCCGGTCAGACTGGTTGGGGCGAACACAGGTTCTGGAAGGGTTCTCCTGGGAGCGCAGAGCAGAGGCCCAGGGCAGTCTCTCTCGCCAGGGTCGGTGTTCGCTTCGTCCGAGGAGGCTGTGCGGGTCAGCTTTCCCCTCGAGCGTAGGCCAGCAGGGCTTCACTTCAACCACGTAGCTGCGCAGGTCGCGGCCAGGGGCTCCTTACGTCTTCGCCTTTTTCTAAGCGAGGGCACCTCCGATTTTAGTCGGGTTTTTTCCTGGGTGGGGGGGGTCACCTTCCCACGCCTTATGCTCTGTCGTCAGCTCTGGGGGGGCCGCAAAGTGGGGGCTGAGAACCACTATCAGGACTTCGGGTGTGGAGCTCACACGGAGAGCGGGCTCATCCGTGCGCCCCCTGGTGGCCGATCGGAATACATCTTTTAATAAAGCCCCAGGTCTGGATGGCATTCCTGCTGATTTATTTCAGATCCTTGAAGATTTCTAGGCCTCTTTGTTAACTATTGGTTTTAATTCTATGTTGAGCTCAACTCTTTACTCTCCCTCATGGAAACAGGCAATCGTATTCCTATTACTATTTAAAATAAATGCCCTAGAAATTCACCGGTTTCCTGTGAGCCATTTTCACTTCTAGACTCTTCCCTTAAAATGTTTGCCCAAGCTGTTTTGGAAAGATTACAATCTTGGGTAGATGAGAATAACATTTTGACAGTTACTGAATTGGGCTTTCGGGAGTGTTTGAGCACTATTGACCAAGCTCTTAATGTATATCTGATTATTGCTAATGCTACCTTCCTCAAAAGGGAGATCATTTGTGGCCTATATGGATGTCCATTCAGCCTTTGACAAGGTCAGTAGGGCAGAGTTGTGAAATGCACTAAGGTCTATTGGATGCCCTGAGGACCTTGTCACTGTGTTGTCAACAATTTATGCTAATAATGTGGCCTGTATATCGACAGGGTGTAATGGCTAGTGTACCCCTTACTTCCCGCTTAGCTTGGAGGTTCTTGCACCCTTGCTTTTCTCATATATTAATAACTTGTATAACCATTTAGTGGAATGTAAGGCTGATGCCCCAATTTTAGGCAGAATGACACTCCCAATGTTGCTGTACGCGGACGACAGTCGCTATGGCCAGAACTTCATATTCACTCCAGAAACTAGTAACGGCCTACATGCGGTTCATGGGCAACCTGGACGTTTTGATCAATGCTTCATTCTGATGTGCCCGTCGGTCCCTGAGACCCCAAAACTACTGTCATTTAGCGCAGGAGTGGAAATAATCCAAGTTGGCACCAATTATGATTCATTAGGCCTCACATTTACGTCAAAGCTGAGTGATATAAAACATATAAAATATCCGAAAATTAAGATGTTCCAGGCCCTGGGGGGTGTATACGCCCAAGGCAAAAACAATTGAAAACCAGTTATGTCCACTATTGCACATAGACTGTTGCCATATTTTACAAACAGAAGAGAACTGCTTTTTTAAACTACTACTTTGTGTACCTAATTTGGGCCCAACATTTGCTGTTCATAGAGAGCTTGGTATGAAATGCTTAGCTGACAAGATAAGGCAGAAGCCAGTGAAGCTCTGGTTCAGGACTTGGACAAACAACAAGGCGACCCTTACAAGGTTGGTTTTGCCCCAAAATTCTTGCTTCAGAGGCTCACTCCT
This sequence comes from Ambystoma mexicanum, assembly GCF_040938575.1. NCBI lineage: Eukaryota > Metazoa > Chordata > Amphibia > Caudata > Ambystomatidae > Ambystoma > Ambystoma mexicanum. The sequence goes on along the minus strand of NC_090934.1, from coordinate 992,354,701 downwards.
TATCTATTCATTAGATCTTCTATGTTCATCAAGCTCTTTTTAATGCAATTAAATGTTTTAATGAACAGTTAGCTATCTCAGTGGCCCATGACAAGATAAGACTCCCAGAATATATACTTATTGTTGGACATGGAACGTGAACACAAGAAAGTGGCTAAACGTTCAAATCATGCACATATTATTTTGACCACTGACAGAATTTCAAAATATTTACTTTGGTCTAATTTTAAACATGAATATGGCAACAAGGGCAAGTCTCAATTTGCTACCTCTTAGGGCGGATATTGGAAAATGGCATCCGGCTGCTTGGGGTTCAATGAGTGTCTGGAGCAGCGCCCTCTGAAGATATGATTAACTTTTTATTCTTCTGCCTGCTTATACTTATTAGTCATTTCACACTCCGCTGCCTGAGCAAAAAGGGAACAAATGGAAGTGCTAGTGGTTCAGCACATGGGACAGACCGAGGATGTGGGGTGAGTGATGGAGATGGGAATCGGAGTTTCTTGATTAGAAAATAAATCACTGTTAAGTGTACATAATATGTACAGTGCTTATTCCATGGTGGTGATACATGTACATGCGGTTAATTATCAGTGACTTCAGAGGTGCATATGTGCTAAGTCAGAAAATGTTCTCTATGAGTTCCTGACGGACCATTTGTCCTTCCCTCACCTCCTACATATCTCCTGAGGTGCGCTGTATTCACCTGCAACGTCTTCCTCATCAGAGCCCGGGGGTGGGGGGTGGTCTTCATCTGAGGGCATTTGTATGCTCCTTCGTATGCACATGTTGTGCAGCATTGCACATAGGGATACGATTTTGCACACTTTCTCAGGGATGTACATGAGTGCACAACTTGTGTGGTGGATGCACCTGAATGTAGCCTTCAGTCCAAAAGTGTGCCCAATGCATGTCCTGCTCCTCCTGTGTGCTGCATTATAGGCAGCCCCTGTAGTGTACCCTGGTTCCTCACAGGTGTCATCAGCCAGGGTAACTGTGGATAGCCTGAGTCACCTACAAGGAATTGAATGTACAGTGTTGGACATGGACGTTTGCCGAGGTACATGCATATGGTCCTATTGTGCCGTTGGCCTATGTGCGCTCATCTGTGCATGTGATTGACACACCTTGCATCAATAGTGGTGGAGGGGGATTTGCCTACAGAGTGCACTTTCAGTCATTCACAGTGTATGCACCATCATTCATCATGTGTTTGGTTATGTGCTGACGTCACCCATGCAGTTGAAACTATGTAGATAGTGGTAGGCCATGTACCACCCTAGGTCCATGCATAGGCAGGGAATGGCTTTGACAGGTGCCTTGCTTGGTGTGCTGATTGTGCTCTGCTACCTTGCATGCCAGGATGTCCCGTGGAGTTGCCTGAGGTCGGTATGTGTACTGGGGGAAGTCAGTCATGGCTCATCGCATATTCATTGTTTTATTGCTGATGCATTATGGAGCTTGTAGTTTGCTCACATGACTTCTCATTCCGTTCTCCATGTGTCTCACTGTGCGATATATTTGTCAGATTGACTACTACAACTTGTCCACAAGCGAGGTACGCTGTCCTCTGTGTGTCCATGTATGCTGATAGGGTGCTGTTCCTCAGTATCATGGCATCCTGTGTGGCACCAGGGTATTGGGCGCAGCAGTGGCTGATTGTGAGGTCGGTGTTGCATGTCACTTGGGCATTCATGGAATGGAACTATTTCCTGTTCCGGTATGCCTGCTCCATTCCCTGGAGGGGCACTAATACCACATGTGTGCAATCCACTGCTGCTGTGGTGTTGGGGAACTGGGCAATGAAAAACATGCCTTCGCTGCGTGCGCCTGGGTGGTGGGCATGGAGATGTGCTGATGGCATGCCTCGAGCGCATCCAAGACTTGCTCCAGCACCTTTGGGAAAGTTGGCTGGGACATCCCATGCATCATCCCCACAGTGTGTTGGAAAGCGCCCGTGGCACAGAACTGTAGGATGGACACAAGCTTTACCAATGGGGTGGGGTGGGCAGTTCTGATTGCTCTGGGGCTCTGGAGATCAGCTTCGATCAGGGTGAGCAGGTCTGTGCTGCTGGGATGGTCCAAGTGATAGAGGGTCACTAATTGGGTTTCCATCAGTGTCCAAGGAGATGGGCGGACACGTGGTGTGGTTGCCCTCCGCATTACACGTCTCATGTGCCTTTCTGGTGCCGGTCTCCTTCCCTGCTGGGATCTTTCATGCTCCTATAGCTGCATGAATAGTAGCAGGTTGTGGATTTTATTTATTTTTTTATTTTTATATGTTTGTTACACGCCCAGACCCTCGGGTGTCACGGCGTGGTTATAAGACGGCTTAGAAAAATTCAAAACATTACATTACATGATATTAATTACAGCGTATTCACAATTACAGAGTATTCACAGCAATATACAATGGACTAAATATTCACAACCGTATACGATGGATGGGGTCCTATCTTTGGATGCTAATATTGGTTGAATAACCATGTTTTTAACTGTTTCTTGAAGACCGTGAATGAGGGTGCTTTTTTGATGTTAATGGGTAGGGAGTTCCAGTGTTTGGGGGCTAAAATGGTGAAGCTGCTGCCCCCTGCTCTAGTGGTTTTGAATCGGGGGGGGGGGGGGTCCAGGAGGAATTTGTCATTGGATCTAAGTAATCTCATGTCGGTTTTGGGATGCAGAGTATTATTGAGGTAGATAGGTCCTTTTTTAGTGAGGCATTTGTGGGTGATGCATAATGTTTTAAAGATAATTCGGGCTTTGATAGGGAGCCAGTGGGCATCTTTCCTGGACTTGGATATATGGTCTGATTTTTTTAAGCCTATGGCTGCCCTCAGGACTTTATTTTCAAAAGTTGCATTTTGGCTAGGTTGGTGTTGGAGGTACCCAGTAGTAATACATTACAGTAGTCCAATTTCGATAGGACCAGAGCTCTGGCTAGGGTGAGGCAATTTGCTGGGGTCAGAAATTGTCGGCTGAGCGCAATTAATTTGGAGGTGTAGGCCGTTGAGGATGAAAGTACATTGATCTGTTTAGTCATAGTCAGGCTAGCATCGATGTACACGCCCAGTGTTTTTACTTGCTTCGATACTGGGATATTGGTACCGTCGATATTGATGGTTGAATATTCTGGCTGAAGGGTTGCTATTTTGGCTGGAGATCCTACGATGAGGATTTCTGTCTTCTCATCGTTAAGACATAGACTGTTTAATGCCATCCAATTTTGTATGATGACGTAGATTTTATTGATTGTTAATGTATCCTGGTCATAGTTGCCTGTAAGGGGTATGAGGATCTGGGTGTCATCTGCAAAATTTGTGTATATGACACCCATATCGTCAAGTGCTGAGAACAGGAGCTTGGTATATGCGTTGTACAGCGTGGGAGAAAGGCAGGAGCCTTGAGGTACTCCTATGGGGACTGGGATGGGGTTGGCTGCTTCTTTGCCTATGGACACTCTGGAGGTGCGGTCGGTTAAGAAGGATTTCACCCAGGCAGTGGCTGCCCTGGAGAAATTGAACTTCCGGGCAAGTGAGTTACAGAGTTTGTCATGGTCCACCAGGTCGAACGCGGCTGAAAGGTCCAACAGCAGGAGAATACAGAGTTTCCCTGAATCTCTGATGGCATCCATCTGGATTTTGAGGTCCAAGAGAGCTGTTTCAGTGCTGTGGTTGGGCCTGAATCCTGATTGTCTGGTACCGAGGAGCTGGTTAGATTCTAAGTGGGTTTGAATTTGGTTGTAGGCTAGTTTGTCGATGATTTTGAGTAAAAATGGGACAGTGGTTATGGGGCGATAATTGGTTGGAATGGTGGGGTCTAGATTTGTTTTTTTTAGAAGCGGGGTAACCCAGGCTTCTTTAATGCAGGTCGGGACTGTGTTGGAGTTGAAAGAGGCATTGACAAATTTAGTGATGAGGGGGGTCAGGGTGGGTGCACAGGCTTTGACTAGTTTGGCTGGGACAGTGTCTCCTTTGCAGTTGGATGCTTTTAGTTTGGAGATAGTGTCCAATACTAGATCGTGGATGACTGGTATGAACTGAAAGGGGGGTTTGGAGTTGTCATCGGATGGGGTACACGGAGTAGGGGTGGGGGAATACTTGGTTGCTAGGAGTAGTTTTTTGGAATTGATTTTATTTTGCAACATGGTGATTTTGGAGGCAAGAGCATCTTGTATGGTGGTACACCATTCTTTGCTTGTGTTAGTGGGTGTGTCGGTCGGAAGTGGATTTTCAAGTTCTCTAAGGATAGAGAAGAGCTCTTTGGATTCTGATGCTGCATTGCTAATGCGAACATTGTAAGCGTTAGCTTTATGGGTGATGATAGCTGATTTATAGAGGGTGTTGGCGTCTTTGAATGCTTTGGCTGAGTCTGGGGAGGGATGTTTGTTGTGGGCATGCTCAAGGGAGCGTTTTTTCCTTCTAAGGGCAATTAGTTCCTCGTTGAACCAGAAGTTGGATTTTTTATTGATGCGTTTTAGTTTGGATGTGATCGGAGCTATGGTGTCAATCGCTGTGGAGAGGCATTTGTGGTAGTACTCAGCGATAGTGGTTGGGTCATTGCTGTGGATTGAGTGGGTACCTAACAATTTGTTCAGGGTGGGGTCAAAGTTTTCAGCTGTAAGCTTTTTAGAGTTTCTACTTTTGATGGTATCCATGATTATATTCTTGGGTATGCAAGAGTCGTCACTTGTGATAGTGAATTCTATGCAGTGGTGGTCTGTCCAGCTGAGTGGGGTAATCGGGCCTACAGTGATGTTGGTGTTGAGGGTGAGGATCCAATCAAGGGTTCTGCCCTTGGTATGGGTGGGGACATTGACGTGTTGGCAGGAATTCATGTCATTTAGTGCCAGGAGAAGGGCGGTTGCTTTGGTATCTTGGTTATCATTAAAACTGAGATTCAAATCGCCAATGATGATACATTTCGTTTTGGGTTTAAGGAAGGGCGCCAGTATTAGTGGGATGTCTGTTTCTGGGTGGCTGTTTGTGCTAGGAGATCTATATATGACCACTATATTAATTGTAGTTTTTTCATTCAACGTGAGTTTGGCGAGCAATAGTTCGTACCCTGCGATAATTTCAATGGAGCTTGATCTTAGTTTGATGGTATTTTTTGCAATGATGGCAACACCGCCTCCTGGAGTGGTGGTTCTATCAGATCTGAGAATGGTGTAGTCTGGTGGGATGGCCAATGCTAGCAGAGGACCTGAGGCTTGGTGTAGCCAGGTTTCTGTGATAACTAACAGATCTAGGTCAAGTTCGGTGATGAGGTCATGAATTTCAATGGCGTGGGCTCCAAGAGAGCGGGCGTTGATGAGTGCATTTTTGAGACTAATGGGAGGGTTGGGCTCCTTAGTGGGAGTATTATTAGTTGGTGGGCAACTTAGTGGAGTCGTTTTGGTTACTGAAGGCTGGGTGTGTTTATTATTAGTTGTATGGGCCGTGGGTTTGGGTGAACTGGGTGGCTGAGTCCTGGTAGTGGGGTTGTGGTGTGGAAACCTTGTGCGTACTCTTAGTCGGGATGTTCTCTCATATCCTAGGATCGGGTGTGTTTTACCATTACTTGATGGATTGGGGGGTACATGTGGATCGTTAGTGATGGCCGGGGTGGGATAGTGTTCCTTACTGGTTGTGTGGGGGACCTTGGGGCTAGGAGTGAGAATGGAGGAGGATGGGAAGGGAGGTGTGGTGGGGAGGAAGGGGGTAGGACAGGGGATGGGATGGTGTCTTGGGCAGGCTAGTTTGGTGAGCCCATTACTAAGGGCGATGAAGTGGTTGCCAGTGCATGGGGTGTCCGCTTGGACAAGGCAGAAGGGGAACATGATGCACAAAATCCAACTTATCATAGCTAGGGATGTGGGGATAGGGTGTACTGAGGCTAGGCTCACTTTGTTTACACCAATAAGGCTGGATACAGTAGTCAAAAGTAAGGGAATAGTAGGCTAACAGTAATCCTAAGAGGGACACATGCTAGGCTAAATATCGTTAAAGCACATGGGACAACATTAGACTAGAAACTGTAATCCTAGATAGGGCACAGATTAGGCTAGATATCATTGATGCACATGGGACAACAATAGGCTAGGAGTTTGGCTATGAGCTTCAGTATTAAAAAATAGTATAAACTAAGATCAAAGTGGCAATTGTGCAAGCGTGGCACATGAGAGCACTGGCTGTAAATACAAATGCTGCAGTGATATGAACATGGTAATCAGCGATATAGTCTCTGATAGTACACGGGCAGTGCAGTGGGGCACAATAAGGGATTAGCTCTAGTAGGGCGTACGGATCCCATAATCAACGCCTGCGTGTGGCTACATGTTGCTTGGGTGTGTGTTTGGGGATGATGTGGGCCTTATGTACGCCTCCTGAGTGGATTGGGTGCTTTGATTTCCATCACCTGCGTGCATTTACCTCCACTTATTTGGTGGAGGTAACTGCACTGTTTTTTTGGCTGAATTACCACCGATTTTCAGCTGTAATTCGGCTGATTTTCAACTTGTGATATGGTGGAAACACCATTTGTGGTTCTGGCCGTAATTCCACCGGCAGAATTAGCCCTGGCGCTAATTCTGCCAGATCTCTGCGGTGATTCCGCCAGAGGTGATTCCGCCAGTGGAATTAAGGACACATCCATAATTCGGCATTGTGGTAAAAGGTGCAGTAATTCCGTTACTGCCACTTTTACCACTTACTGCCAAACTTGCAATGAGTCCCCAAATATTTTTGGGTCAAACAGATTACTATATGATCTAGTTAATCTAAATTTCTTATATTTGGGCATTAGGGTGATGCTGCATCTTGATTCTGATGACAACCTGTGGCATGTGAGATTTCAACTGGCCTATGATGTCATGATTTGAGCATTTGAGGCTGCACTTAGCACTTGATGTCAGTACCTTTGTCTGTTCCACTGTACCTTGCATACAGTAATTGCACATGGCTTATAAGGCTATGCCTGGCATAAGCCGGCAGTACTTCGGTATTTGATGATTGATGCATGTGACATGTGATGGCAGCAACATAGACTGAACCATCAGTGAGGCTGTATGAATGGCTGCAGTGAGTGTACATAGCAAATGAGGCTTGCTCTGGTATAGAATAGCAGCAACTGCCCATTTCGGCCTTAACTGGCATAAGACGACGGTGCCCCTTGCAAATAATTGCTGCATCTCTAGCACCACAAGGCATCAACCATATATTAACAACTGAACTGGTCAACATAACCTTTTGTCTGCCCTAGAAACCTTTTTATTGTATTCATTTTACAAAAACTCAGTTTGTTTACATCTGGGATGTCCCTTCCACTGGTATCAAAATTCATGTTACATAATTCTCTGTGAAGCTGGGGGGTCAAATGGGCATGTGATGTCACTTCCTGTGATCAAATTCATGATGTCACTTCTACTACCCCTGGCATATTGGTGAAATGAAGTCCCCGGGCAGCAGTATGCCAAACATTGAGTCGGCTCATGATGACCTGCACGATTTTATAGAAAGGGCTGGTAACCCTTTTGTCCACCGTCGCCATGGGTCAAGTGCATTTCTCTTAGGTCGAGCAATTAGACTTAGTTACTCAACCTTCATGTTTAGTAGGATTCCAAAGAATTTGGGAGGCCTGCAGCTAACCAGCCTCTTCAGGGCTATATTCGGGTGCTAATTGGCTCTCAGCAACTTCAGATGCTACTGTTAATGCCTTTGATTGACAGCCTCCCATCATTCAGAGGGTATCCAGAATTGTCTAACAAGTGGGGCCTGAAGCTAATGTAGTTGGGCCCACTGCAATGACATTAACATCTCTAAAGCCGCCATGGGGACGAGAGAAGTTCTCTCACTGCCAGTTAAGCCTGAATAACGCGGCACCACAGCATAACCACATTGTGACATCTCGCACTGCCAACAGTGTCTTGGTATTTTGGAAAACGTAACAGAAAACCATGACTAGGCGTCGTCAAACTTTCATTTATTCTGGTCCCTAGGCATCAAAGTAAGGAACCCTGGAAAGCATGCATACTTGACACAGCCATATACAGACTTGTTAGGCGTCATGTGGCATAGAAATGGCAAGTCTTCGAACTATATGTTCCAAATACACTGCGTCATGTGGTGGTAGGTATATCAAGTGCATGGTTGCAGAAGGGCATCTTTGTGCTGAAAAGGTTCATTCATTATTCAAACGTACATTTTGAAATGTGCTAACTGAAGCATCAGACTCTGCAAACATAGCGTGTGTATAATGGGAGTAAAGGGAAAATGCAGTGTGCGCTGTTGGACGATTTTCGCAAAGTGTGTCGTTAATAGGGTACTAGTTATGGGAAATTGTTGCATGCCCAGTCTTTAGTCCTCGAGTTTAGAACCCTTCAACTGGAGCTCCGACTCCCATTCTGAACCTCAATGTTTTATTAAAACAATATCTTTTTTTCTGCTTTGACTCTCCAAAATCTTTATCTAGAGTGTTGAGCATTTTTGTTTTACAGTCCCACCGTATCCACTTTGGCATGCTGAGGGTTATAGGAAGGCTAACTGGAGCATAATGGGATTTCCCAAATATGTGTGCACCCCAGTTTGAAATTGGAAACTTGCAGTCTGTCATAGTAAGTGCAAGCCATGCTGATGGAAGCGTTGAGGAACGTGGGTGCCATTTAAACCTGTGCATTCCCGCAGCACATGGAAATTGTAATGTGTAAGGTCATCAAGAAGATGTGCAAGGTGTGTTGCAAGTACATTATACATTATGGGAAAATGCATGCATTGCAGCAGTGCATCCTTTGGAAGCCAAATCAGTCCTATTTGAATGATGCCAGTCTGAATTTGTATAAGATATTTCCTGCTAGGGCCCTTTGGGGTGTTGCTAGGTCTGGAAAAGATCCTGGGCTACGCTAAGGTTGGGACTCGGGTCTAGCTAGCTATTTAGTTGTATTTGTGTTTTGTTTATTTATATTGCGCACCTTGCCCGGAGGCAGCTGGGCGCATAGTTACAAAGGTTACACGTTAACACAGAATAGCTTTCCACAGGAAAGGGGACATTATAGGCAAACTGTGTGCATGAGAAAAAAGGATACAAGAAGATAATAAACACACAGGCTGCTTCCTGATGTAGTCCCACTAAGATTAGGCGATAGCTGACACAGCATCAAGTTCGAGGAGCCAGAGTTTGATTTTGTTTTTGAAGGACTGGACGGAAGGTTCTGTTCTGAGGGAGTTGGGGAGAGTGTTCCACAGTTTAGCTGCGAGGACTGGGAAACTCGAACCCCCGGCTGTCTGTAGCTTAAAGCTGGATATATTCAGTGTGTGTACTTGGGCAGAACTCAGGGGTCTGGATGCAGTGTGAAGCATGAAACGATTTGATAGGTAGGCAGGAGCCAGGTTATTCTGGGCCTTGTGAGTTAGGGAGAGGGCTTTCAGCGATATCCGATGTGAGACAGGGAGCCAGTGTAAATTGCGTCTCGTGTCCGAGATGTGTGATCTCTTTGGGACGTTAAGGGCAGCCCTGATGGCATTGTTCTGAGTGATCTGTAACTTATCCAGATTTCTTTGGCTCCTCCCTAGGTAGAGGGCATTACAGTAGTCGATTTTGGACATGATGAGAGTTCTGGCGAGGATGATACCATTGTCGGTTGTCAGGAAAGGTCTACAAGCTGTGATAAGTTTGCAGGTGTAGGCTGATGCCGATACAACTGCATTAGTTTGTCTGTTAAGGGACAGTGTTGAGTCTAAGTAGATGCCAAGTGTTTTTGTGACGTTAGACACGTTAATAATGTTACCATCAATCATAAAGGATTTGTATTCCTGGTCAGGTTTGGTGAGTTTGGAAGGGGAGCCTAGGATGAGTACCTCAAGCTTTTATCCGGGGCTACAGCCAAAAGACCCAGGGCTATAGTCCCCTCAGCCACCCCCCCCCTACCCAACAAACGTACCTAAACCTCCTCACCCTAGCTGAAGAGACAAGAACTTGGCACCATGATCAGAGCACATCTATTGCGTTCACACATGGCACCCAAAATTATCCACATAAGACGGAGTGCAACCATACACATGAGCTCCCACCTACAAAACTCCAGATAGGCCACAATTGCCATGGGCCCACACTAGTGAAAGAAGAGTGTTGCACTCCTTCATCCATTCCAGTGTGGACAAGAAGCTCTTTCCTAACCAAGTTCCCACCAAATAGTTCTGTATAAGGCTTTTTGATAGTATACTATGTTTTAAGGACAGGGATTTTCTAAGTCGGAGCCGCCAGAAATAGTATCGCTCTGGATCAGATTAACCTAGTGTGCCAGATAGTTCTATTGTATTAAGAAATGTAACAATGTCTACTTCCCTTATTAGGATCTTCTCGGAAAGGACATCATTGAATTTTGCCATCCTGAGGACCAAAACCATCTCAGAGAAAGTTTCCAGCAGGTAAGTCATCAAAATGTAAGAAATGCATGCACGCATGTATGAATAAATCGCAAAGCACATCGACAGAATACTCATCCTGACAGAAACATTTCCAGACTTTAAGCACTTGGGAAAGCTGAATAAGAATGGGCATTGCTCACTTGGATCTGCAATCACTTTCTTAGCTAATGTAACACAATGTACCATTAGTTAACAAATATTAATAGCCAATGTGGCATTTTGTACATACTTTCCAAAACCATTACTGTATAGACACTCAAACAAGGGTTAATCACAATTGGAGCAAAGAACCCTATTAAATACTGTCCCAATCATACAACCTCTTTCGGGGAGAAACACGGCTTGCTAATCAATGCTTAGCAGGTGATTCTAAAATAGATTGGCACATTCCAAAAGGAAAAAGTAACAGTATTTTTACGATTTGAATCTGTTTAGGATTCACAAATGCACCACAGCCAAACTCCCTGCAGGTTGGTGCAAAAAAAAAAAAAAAAGGGGGAGGAGCACTGAAAAATGCTTTACTCAGATGTGTGTTTAAATGAGTGTTTTGAATGTTACATACAAGATTGGTTTTATATAGATGTGATTTTAAGCATTACAGTGTTCTAGGCATGATATATTCTACGACACAATTTCTACTATCAGACTTCGGATGAAGCATTGTAACAATTTGATTGTGGTGTCGACTTTCGGGAGCATTATAGGAAGTGCATATAGGGGTTACAAGACTACTACTACTACTTATCTTCCCATGCTGACACCTAGTACAAATCTTCAAATAACCAAGTGAAAAGTAATCCAGACCTTCCACTAGATGACGACCCATGCAAAGCATCAACATCTAAACAGATACGAGACGTAAAAATACTGTTAAAATAAGTCACATTTTCCTTTAGTCGCTTTCTCTCCGCTCATCTTAAGCTAGATCTGCTGTGAAACCATTATATACTTTAGATCCTACGAGGACTTTACATTATTGCATTGATTGCGCGTGTTTTTTTTTTGTTCAAGCAGTACCTTATTCATGCTCTTCAGTAATTTCCATAAAGGGGAATTTCTTTCTTAGGTAAACAGGTTGATTATTACACCCAATAAATAATAAGAGTTTGGCAGGTTCCCATTCAGGGATCACCTGTGGACTCGCTCCCCCGGGCAAATTGGTGCTTGTACTCCAGCAGTCTTGCATAATGTTTCCCCGTCTGACACGTAAGGATTAAACTTGGATGTATGTGTAATAGTTCCCTGTTTAAAATGTGGAGGCCATTTTATATCTTTGGAACAGTTCTCTTCTTGAATGTGATACTAGTTTAGAGTGCAGTGTGTATTGGGTAGCTTAAGGAGTCCCTTTTAGTAGGCCCTATCTATTCCCGCCTACGCTTGATACATTTTATGGGGCTGTGTTGTTGAACAAGGCCCCATAATGGAGATGGAAATATTACTCACCTGTAACAGTTGTAGCTTGTATGCATCTTCTCCAGATTCACATGGCTACCACCCATTCTTGGTCAGAAAGAATAGTTGTTCTGCATTTTTCTGCTGGTCACCAAGTGGATATTTGATGCCGGTAGAGGGCTGCGCGCTGTAAGGGAAGCCTTGCAACTTCAGTTGATTCATAAAGGGTTTTATTGTGTTCATGAAGTTGAAAAGCTAATAAAGTTACTGTAAAATTTTATAAATGTGATCTGCACGGGAGCCTCCTTTCTCATATCGGAAGGTATGCGAGTGTGCGATGTGAACAACCACTCAAAGAGGATAATGCCATACCAAATGTTCCCATGTTTGCAGCCCAGGAAGTCCTGCTTTTGTTGCTTAATGGTTCTTGTAGTTTTCATTTACCCGCTTTAACTGCAGAACATTATTGTACTAGAGTGACATTTAAGCATATTGCTCTTTTTTCTTACCCGTTTCATTGAGAGCTATCACTGCTAGTTTGGCTACATAATGTCTGACATACGGCCGAGAGAGCTGTATGGGGCGCCTGCTACCGTTTTAAGCCTAAGTGCCTAGTTGGCCATAGAACAGAGGATATCATGCCTGCACATAAATGCCCTTTTCAAACACCCTATTGGCACACCTTTCTCATGGACATAACTGCTCAATTGCATGTCAGAGCCACAGCATTGGTGAGCTGGAGGTTGGAACACTCGCCTACGGGATTCAATCGCAGTTAGTGTCGAGTGTGAGTCTCATCACAGATGCTCTCCTTTTAACTTTTTAAAACATTTTTTGGTCAAGTTCATCCACCTGAGATATAAAAAGGGGGATGGGCCACTACAGAGAAGCTCTATGCTTAGAATGCACTAGTTGAAGCCAGAAAATGCCAGTTCGATCACTTGAACTTGTACTTTCAACTTGTATGGCTACTCGGCAATGCTTTTTGTTAGATTTATTTTATTTTTTGCTCTCGTTATCTTGTTTGTCAGCTGTTAAAGGCTCTCTGATCATTTTGCATATTATGTTGTACAACTCTGCTTTATAAAACCGTGTCACGTATGTTAACCAATCTTCAGTGTTTGGCAAATGAATAGCCAATTTTTGGAAGGGGTGGGCTGCCAGTGTTCAACCGGATGAGTGCTTACTGTAGATATTTGTTCATTTTGGATGTTGTTTTGGGGTGTGGTTTGTAATTTGTTGTTGTGGCAGAAGTACCACCCCCTGTCCAGATGCTTTTCTATGTCTTTTCATAGTAACCTCTCATCAAGTTAGGCAAGATGTTTGAACAGGCATATGGGGTGCATTGTAAGAGATGTCTACCTTTGCTTGGGTATTGAGTATATTTACATTTCAAGTGTGCAGGGTGGGGGTCGAACAAAAGTTAAAGGAGGTTGTGATGAAGTCAATGTGGCCACACCAGCAAAGGGAAAGTGGGGAACTCTAGGGACCAAGGGCAGCCACCTACTCTGTAGTGCAAAACCTAAAGGTGGTAAATAGGGTATCCCCTAAAGCAAAAGAGATCCAGGCCCTATGTATTTCCTACTGATAGCTGGAAGGGCATCATTAGCCAGACTAGACGATAGACCAATACACATACATACCCACACACACACACTCACCACCCCTTCAGCCCCCCAGGGGTGACCGAAACATATGCTGCTTAGTATGCCGATGCCCACAAGTCCATGCACCTATAGCAGGAGTCCCAATGCAAGGCTGCCAGAGGAACAAAACCTGACATGAATTGTGGATCATAATCTAAAGCGAGCTGTGACGAATTGAGTAACATCATCACTGATTCCTTAGAAAGAAGCTGCTCTTACGTGGCCAGGGAAAAGCAGAAGCTTCCTGACTCTGACCTTGAGGGCAGCTATCTGCGGGAGGACCACGTAGGGAGGGACAATCTCCAAGGAGAGGGAAAAATACTGGATCAGAATAATCCTTCAGCTGTATTTCTTAGTGACCGCCAAATGCCTTTTCAACATTCCTGTATGGCTTATTGTAATGTAGATGGAGAATTCCCAGCTTTTCCTAGCCAACCACCTCATGTACCTGCCAGCCCTTTTATAGTACTGAGACAAAAGGGATGGATTAATGATGGCCAGAAGCAGTAAACCAGCGACGCGTTATAGTCGTTGGAAAATGCTACCTAAGACTCCGACATTTAAATTTGACACAGCTGACCAGAACAAGCCACCCTGAAATTGTGGACAATTGATCACCAATACAAAAAGGGAAGACTCATACACCTTTTGAAAGATAAGTAACTCCATTGCAATACCCTAGCAGGAGAGTACACCAGGGATGTTAGACGGGTTAAGAAAACTCAGGGGTAAAAACCCCTTTGAAATTGTGAAGCAGTAACAATCGATGCAGAAAGGGAAGAACCATACACCTTTGAAGGATAAAGGAAACCCAGAGAACGAAAGAAAAGCCAAAACTGCGAAACCCTGGCAGGAGAGTAAACCAGGGGCAAGGAAAGGATTGAAAACGATCGGGGATAAAAAAAAAAGGTCCTTGGAGTTGTGAAACAGTGACAATCGATGGCAAAGGGAAGAACCATACCCCTTTAAGGATAACTGAGATCCAGAGATTAAATGACTGAATATTCAAAAGAACTATGTGCGTAAAGAGACTCCAGGGAAGAGTCTTCCCCCTTGAACAAACAATAACAAAGAGACATCCGAACCACAGAAGAAATCTGTGGGAAGGGAAGAACTCCTTTCCTAGTGGAACTTTATTCCTTTTCTTTTCTGCACCTTATAACTTTGTTTGGAACTTGAAAAGAAAGCTACAAGTATATAGCTTACAGATATCCCCATTTAGACATTTTATATATAGTTTAGAATGTAAGGGTCACTTTAAGGTTTTGGACACAGGACGGAGGATGCTTTTTGATTTAACATCCTGACAGATGTTCCTTAGTTTTATTGAGGCAGGGAAATCCCTCTTAGGGTTAGGGAAAGATGGGATTCCTCCAAATCCTGTTTTCTTTTGTTTAAAAAAAGTCTGTAACCAACACTTAACATGTCACTGTGTCTGTGTCTTACTTTTGATCCCTTACAAAGCCTCTGGCAGAGAGTGGAATCTTGCATTTATGCTGGACGAGTAATGGCAAAATCCAGCATTCAGTTAAAGGTGCATGACCAGAGAGGTGACAGCAAGTTGCCTGCATAGTGCCGGCTCAGGGGCACCAGGTACCCATGAACTTGGCAGGCAGAGCACTGGGTCGGAAAATAGTCCTGATTCTCCTGTTTGACCCTAACCTATTGGGCCTGGCCAGGACACAAATTAGATCATTAGAAAACTTCCCCCACCTTGGGTTGAAGAGAGATGGGGATGTGGACACAAAGGTCCAGACCCAATCTGGGCCGGAAAGGGAATGAGCCAGCCAATGAGAAAATATATTGCCTTAATCGCATTATTATCCACCATATAAAAGTGGTCAGAACTCCAATAGCTTTGTGGGAAAGAAAGCAGAATTCCATAGCTTTTTTTAGAGGGAGGAAAGAGCTGGAGAGAGATCGGAGGAGGAGAGAGTGGAAGAACGCAGGGAGTCAAGAGAGACAGAGGTTGTAGGAAAAGAATGGAGAACAAGAGCAGCAAGCATGGGAACAGGATGTGGAGGAGGGGGGAGAGAGCTGGAATGTGTAGACCCATGGTGTCCACTAAGAGCAGACCTAGGGACCAATATGGGGTAAGCTTAAGGGGACCTAATAGACCTGGTGGGCAGGGGATCAAGGGCAATGTAGGCAGTGTGGAGGTCAGAATCGGGACTCCTACACTAAGACTTTGTTTTGAGATTTTTATTTGTATGAAGTTCACCCAATCTTTCCTTGAATTTACAAGCTCCAGTCACATTCTATAAAGTCTGCTCGTCAAGGTGTCTGTAAATTAACTAAAGTCCTCTGTCCAGAATCCTACTCTTATCCAAAAGAAAACAACAAAAGAATCAAAGAAAAACCTCTGTATAACTATTTCTCTGGAAGGGGTGGCTGATGGCTTCTAACCCCAACCTGTCCCATTTTAGTAGAGGCCTTTGCCCCCAGTTCACGTTCGACAGTTCTTGATTTGCTGGAATGCTTTCAAGGTGTTCCACCCAAGGCCTCTGTCTCTTGCCACTTTGGAATTCTTTCAGCCTTTCTTCCTCCCCACTCTGGGGTCCTCCCAGTCTTTCCCCATTTTGGGGCTCTTGTTCTTCTCACTCCCCACTCGGGGTGATCTCAGGCTCTCTCCACTCTGGGACTCTTCTTACTCTCATTCCTCACGCTGGGGATGTTCTCATGTTCTGCTCACTCATCAGATCTTCCAGTTTCTCTCCCTTCTGAGGCTTTTTTTCTTCTTCCTCCCCACTGCAGGGCTCTTCTCCCTCTTACTCCCTTCCTCTGGGGTGTTCTTTGTCTTTCCTTAATCTGGGCTGTTTTCTCTCTTCCTCACATGCTTTCTTCTCCATTGGAGACCCCACACACCTGAGTGTTCCAAGTGTTCCTTGGAAGGGCTCGCTAGTCTTGCTGGTTCAGCGGTCGGCAGGGAACCGCTTGCGCATCTCTTCTACAGGGCTCTGTCTCTCGTGGAGTGCTCTATCCTTCTCAGAGTTCAGTAGGGGCGGGGCTAATTATGTGGCTTCTCTACTGGGCGACATGCCATCCTACCGAGACAATCTTTCTCTTGGCCTCCCCTGGCTGCCTCTGTCGGCCATTAGCTGCGTCTTGCTGCACTCTCCTGGTGGGCTTTGCGGTCTTGCCCGCCGACACTTGCGTTCTCTCTCTCTCTCTCTCCCTCTCTCTCTCTCTCTCTCTCTCCGGCTGCACCTCCTTCAGCGTCTTTGGCGCAGTTAAGCTCTGCAGGGCATACTCGGCCTCCTCCCTTATTGGCAGTTCCAGGGACACTCCTCCAATGGGATGGTTCACTCATCTCTCCTTAGTCTTCACAGGAAATTGGGCATACCTAGGGTCAGAAGCCAAGTCATTCATCCATTAGTAAAGGTTGTACATGGTCATTGCAAAAGCAGTCCAACCCCTGCATACTGTGGCGAGCCAGAAAAAGGAGTCGGATGACTGAATGACATAGTCAAAATTGGTTTTATTAAAATAAAAGGAAAACTCCTAACTTGCCCTCTTTCTATGGGGGAACTTCCCTACCTCTCGAAACTAAAAATTAAGGGTGTGAGTCCAAAATAAGTCTTCATCCAGATCCCAACCAACTAACTGGCCCAACCGGTTTAGAAAAAAAAAAGATATTTAGGGAGACCAGGACACAGCCTCTGGGTTAGACGTCTGCCTAGCCGAACACTTGGCTATCGTACATTGTTCAAAAGTTCTTCAATAACTTGCACCAGTTCCCATACTTCTTACAGATATTGTGCAAAAGAATAGACCCTCTGTTCGGTTCCTCTTACCACAAGTCTACAACAGTTCACGTCTTTCTGGCAGATGTTGATATTTGAAAGAAAAAGATCTTCTATATGTTTCTCTTGAAGTCTCTGGATAACAAGTTTGTGGCTCTTGAACTCCCCGAAGTCATGCGACTCTCTGGCAGACATGCCCTATGTAAAAAAAAAACGTGGCATGAAAGTTAGCATTTGCCCACACTAGTTTCTCAGGTTCCCGTAACCTTGCCGGTTTCCCCAGGTTAGATGTCAAGTAGTAATATTTAGCTTGGCTAGACTCTCAGACTTTCTCAGGCTCCCATAACCTTGTAGATTCTCCCAGCCTTGGTAAAAAGCGTTTGTACTTCTTTTGCTCTAATTCACACAGGCCAATTTCTCTCCGGTTTCTCAACTTCCCGTGACTTCGTCCAGCCTTGCTTCAAAGTATCTGTACCTCTCAGCGGTAGTCTCCGTGGGAGTGTTCCCATCCCTGGTACTGTTTCTCTTGGCAGCTAATGCCCTTCTGGCATGTAGCTTGGGGATTTGGGCTCTACCTGGCGATCTGGTCTTGCTGACGGTTGCTAGGCCCTAGGCCTACTATGGCTTTCTCGTGGTCACACCACCAGAGGAAACGGGTGCTTCCCCGTCTCTCCCTCTCCCTCTCCCTTGGCTTCTCGGCCAAATGAGGCACCGGCCTTCCAGCGTTCTGCTAGCGTTAGGCTTGCTCTCTACACCGCCGGCAGCTCTGCGGTTTAGCGTGGCTCCACCACTCCAGGATGTCTTCTCCACAGCGGGTCACCTCTGCATAGGATTCAGTCTCCTCCCAGCATATGTTGTGTTCAAGTGCGTCATCACGATCAACCAAACAGGGTGTGTCCTTCCTTGACTACGCCGCTCAGATGAAACCCAGCATTGCCTGAGGCCAAAGAGTTTGAAGAAACTTCACTATTTGGTATATCCAAAGTGATATAAATAATAAGGTTTTGTTGATGCTCTTTGCCTGTCCAGTCCAGGCATGATCCAGCATTACCTGAAACCAGAGTGATAGAAGAACTGTCACTGTTTGGTGGTTTCAAAACAGAAGTAAGTCTTTCCAGTTCCCATATACGCAGATAATGTACATTGCACCGGGAGTCGCTCCCAGTTAGGTGAGCGGGCTCACCTCCCTAGCCTCAAATGGGGTGGCTCTCTGGGGAGAAAGGATGAATAGTCCAGATTTGTCACAACACCCTACAACAGTGTTAATGCTTGGGGATGGGGGATAACGACATTCCCCTGTTAGAGTTTCTAACCTCTAATGGGAAGTCTCCTCCAGAGGGATCCTGCCTACCCTGTTCCATAAGGGAAGGGTGTGCTAAGTGTAGCAAGCTCACTTCCCTAGTCCGAGAGGGGCTGGCTCCCCGAAGGAGGGAGATGACGATCTCCCTGGAATAGTCACAATGGTTTGTGAAGAACCTGGAGACAGCCACTGGCAGGAAACAGTTGGAGGGTAATGGAACATTTGCTAGAGAGAGCCAGGCATGCTAAATCTCCTATGGTTGCTGATAAAATCAGGATGCTATATCCCCTTTGGTTCCTGAAGCATGTTGGTGCTGCATCCCTCAATTTAGCAGAGCATGCAGGGAACTATATCCCCAAGACCTAAAGGGGTAAACACAGAAAAACCGGGTGGGGTTGAAGCCTAGGGGTCAGGCTAGGCCATTAGCTAGACCCCAAGAAGCCTATAAATAGTGTCCAGGTAGAGGCGAGAAACTCTTATCCAGAATGACCCATGTGAGAATGGGGAGAATACTTACATGTGTTGTCCTGGGTGAGCCAGCCAAGCCTAAGGAGACAGACCCCTGTGCCCTATGGCAGGAGGGAGAACTATGCACCTGCCCACTTCAAAACCAATGAGGGCACTAGGGGTCCAACGACCACTCAACCATCTCGCCGTACCGGGAGTCGATGCACCCAAGGCACAGATGACGATCTACGACTGACTAGCATCTCCGAGGACCTGACCCAGCCAGATGAAACACATGCACAGTGACACTTTAACTCCCCAAGATTGTGATTGACTTTGTGGGACACTATCTTGAGGAGAAACCTTGTTTTCTATATCATGTCTGGACTTTTGGACTATAGACCCCCATCCTTGCAAAGCAGAAAATACACTGTAGTGTTTGACCCATCTTGACACTTTGTTGTCATTGTGGGAAAGTTTCCTTCTTTTAAGAAACGCTTGGGTCCCATAAGATTTGTCTCAGCCTGTCCTGGTGTTTAGGCTTTTATTATTTATTTGTTATTATGGTATTTATTGAACACGGCCCCAGCTTTGAGAAACGGGGCGCTTGACAGAGGTACACACCAATACAGATACATAACTGAGGCTTGCAGTGTGTCAGCGGATGAACCCCTGGCAGAGAGACTGTGGGGTGGAGCGAGCTTTGTACTTGTAGATCACTACCCTGCTGGCATGGTCTTCTGTTTTCTTATTCCCCAAGATCCACAACCTCCTTGTATTGCAAATAAAAACGGTGTGAAAATGTTAGCGCCTTGTCTCCTGTTCATCCATCTTTGTGACCAGGCTCTTGTGCGTTCCGGCATGCCAGCCTCGAAGCTCTGCAGCATTAGTGGACCAAAGGCTACCAAATGTCCTGGAACTTGAACAGCCCCCAGGAGCTCCTCCCCATTAAGGACCTCCCAGTTTTCTAAATTGTCTTGCAATGATGTTATTATTATTAGCGCGCATTTCAAGCAGTAGTTATTATTGGGCGAATGCTTAGTCGCTGTATACTGATACTCGATGCATATAGGAGACAGCAGTGCAGCAGGGCCTAAAATTAAAGTGAACTCTTCTAAACTTCAGGTCTTGCATGCATATTTGGCCATATTCAACTCGCATGGAGTATTTGGCAAACATTTGCCCACACCGTTGTTTTGGAACGCTCAGTCTCTTAATGCAAATCGTATTGTTTCTTATTCTAAAAACGATGACCGAATTCAACACAGTGCGGCAGGAACTTAAGAACCGGGGCGCAGATTCCCCCAGGGTTTGGTGCTGTAGCCTATGGGGTCATGGCTAAGGTGCCTGCATGTATCCTTTCCACCTTTCAAAGTTCAGGCCCCTCTAGATGACGTGCTCTTTTCCTTATCTTTCCTTAACTCTACCTTTGTGTTAAAAAAAAAAATACACCATTGCAGGTTTCAGCCAATTTGGAGTATTTAGTAAAAACGTGTCTTGCGTGCGTGCATCCGATGAGTTTATAATAAGTGTGTGTGATAGGGGGCAGTTTCTACTGGCGATTAATCGCAGTCTCTTTGCACTCAAATGTGTCAGCTGGAGTGCTTGAGCCAATTCGTGGGGGGCATTTTGTAGTGCACAGCACACACAGTTGTTGTTTATCAAACCCTTGTAGAAACTGGAATGGAGTCAATAAGGAGGTTGCCCGGTGCTTAATGAATGGACAGGTGGGGAGTACTGTGGCTCTGTTAGGAACAGGAAAGGGTGATAGTTGGACGCCTTGGTTCTTGGATGAGTGGGGCGTCCTGGAATGGATGAGCGGTTTTTAGAAGATGCGGCTGTGTAGCAGGACCTGGTGCCGTTGTCCTATGTTGCATGTCTTTGTGAACTTGCTTGATGCTCCAGCACTGGACGGTGCTATTCTCCTAGGCCGCAGGCCCTGGTACCATCACCTTAGTGCTCTCATGTGTTGCTGTATGTTTTAGTGTTGTGTCTCTGTGCTGCAAGCAATGGCGCCTTCATCCTGCCACTGCAGGCCCTGATGCTGTGACCCAGGATCAGTGCCCTCACTCAGTACCCTGGGTCTGGTGCTTTCTGAATTCTGTTTGCAAGTTCCGGGGTCGTTTTTTTCCCTATTCTGCATCTCTACCGTAGTCAGCCTGGTCTTCTCCCAAGGGGGCTTTGGGCGCGGTAGGCCTATTCGTTGCTTAAACCGGTACCCTTCCCTGTGCTGCTGCACTTTTGATGGTCTCTACGCCGTGTGCTGCCGTGGAAGTTTGATGGTGTGCTTGCTTGCATTCGCATCGGGGCCGAGGCGAGTCCTCGTATTGGTTTCCTGTGGTGTAATGCGCGCGTTACTCTCACTCTGTGCCGCAGGACCCCTTGGTGCCATAGTACGCATGTCTGGTGTTCTCGCTTGCTTTCTCAGGTGCGACCCTGCGCTTTTACCCGTCTGTTTATCGGCAGCGCTCCGAACTTCAGCCCTTCGCTTCCTGGGAAGATAACTACATTCATCACGGTGGGAAAATGAGACCAGAAAGCCGCTCCCAGGGCCAAGAGCAACAGGCGGCCTGTATCTGCGTGCAGCAGGAAGTGGGGCGGGTGGGCATCCTCGGACCAAGCCATGCCGCGCATGGGTGCGGTGCCAGCAAGGCCGATAAAGAACGACGCGTATTCAGAGGGATTTCTTCAAAGCCAAGATCACGAGATGGGAGGGCGAGCCACTGACCCGCCCTCCTCGGCCTGTTGGAGTGAAGCACAAGTTACTCATTCAAAGCCGTCCATTTAATTTCTTTCAACAGCAAAAAAAACGAACCACCACCAAAGGGAGCTTGAGTACAATACAACATGTTATTTATTGAAGTAAGCATGACAACCTTGAGGCAAAACCAATTGCAAAAAGTCAGCCTTTCAGAAAAACCAGAAAAGGCGTGTGTGCATTGCAAGTGGCAGAAAGTGAGCGCCAAACCAGTGGGACCCTATTTGAAAATGCAAGACCTCCTAGCATCAAGAATGCCTGGGCCTGTTCAGTGAAACACCCTTTAGCTCCCAGAGTGGATGTGACAAACTAGCTCACGGTCTACGAGTACAGAGAGCCAAGCCGAAGCCTTTCCTTTGGTCTTGATGTCATCATGCTGGAAGCCTTGCACGAAGGCCTTCCCTTACTCCAAACAGCCTTGCACGAAGGGCCTTCCCTTACTCCAAACAGGGAGGCACACGGGTACAAACCAGTGACTCCAGTTTCAAAGCCCTCTCAAGTGGCTGCAGACCGAAGGGTCCTCCGGTTAAAGGCCTCTGTACCATCCTTACACTGTGGTCGAAGCAAACACTGGGATTGCAGATTAGGGCCCTTGGGCCAATTATCTGTCGATTTCTGAATGTACTGCCATCCCATCTGCCTTGTCCTGGCATGGTGGCAACAGAGGCCCTCCTTCCTAACGGATTTCGGCAAGGCAAGTTGTCGAGGCACAAAAAAGTTGAACCGGTCTCTCTGAAAAGCAGTTAAAGAACTGAGATGAGGGCTTTAATGCATAGTCTGCTGGGGCACCAGTGTACGCCAGAGGTGGCCGTCAGTGTCAAGTGGAGGGGAGGCACGAGTTTGCAGCAGTGTCGATGCATCAGAACAGTGTCTATGGTAAAGCCTCTCATGGAGCAGAGCTAGATTTAGTTCAAGATTAATGGCAGGACGCATTTTGAGGGATAATTCAACCTATTTCAAGACATGTAATATGGGTGTCCATCAGCCCACCCCTTTTCGTGCAAGGTGTACACACCAAGCCGAAAACATTTAAAGACCTCTTAAACAGAAAACAACGTCATTTGCAACAATCCCGAAGTAAGCACAGCGTGAGACATGGTGGGTGTGGGGATAGTCCAGGTGAGACAGGGTGGGAGTGGGGATAGTCCAGGTGAGACATGGTGGGAGTGGGGATAGTCCAGGTGGGACAAGGTGGGTGTGGGGGAATAGTCCAGGTGAGACATGGTGGGTGTGGGGATAGTCCAGGTGAGACATGGTGGGAGTGGGGATAGTCCAAGTGAGACATGGTGGGAGTGGGGATAGTCCAGGTGAGACATGGTGGGAGTGGGGATAGTCCAGGTGAGACATGGTGGGAGTGGGGATAGTCCAGGTGAGACATGGTGGGAGTGGGGATAGTCCAGGTGAGATCTGGTGAGTGTGTGTGGGAATAGTCCAGGTGGGACATGGTGGGTGTGGGGGAATAGTCCAGGTGAAACATGGTGGGAGTGGGGATATTCCAGGTGAGACATGGTGGGAGTGGGGATAGTCCAGGTGAGACATGGTGGGAGTGGGGATAGTCCAGGTGAGACATGGTGGGTGTGGGGGAATAGTCCAGATGAGATATGGTGGATGTGGGGGAATAGTCCAGATGAGACATGGTGGGTGTGGGCATAGTCCAGGTGAGACATGGTGGAAGTGGGGATAGTCCAGGTGAGAAAAGGTGGGTGTGGGGATAGTCCAGGTGAGACATGGTGGGTGTGGGGATAGTCCAGGTCAGACATGGTGGGTGTGGGGATAGTCCAGGTGAGACATGGTGGGAGTGGGGATAGTCCAGGTGAGACATGGTGGGAGTGGGGATAGTCCAGGTGGGACATGGTGGGTGTGGGGGAATAGTCCAGGTGAGACATGGTGGGTGTGGTGGAATAGTCCAGGTGAGACATGGTGGGAGTGGGGATAGTCCAGGTGGGACATGGTGGGTGTGGGGGAATAGTCCAGGTGAGACATGGTGGGTGTGGTGGAATAGTCCAGGTGAGACATTGTGGGAGTGGGGATAGTCCAAGTGAGACATGGTGGGAGTGGGGATAGTCCAGGTGAGACATGGTGGGAGTGGGGATAGTCCAGGTGGGACATGGTGGGAGTGGGGATAGTCCAGGTGAGATATGGTGGGAGTGGGGATAGTCCAGGTGAGACAGGGTGGGTGTGGGGATAGTCCAGGTGAGACATGGTGGGAGTGGGGATAGTCCAGGTGAGACATGGTGGGAGTGGGGGAATAGTCGAGGTGAGACATGGTGGGTGTGGGGGAATAGTCGAGGTGAGACATGGTGGGTGTGGGGGAATAGTCCAGGTGAGACATGGTGGGTGTGGGGGAATAGTCCAGGTGAGACATGGTGGGTGTGGGGGAATAGAACAGGTGAGACATGGTGGGTGTGGGGATAGTCCAGGTGAGACCTGGTGAGTGTGTGAGATAATCCAGGTGAGACATGGTGGGACTGGGGATAGTCCAGGTGAGACATGGTGGATGTGGGGGAATAGCCAGGTGAGACATGGTGGGTGTGGGGGAATAGTCCAGGTGAGACATGGTGGGAGTGGGGGAATAGTCCAGGTGAGACATGGTGGGAGTGGGGGAATAGTCCAGGTGAGACATGGTGGGTGTGCGGGAATAGTCCAGGTGAGACACGGTGGGAGTGGGGATAGTCCAAGTGAGACATGGTGGGAGTGGGGATAGTCCAGGTGAGACATGGTGGGAGTGGGGATAGTCCAGGTGAGACATGGTGAGTGTGTGGGATGGTCCAGGTGAGACATGGTGAGTGTGTGGGATGGTCCAGGTGAGACATGGTGGGTGTGGGGATAGTCGAGGTGAGACATGGTGAGTGTGTGAGATAATCCACGTGAGACATGGTGGGAGTGGGGGAATAATCCAGGTGAGACATGGTGGATGTGGGGATAGTCCAGGTGAGACCTGATGAGTGTGTGAGATAGTCTAGGTGAGACATGGTGGGAGTGGGGATAGTCTAGGTGAGACATGGTGGGAGTGGGGATAGTCCAAGTGAGACATGGTGGGTGTGGGGGAATAGTCCAGGTGAGACATGGTGGGAGTGGGAATAGTCCAGGTGAGACATGGTGGGAGTGGGAATAGTCCAGGTGAGATATGGTGGGAGTGGGGATAGTCCAGGTGAGACATGGTGGATGTGGGGATAGTCCAGGTGAGACCTGATGAGTGTGTGAGATAGTCTAGGTGAGACATGGTGGGAGTGGGGATAGTCTAGGTGAGACATGGTGGATGTGGGGATAGTCCAGGTGAGACCTGATGAGTGTGTGAGATAGTCTAGGTGAGACATGGTGGGAGTGGGGATAGTCTAGGTGAGACATGGTGGGAGTGGGGATAGTCCAAGTGAGACATGGTGGGTGTGGGGGAATAGTCCAGGTGAGACATGGTGGGAGTGGGAATAGTCCAGGTGAGACATGGTGGGAGTGGGAATAGTCCAGGTGAGATATGGTGGGAGTGGGGGAATAGTCCAGGTGAGACATGGTGCGAGTAGGGGAATAGTCCAGGTGAGACATGGTGGGTGTGGGGGAATAGTCCAGGTGAGACATGGTGGGTGTGGGGGAATAGTCCAGGTGAGACATGGTGAGTGTGTGGGATAGTCCAGGTGGGACATGGTGGGTGTGGGGATAGTCCAGGTGAGACATGGTGAGTGTGTGAGATAATCCAGGTGAGACATGGTGGGTGTGGGGGGAATAATCCAGGTGAGACATGGTGGGTGTGGGGGAATAGTCCAGGTGAGACATGGTGGGTGTGGGGATAGTCCAGGTGAGACATGGTGGGTGTGGGATAGTCCATGTGGGACATGGTGGGTGTGGGGATAGTCCAGGTGAGACATGGTGATTGTGTGAGATAATCCAGGTGAGACATGGTGGGTGTGGGGGAATAATCCAGGTGAGACATGGTGGGTGTGGGGGAATAGTCCAGGTGAGACATGGTGGATGTGGGGGAATAGTCCAGGTGAGACCTGGTGAGTGTGCGAGATAGTCTAGGTGAGACATGGTGGGAGTGGGGATAGTCCAGGTGAGACATGGTGGGTGTGGGGATAGTCCATAAATAGAGAAAGTTCAAATGATAATTGTGTTTGGTGGTGCGAGCCCATATTTTGAATCCATGTCGGCTTGAATCAAAATCTCAGCACTATACTTGTACTACGTGCAGCCATAACTGAGCCAAAGCCAAAAGGTCTGACCCTACTAGACGCCATGCCTGGGCACATATTCTGGCACGGCACCCCCAAGAATCCAGAGTGCAGAGAAACTTGAGCCTGCTGTAGCAAGCACACAGCCAGTTGGGTCCTGAACTGGAGGTCAAATGGGAAGACCATAACCCAATTGTTAGCTGCACACAGATCATCACAGCTACCGACAACAAGAATCTGGGCTTCCGGATAGAAGCGGCCAGGGGTTGAACACTCCCACTGCAAGCCCTGGCTGAGGGAAGCTTGATTTGGGGAGGATGTGAGCAGAGCAAAGTCTCCAGGCAGGATCAGAAACAGTGGAATGAAAGTGTAGATGTCGTTTCACTCCACTGAGTGGGATTTTAGGAAGTGCACCTTTGTTACAGGCTGGTTTTCGGAAAGGGCTCTGCTCTGCCCAGACATTGGATTCCCTGCGAACCAGAAAACAATGTTTTGGTCCAAAATCGAATACTAATTGCATTGAGAAATGTACACGTTTAATCCCCTCACACAAACAGCACAACACGTGAACGAGCAATACAAATAATGGTGGTACTTCCTCAACAGTTACCTCTTTTTCCATTGCTAAGGCTTGTGGGGCTTCTCAGTTGCAATATACTTGCTAAAATGGCTAACAGCCTTTTTATAGTTGCTCGATTAAAATGAATTTTCTGGTTGTTTGAATGGTTCCTCTCCTCCCCTATGTTCAGGGGAGTAGAGGAAGTGACCCAGTGCTAGGCCACAGGGCTTTCCTCTAAGCTTTCGATGGTTGGGATGACCGAGCATTGGGATGACCGAGCAGTTCAGGGCAACTCCTGAAGTGGCTCTGCAAGTGGCTGTTTTGCTGTGGGAGACCTCTCTTTACATCTCTTCCTAAGGATACTACCTGCCGGCCACGCCCACATCGCTGTTAAATAGAGCCAGCCGCGCGCTCCTGAAGTGGCTCTGCAAGTGGCTGTTTTGCTGTGGGAGACCTCTCTTTACATCTCTTCCTAAGGATACTACCTGCCGGCCACGCCCACATCGCTGTTAAATAGAGCCAGCCGCGCGCTCCTGCGCGCGCGCTCCTGAAGTGGCTCTGCAAGTGGCTGTTTTGCTGTGGGAGACCTCTCTTTACATCTCTTCCTAAGGATACTACCTCCCGGTACTTAATGAACACTTGTATGGACTTGGATACCCAAAACGACCTACTTGTGGACCAATACTGTTAACCCAATATAATTATACGTACTTATATGTACTTTAGTATAATTATAGAGTGATAAAATTTATATTTTTATATTTTTTTTAGGCCACGCCCACATCGCTGTTAAATAGAGCCAGCCGCGCGCTCCTGCGCGCGCGCTCCTGAAGTGGCTCTGCAAGTGGCTGTTTTGCTGTTCTGCTGCGCGGCAAGCGAACCGCAGAACAATATAATACCATTGATTGGAAAATTCGTGGCTATAATCATGTATTTGGCCGCATAAGCCCATGTACATGTAGACATAGTAGGGCTATTGGCTCGCTGTCTGACTATCCCAGGTGCCAGGTCATCGATTAACCCTTGGGAACTGTCTCATGGTGGAAGCCCTTGCGCAGCGAGACACGGTAGAGATACGGTAGAATTTTATACCTCGAGCTTACGCCTCGGTGTATATTGTTTCAAGTATTAAGTGCGCATGTTATTTTAAAAAAAAAAAACTGTATTTTTAAATCTAATTGATTAGTTTTAAGGTATGTTTAATGTCTATAACTATCATGCTGTGTAAGTAGGTTGGTATATTGACCGTGTCCCTCGATTCATTGGGCTCAGCTGACATTATATCGGCACGCAGAAAGTGCTGTGGTATTTTGTATTTGTACTTAGTAGCTTAGTAGCTTATTAGCTTAATAGCTTATTGGCTCCTAATCTTGTGGTTCTGAGTGAGGCTGCTTTTATTTATTTATTTATTTATTTTTGTCGGTTTTACGCCGTCTCAAATTATTGTCTAACATCAAACAATACACTGGACCCTATGGTTGTTTAACACTGGATTGTATATTAATTTATAATAATATTGTTTTAACTTGAAGGTACCCTACATTTTATCATTGTACTGTGATAAATGGTATTTTATAGTTTTGATTTATCTGATTAGATTATCTGTTCAGGTATTGAGCAATTTGCACTAAATGCAGTAAATGCACTAAAAGAACTAACTGCATGGCACTATATTGATTATATGGTGCATATACTACTGCTGCTTGCACTCATACCCATATTGGTGTTTTTTTTTGTTTAAATTTTAAATCAAGTGATGGATGAATATGAGCGTGAGATAGCCATGCATAAAAATCTTAGAAACAGGAGAATATGTGTTCCTAAAATAATATCGCATCCCAAGAAAGTGTTACCATTGTGTAAACAGATTACAGAATATTATTGTAAAAAAGATATTCTTTTACCTGATGCTCCTGTGGGTATCATCTCTGTGGAATCTATAAAAGATACTTTGCTCTTGGAATTAACTAATGACTTAGGTTGTGTGAGCACTAAATTATTAAGCGACATTTTATGTTGTCCTGACACTACCTCTCCCTCCATAATTAGCAATGTGATTACTAATGGATCGAATGAGATTATACATATATCTGATGACATGACTAATCTTAATCTCAACCCCACTGCGAAAACCTTTATTCCAACATGCGGACTCAACCCTAATGTCCCTGAGATTAATTCTAGTATTGCCTTGATTCATGAAACTCCATTGATAAATGCAAAAGCCCCAATTGATCTAGCCATTTCTGCCATGGATGATCTAGAGGTGGAATACTTGGGTCTCGATCCTGACCAATCCTTAATGGAGGTTGCATCGACTCCCATGTATTATACTCCACCGAATAAACCAAGCAGCAAAGCTGGTAATGATAATCATCATACCTCTCCTGTCATGAAATTAGTCTCAGCCAAAGCTGATCAATCTGAACAAGTTTTTCCTTCATTTCCTACATTTTCTACAGATATATCCAATTCTATCTTTCAATTTCCTGTGGCAAAATCTATCGTTAAGGATACTACTACTCAGCCTAAAAGTCTGAGTGATGCAAGCATGAATTCTGACGACATGTTTTATGCTTTAGAAAATTTATTGACTCAACTTATTTCCAAATGTGACAACTTGGAAAAGAAGATAACGATTCAGTCGCTGATTATACACAAAAACATGCGCGGATGTTACCACATGGCATGCAATAGGCGTTCTAGTGAAAATCTGAATAAACAACACTCTCCACCCCACTACGTGCCAAAAAAAAAATCTAAGAAAAAAGGTAGATCGTATTTACCTCCTCCCGTACACCATGCTTTCATGTATCGTAATAGCAAACGCAATAAGTTCACGAATAATGGTAAATGTAGGAATATTGCAGAGGAACTAAGTAGTAGTAAAAAGAAACAACCACTTGGAGATCTTACACAAGCTATTGAACCTTTAAATTCTTCACACGAAAAATCACTGGTAATAATTGAAACTCCTGTAATAGCGGATATTGTGATTCCTCTTAATCCAGCTGCTGTTAATGCAATTAGTAAATCGAAAACCCAAAAGAAAAAAGTCTCAAAAAAAGTAGCCAAGCAAGTTGCATGTGATAAAAATGATGCCTACAATCAACCGACTCTTCCGGCAGTTTGGGCACAGCCTAAGAGCACCTTAGCTGAATTTGATACACTTAAAAATGGAAATAGTACCAATGTGCAAAGCAAGATGGTATCTGCCCTTCAACTGGTCCAACTGTACCAAGATCCCATTCCAACTCCTTTGAATCGCACTGCGGTATTGTGCATATTTAAATCTATAGTTCCATTGAGGGCTATCGCATCCAATGACATTCGCATAGTCGATCAAGTCGAGGCTATGAATCAGTTTATCTCAAATATCTGGTTTGAAACGGATGCTTCTTTAAAGTATGTTTTGAGTTTTGAGGCTAACTTTCTTCGACTAGGATATAATATCCTCCAAGTAGAAATTCCGATAAATCGTAATCCCAATCCTGGCCCCTCTAAGGCTTGTATTAGCATCCAACAAAGCTTAACTAACTCTAAAAAAGAAGAGATTATTGATCCTATTAGTGTAACTAATAGGACAATTGATGACAGACCTGTCGGGTTCTCAAATGTGCCGAGGGTCATACCACTGGGAACCACTGATCCACCAACAACAATAGAAAACAATCAATGTCTAGATGGTTACTGGCAATGGCTACCCGTGGCATTTAAGCCTCATTTTGGTGCTGTGCGCGAGTGATATAACAAGGTGGATATGCTCTTCTCTTGGAATACCAGAGGGCATACCCACCTATTTGAAAATGATGGGTTGCTGAGCAAGATAGATATATTTGGTGTCGTCGCTCTACAGGAAACCTGGCTGCTTGCCGAAGTACAATTAGATGGTAGAAGTACAGTCCATCAGAGGGCTACTAAAGGTCCTTTGGGACGCCCGAAAGGTGGTCTCTTGGTGTCGGTTACACCGCCATGGCGGATTGAAAAATTAATACTGTCCTCTGATTCCATTTTGGTTACTCGTATTTCTAGACCTACACTAGATATAATACTAATTAATGTATATGATCCACCAAATATGTCTATGTCTCTCGCGAATATAGGGAATGTCAACAATGTATTATTACAATACAATCAGGTTTCCCCTGTTTGGATTGTTGGTGATTTTAATGGACTTATTGGCAATCTCCCTATGATAAATGATGATAATCGGAACTTCAAAGCATCAGTGGGGCCTGTGCCGAAGTCTAATCGGCAGGGTTCTAAATGGCATTCTATGCTTGCTGCACATGGGATAGTGAAACTGAATGGTATTACGCCTGGCGATCGTCATATGGCTTTCACCAGAGTTGAGGGCCGTTCTGCATCTACTATCGATTATGCCCTCACTAATATCAGCGGGATCACCTACATTAAGGACATGAGCATTGTAGTTAGATATGAAAGTGACCATGTCCCTATGTGCTGGCTACTAAAGTTACCTGATTCGACCGTAAATGCAAGTGAATATGATGAAAATGGTCAGCTGACGATTAATGAAGGTGGTAATCGCATTAATTGGCATCCACGGAATATTGATAAGGCAAATAATGTAGTGTCCATGCTTTTGCCGCGATTCATTCAAACAAAGTATGAAGGAGATAACATCACCGCTGACATGCTGTCCGATTTTTCTAATACCATGTCAACAATTAAAAATAAAGTGGCTGCTAGACGCAGTCACGTTGGCATGAGTGAAAAATCTAATATGCAAGTCAGGTGTCGGGTGGGTTTTGATGTTGCAATTAGTAAGGCTAAGACAGTGATGCGAAATGAAATCCAAGCAGCTTTATTGGATAATGCTGCTCAGCCCAATCCAGAGGGCATCTCGCTCCAAATTAGAAATGCCAAAAAGAAATTTAAGAAATGGCTATCTAACCATAAATTGTTATGTGGAGCCCGATTATGGCAACAGATTGCTGAGAAGGCAAGGTCGAATGACTCTGTTGGCATATGGCAACTCCTCCATCATGCAAAACAACGTCCATTATCTATTAATTGTATATCGGAAGAACAATGGCAATGTCATATAGCCAAAACCCTAGGTAGGGTGATCCCTCATGTTACGGTTTTGGCTATCCCTGGCGAACCTTGGGTATGTAATGCAAGTATATTGGATATAATGTTGATTATATCTAAGCTTAAAAATTCTAGAGCTGCAGGGCCCGATGGGGTATGCAATATATTGTTAAAACAACAGCCTGAGCTTTGGGCCATGGCATTACACCGCCTATTTACCCAAATAGGTGTGTCAGGTGTAGTGCCTCAGTCATGGCAGACAAGTCATATATTGACTATCCATAAGAAAGGGGCATGGGACTGCCCAAGCAATTTCAGGATGCTCGCAATGCTTGATACGTCTTCAAAAATATTTGCAAAGGTTATTCTGCAAGAATTGACTGTGTGGATTGCGGAATGTAATATCCTTCCACCCAATCAAATTGGATTTCGAGCTAAGTCGGGCACCTTGCACGGGCAGTTGTTGTTAACTACCGCAGTTGAACATTCATGGAGTCGTCGCAACCTTGACGTGTATTGTGTATTTATTGATTTTTCTGCTGCGTTCGATACGGTGCTGAGAAATAGACTGTAGAAAAAGCTGTCTGATTGGGGCATTCCACCTGGCCTCTTGAGGATGCTAATGTTGTTGCATTCCGACACTTCAGTGCGTATTCGTTTGAATGCAGCGGGGAAATTGTCAGCTTCTATGATGACTTTTAGTGGTGTCAAACAAGGGTGTATGGTCGCGGCGACACTGTTTAATTTGTATCTTGCAGACATGGGAAAAGCTTTCTGTATAGCAGCAGCTAACCCAGTGAAGATCACTGAGGTGATTATTGGATGGTTGGCATATGCCGACGACCTAATTCTGCTTGATTATACACCGGCTGGTCTTCAGTTGATGCTAGATGCTCTAAGCAGCTATTGTATCGATAACGGCTTACAGATCAATCTAGACAAAAGTAAAGTGATGGTCTTCACAAAAAAAAGGTGTCCTAAAAAATATGTGTGGTCACTGAATGGTGAAATCTTAGAACAAGTAAATACCTATAAATATCTTGGCATCACTGTAGATGACCGCTTAACTTGGAAGGCACACTGGTCTATGCTTCAAGCTCTGTGCATGGTATCTACCAATGCGCTGAGCATTTTCATCGGAAGTAATAGTGGTTATTCAGTATCTGCAGTACTGACAATTTATATTGCAAAGATAAGAGCAGTCCTATTGTATGCTATTGTTATATGGGGCCATAATTTAATTAAACTTGTCGTAAAATTCGAAGTTTGTTTGCTTAGGAAGCTGCTTCGATTACCCAAATGTGTAAGTGCGGATCACATATACCTTGAACTTGATCTGGTGGCAATCTCCTATGTATTTGTTAACCATTGCGTTATTAACTTTGAGAAGCTGAAACGTCTCCAGATAGACACAATCATTGGTGCATATATGGTTGCCTACTTGCGCCTAGTGCGTAACTCTAAATTTGGAATAATGGGCAAACTACAAAAACTTCATAGCAAATGGGATTGCCAGAATTCCCCATATAGATTGATGAGTATGCCCCTCATGAAGTTAAAATTAAAGCATGTACTGAAGGAAGTCTGCTATGAACAGCATATGATAAACCTATCCACAAAAACATTTAGTGGAATCTATTATAATGAGCACTCATCACGTTGCAAACTCCCTAGTTATATTAATGCATACCCGAGCCCTCAAACGGTGCGGCAATATTTGTTACTAAAATTTAATATTTCTGAGGCATTGGACACACATGGAACACAAATGGGTATTCCTCGTGACATGCGTTTCTGTCGATTGTGCGGCCATAATGTCACAGAGACACTACACCATTTGCTAATTGTATGTGATAGTCTGTATGCACTGCGATACAAACATATGAAGTCATATAATAATACCATTAATCCTGACGAAATTGAGACACTGTGGCCATTGTTTATGAGTGGTAATGACATAAATCTAATTTATTTTATGGTGATATTTTATAAGAAAATTGTATTGATATTACATTGTATTGTATAATTATGTAGGGTACCTCAAGACTGTCGTATGAAATCAAATGTGTTTTTTAAATGTGAGTTATTAGTAAATTGGTATATAATCTTGTATTTTAATACTGTAATAATGTGTAATCTCGGTATATAAAACATTTGTTTTGTTATATGTATACCTAATAAACTAAACTAAACTGAAGTTTCTGGTTGTTTGAATGGTTCCTCTCCTCCCCTATGTTCAGGGGAGTAGAGGAAGTGACCCAGTGCTAGGCCACAGGGCTTTCCTCTAAGCTTTCGATGGTTGGGATGACCGAGCATTGGGATGACCGAGCAGTTCAGGGCAACCCTTAAATGTAACACATTTAGCATTCAACAGGGGAATGTCCACCCACGGATGCTATGAAAAAGGAGCTTGATCTTCTGAGGAGGTAAGAAAAATGTTATGAAGAGTAGTAATGTAAGTGTTCAAAAACGGTGACTTTACCAGCTAGAATTACTGGCAATATCAACTGAATATTCTGACTACCGCATCAGTAGTCAGTGCCCCAGGAGCGCCTAGGTTTCATGCCTCCTCAGCTAGAAGGTAGTCTCACAAAGGAATCAATGAAATGGAAGAGATGCTGTGTCTTCTGATTGGCTGGGCAGGATATCGTCCTGATGCTGCAGTTTCCCCAATGTTAAAGGTAGGGCCAAATCCCTTGTAACAGCATCTGCATTCAGGGCAGCAGTTTATTCTGACCACTGGATTTAAACACTGCAGAAAACAAGGGGGGTACTGGGAGTCCCTCTGCTGGAGATTAGTCCCGGTTACAAGAGATTAGTCCTGGTTACGAGAGACTTACCCCAGAGTCTTTAGCTCACCATCGTTCACAGAGGAGAAATATCTAAAACCTATCAGTCTTTGTCCTGCCCTAAGGCAGTCCAGCACCAAAATGCTAAGCAATTCTCCTCTGAACAAGAGTACCAACAGCAACCCCGGACACATGTTTCGGTCTGGTTGGACCTCATCGGTAGGGTGGAGCTGTGCCTCTCTAAGAATAGTGAGTAAGGGGTCCACATCTGGATTCCCCTAGTAACTTAGGGTGAGACCCAAAGTTACTTAAATATGCAAAAAAAAAACACGTGTTTGGGGTTGCTGTTGGTACTCTTGTTCAGAGGAGAATTGCCTAGCATTTCGGTGCTGGACTGCCCCAGAGCAGGACAAAGACTGATATATTTTGGATATTTCTTCTCTGTGAAAGATAGTGAGCTAAAGAATCTGGGTAATGGTCTCATAACCAGGACTGTCGTCTGGCAGAGGGATTTCCCAGGACCCCCTTTGTTTTGCTTTAAAAACTGCAGTACTTCTCAAACAAATGTTCAGGTGCCTACAGCAAGGTTTTGCTGCTAAGCAGGGTAATTTATGAGCTACCAAAGGATGTTTGGAAGAGAGGATAACTGCTGAAACTGGGGTGTAACGTGGCTTTGTGTGCCATTGATAGAGTTATGGTACTGAAGAAGTACATAAATGGAAGCACTTTAAGTTCAGGTAAGACTTGGATGCTTTCGTGTCCCACTAGTACTTTGTGTTCTTGGTTCTGGTTTGGCATCTGTAACTACAGACTTTTGGTGTTGTCTGTTATCAGTAGTTAGGGTGTCCGGTGTTCCTGCCTCTGTCGGGTACATGCAGCAAGCAGGTTTTCTATGGAAATGGCAGTCCATGGAGGCCTGGCACCAGACTCTGCTATACAGCTTAATGGAAGGAAGCACAGATTCATTGGTTCACGCAGGTCGCTGTGATGTCTGGTGTCTGTGGATATTGGCACAGTTTTGGAGCCAGCAGAGCTTCCTAATGGAACTCTCCAGTTCAGCTTTTTCTCATTTCCTGTACAGTCTGACAGTGTTTGTCTCCAACTTTCATGTTTCGTCTTTGACAGGGTAAGGATGTAGGCTTCCATGTTTCATCTTTGACAGGGTAAGAATGTAGGCTTCCAGGTAAAGTCGAAACACAGAGAGCAGAGTGCACACTCTGCTTCCAGTCACAAGGGTTCTTCCTGTAAGACTTTGGGCCGCTAGCTTTTCTGGGATATCGCTACATTCAAACTTTCCTGGGCCCCCACCGAAGATGCAGATTCTCGCACCCCACTCTGCATATTTGGTCTTCGCTCTGCTCGCCTCACTCTTTCAAGGCAGGCAGAAGCCACCCCGTCACATTTACACACAGTTACAAAACATTGTATGCATGACTCGGTGCTGAAGTTTAGCACAGGAGGACGATCTAGACCATCTCTCGGGTCACAGCAGGTAGAATTCTACTCGTATGCTGATTAGGTAAATGTCATCCACCAACCAATTGAGAACACACAGTTTAACGAGATATTGCTTGCATAGGCTCCAGGGTTACTTTGGGACACCCGAACCCTGAGAAACGTAGTGTTTGTCATGCCAATGTTTTCCTGAGTCATAAGTTCGGTTTCCTAGAGCTGTGATGTTTTTTAGCGATACACCGAGTTTTACAATGCACATTTTAATAGCTGGCGGTGTTTGTGGTGTCCTCCTGTGCCCCCTGAAACAATACTCCCTGTCATTTCTTCCCAAGGCATGAGTGGTGTCTTCCAGCAGACACTGACTTCTTTAGAAGGTTATCAGTCTGCTTATGTTAGAAGGGAGTTGCCCTATCCACATGTGTTCCCTCCTAATTGACACAGCTTCCTAGGTTATCAGAAAGGGGTTTTAATCCTGGAAACAAATACTTTTTCAAACAAACTTTCTGTCTCAAACAATCAGCTCAAAGTGGATGCAGTTACCGCAAAACCCTTCTTACTTTCCAGTAACATTCCCCTTAGTTTATTCCAAGAGCTTTGGAGATTCTTCTCAAATGAAATGAGCTTCCTAAATTGTCCAGTCTTTTGTTAGAGCCTGGTTAGCTCAATGCTTCCCTGCCCCCACCGAGTCTCCTACCTCACAACAGGTCTGATTGCCAAGTGCTCAAGGAAGCTGTTTTTAATTCACCAACAAACAATACTTTTTACAACAAAACATGTATTTCCAGTTCCAAAAACCAGGAATAAAGAGATGTAATTACAAAACCCCTTTCTGGCATCCCCTAGGATTTGCAGTGGTCAATTCCTTGTGCTTTGAGAATTCTTTCCAGCTGAAACCCGCTTCCTAATGCGGATTAGCCCAAGCCAGCTCAAAGTGAGTAAACGGTACCTAAGAATCAGCTGGCAGCTAATAAAGAGCACCTCTTGGAGGGTTGGTACCACGAAGGGTCGCACCACACTTTGGCTTCGGCTAAGTATGTGGCTGAAATTCATCTGCAAAAACCTGTCTAACTCGAGACAAATACTTTCTCTTCCCACTGTGAAGCCAACACAAAAGATCAAAGAGCCAGTGGAGTGTAGACAGCAATAGGAAAGTAACAGGCAAGCAGTGGTAAGAATGAGTTAGAGGTGAAAGGGATATTGTTCGTGCGTGAGAGGTCTGTTGGGAAACTGGAATGCTTCCCAACAACTAAATCGAGGCTGGTAGGGATAGTGTAAAATAATGTACATGTCCGAAAGTGTGACAAGTGGGCGATTTTGGCCCACTCTACCTGCCTCCAGAAGATCTTCATGTCAGTAAATCTTTCCATTCTACCTTAGAGAGTAAGGAATGATGTATGGAATTTATAAAGCTCAAACCTAGTACTGAAGCAGCAGGGGCGAGGGGGGCGTTGAGTTTTAAGTAGCCTACAGAGGAGCTGGGATGAGTAAATGAACCAGTGGAGGGGGTAAATCCAGAGGAGAAATTGGGTTGAGTGGAGCAATCTGTGATTAGCAGGATGTTCTTTGAAGAGTAGGGTCTTCAGGTCCTTACTGAAATGTAGGATGGAGGGGACCAGTCTTATCTGCATTAATAACTTGTTCCAGCGACAGGTTGCATAACAGAAACAGGCAGGTAGTTGTTTGTTTCCAGACTTGTGACGTTGTGGCTTCTGGTGGTGGGCATTCTGAGCCTAATAAATGACATTGTGGTTACACATGCACCTGTAAGCATTGACTGGCTTGCCAGTGCAGGTGTGCGCTGCGTCAACAGCTTGACCTCTTTATTTATCAAACCAATGAAGGATATTCATAGTTGGAAGTCTGTGGGTTCTGCATTTGTTTGTCCTTGAGCAGTTCCCTCAAAAGCGATACTCTGGACAAAGCCCCTTGTGCATAGTCATGTTTTTCAAGAGGCAGTGACCTCTATGGAAAGCAATCACAGAAATGTAATGTATCCATTGTCCGGCATGTTTAGGCACACTACCAGTAGCTAAATTCTAGGGAGGGTGAGAATGCCACTTGACTTAAGTATTGCGAGTTCAGACATTGTGTTATGCCTATGGGACTTACTGTATTGTCTATTGGTTGGAGCAGTTTTCCT
The DNA here is from genome assembly GCF_040938575.1 of Ambystoma mexicanum. Taxonomy (NCBI): domain Eukaryota; kingdom Metazoa; phylum Chordata; class Amphibia; order Caudata; family Ambystomatidae; genus Ambystoma; species Ambystoma mexicanum. The sequence continues at coordinate 992,316,851 of NC_090934.1, read as the reverse complement.
TAGTTAAGCACAGTCTGTGCAGGGAGAAATTAGGTGTTATCATTTCCCTAGGGGTTTGTTTCTCCACATTGCGCCGGCCTCCCCTTGGTGACGATTGGCCACCATACTACCACTGAGCCGATGGGCTCCACAAATCTGGTGTCTTTGAGGGGCCTCACTGTTTTGTCTTGGGATCTACTGGGGGTCATTTGGTGGATGGGATTCTTGATGCTGGTGACAGACTGGGGGCGGCAGGGGGGGTGGGTTCTCGGTTTGCCTCCTCCGGGGCCTGCATCACAGAGCAGGTGGTCACACCTGGCCCCGTGGTCTTAGCAGTCCAATCACCCAATCTACAATATGGAACTTCATCAACAGGACGCTATTTTCGAGATAAGTCTCATGATTCTGGCACAAAGATCTGAATTGGATCATCCTAACCTGGGTAAATTGACTGTCCCCTCAAGTTAACAAAGTATGCCAGATAGAATCTTTCATCTGAAGACTGCCTTCTGCAGACCTATAATTTGACATTCATATGTTATAGGTTTTCAATGGGCATTTATCTCAGGCATACACTGATCTGAGACCTGCAGGGTGCTTTCATCTCAAACATGCTGTATGTGCATTTGTGTGAGGCTTGCAGTGCTCTTCCATGTCATGCATATAGTGCTATGTGAACTGATGTGCTCTCATCTCCTACATATATTGAACCTCAAAGCTTAGCGGTGCTTTCATTGCGCACACATATCAGACTGACATTGTGCTTTTTTTTCTTCAACAAAAAAAAAACATTGAATGTGTAAATATCCTTATCAAGCTTTATGGATGAAAGTGCAGAGCTGGTTTAATCTGGTACATTCATTGTTCCCAAACTCTGTGATATGATTTTTCTCACCCAGGTTATTACTCTACAACATACATCTTTCACTTATGCTGTAAATCGTCAGATTTGTAGTGTCCTCATCTCACATATGACGGTGGCCATCAGGCCTGCAACGTACTTCCATCTCACAAGTGCATTTGCTCTAAGACCTTGTATGGGATCTGATTTTAGATATTTCTTTGGCCTGCAGATTAGGGATGTGCTTTCACCTCTTAATACGATGGTTTGAGTCCGAAAACGGGTTTTCATCAAATGCACACCAACACACAGACTTATGATGGGCATTTATCTTAACAACCTAGTGGTCTTGCAGAAATCTAGTAGGGTTTGGACATGTGGTGATTGGCAGATGTTTGGAGCTTCATGTAGCAAGACAATGTACCTTCAACTGCTTGTATTCCTTGTTGGATGTTTTTATAACTGTGCCCTCTGCGCTGATATGAGGATGGGACATTGTTTTTGTGTTTATTTAGATGTTTTCAGAAGCCACTCTGATCACTTCTGTGTGAACTCTCTCCATAGGTTGTGAAGCTTAAAGGCCAAGTACTGTCAGTCATGTATCGATTTCGCACTAAGAACCGGGAGTGGATGCTAATCCGAACCAGCAGTTTTACCTTCCAGAACCCGTATTCCGATGAGATTGAATATATCATCTGTACCAACACCAATGTGAAGTAAGACCTTCCCTCAGTTCCCATAACCACGATCTGGTTTCAAACAAATGTTCACACTGTAACAATAGCTGAAAAACACACCCTGTAACAAAACTATCAACTCCATTTACACTGCTTTAAATGTCATAACTTGCGGCATATTCTTTATTCCCTGCATTTTGAATCACATGGCTGTACATATTTCACAAATTGTACACTATATCTTCCTTTGCACGGCTGTATGCACCACACAATATGTGGACCGCATGTCGATCCACCCTGCTGCACTTGTCAGTCTGTACACTGTACAAACAGTAATACATTAAAAATAATACATGAAATACACACTGTTTGTCACTCTGCCTCACTAAGATGCAGTTAAAAATGTGCTTAATAATGCATATCTTCAGCGCCACGGCGCAGTTTGAAAACATGTTTTGTTCTCTGTTAGTGTAAAATAAAAAACACCCCTTGTTTGCCATTCCTTCATTCTTAGGTGTTTTTTGTCTATTGAGCTAGTATCTATCTAGCTCCTCTGCAAACCTGTTGACCCTATGTCACGCCTGTTGGTTAGGGTAGCCTTGACTCACTTTTTCTCTCTTACTGTACCTCTCACCCTCTTGAGTCAAGCCCCCTTATAAAAAAGAGGGTCTGCCCTTTTATCTCTCTTGCCTGTACAATGTCTCCACCCAAGCTGATGCATGTGCCCGCCTGTATCTCCATCCACTCTGCTGTGTGTGTTGTAGCCTGCATGTTACATCAACAAAATTGTGTATGTAACAATCTGTGATCCTGTTCTAAAATCATCTTTCTGAGAGGATTTAAAAAGGTCCCTCTGACATCTGTTAAGTAGCTGCCCCCCTCCTCCTTGCCTCAACTCAACCAGCTGAATGTGCTTTTTCCTCTCATGTAGTTGGATTTATTGTTGTTAATTTGTGATTATTTCTGAAAGCACCATGTCCATCTAGAGACCGCTTTGGGATAACCACAAATAAATGCCTCAGCTGAGGAATACTCGTAAAACCACTAGTCTTCTCTAACCATAGCACGCTATAATCTGTTACATCTTCATTTATCCTGAGTTTTTTTGTAACGCACATGGCATGCTACTCTGCAGGAAACATTCCCAATGTAAACTAGTAGCTGATTTGCACAGAACGGCTGCGTAGCATAACATGAACAACGTGCAATGACAGACAGTACTGCTCCATGAAGAGCTAAAAGCTAAATTGTTAATGTGTCACTCGAGAGAGCATTCTGTTTGTACAGGTCTGAAAGCTCTGTCCGAAAAAGCTAAATCTCGAGCTTCATCATTTAAGTTACTGGGATAGTACAGAAAGATGAGCAAATTACATATTGATGGGATCTCCAATGTAAAACCGCAGAGATTTTCACAATGGAGGGATCTCCGCTATGAGACATGTGAAAGTTATGCCGCGTGAATCAGTTGCCAGTCGTTACCATCAGCGGCTGGCATTGCTATGAACAACTTTGTTTTGGATGTATTGATGAAATTTGAATATGGTATATTTGAATTTTATTTTGTATGACTCCTATCATTACCCATCCCTAAAAGGAAAGTTGGCCTGTTCCCAGATTTTGCAGGTGAAAAACAATACCTATAAAAATTAGATTTGTATGGGCAATTGAAGCATATAAGGTTACAATTTGGCAGGAGATTATTGGAAGCAGCTGAGAAGCAGTTTGTCCTTTGAATATCCGATAACGGGTTTCTTTTTTCCTCGTATTATTTCAGAGTTTTCCAAACATTGTGACCCCTTAAGTTGTCAAATTAAATCACAAATTGGCCAATTATATTTCATGATAGAGATTTAAGCAAATTAATGCATGGTGTCCCCTTTTTATTATTTTTACCGCAGTCAAATGAGCTTACAAAAAATGTATTGGTCAAAGCAGATTCAACAATTGATGTTATTTATAATGCGCCTATACACAAGTGTTTCAAGGTGCAACCAGGCAAGGGAGGACAAGACAAACAATCTTACTAGGCCTAGGGTCACTTAGATTGTGCAAGTACGCAGACAAGAAGTGCAGGGGAGGCGGGTACAGGGAGAAGTGCACGCGGAGCAGCAGGGCCCTGAGTTAAGTGCAAGGAAGCATGGGACTCCAAGGGGAATCGCACACGGTAGTGCACAGGAGGCCAGCATACAAGTGCAGGGGAACTGGACCAGGGGGAGGAGGGTCATGGTGGGGGGGGGAGCTTGGTGTCCTGTATGACTCGGGGAAACACCAAGCAGCCAGTCAGCAGGTCAGCAGAACGGTGCAGGAGGAAGGGACGGTTAGCAGGGGAGATGAGAGAAAGAAGAGGAGAAAAGGAAGGTCTCGAGGAGCTTCCAGTATTTAAGGAGATCCAGCTCAAGGCGGAGAGAGGCAGGGCGACCGTTCCAGAGGGAGGAACCTGCAGAGGAGAGGGATCTAACCCCTAAACTCTGCTTAGAGAAGCAATTCACCCACAGAGAATTGGAAGTGGCAAGCCTCTAGAAGGAGGGTACTTAAGAAGCGAGAGTTGGAGATAGCAAGGGCCCTGGCACCAGAAAGCCTTGTGGACGATGCAGACGGTCTTGAACTTGATCAATGCAGCCAACAGGAGCCAGTGGAGGGATTGCAGGACTGGAGAGTTGCGGTCCCTGGGCTTGAGGCCAAGGATAAGTCTTGCAGCCCTGTTGCGGGTGAGTTGTGGAGGGCAAAGGGTAGAGGTAGGCAAATTGAGAAAGAGGCTGTTGCAGTCGTTCAGACTAGAGGGAACTAGGGCTCTGGAGACAGTGAGCTTCTGGAGGTAGGGGAGAAAAGGGGGAATACCTCTAAGGAGGTGCAGCTGGAAATGGGCCTTTCTGGCAAGGTCCATGATGTGTGGAGATGAGGAGAATTGAAGATGACCCCAAGGTGTTTTGCCTCACAAGTGGGTGAGGGCAGAGGGCCCAGGGAGGCCGGCCAGAGCGAAAGAGGAAAAACAACTACTACACATGTCTCTATGCCCCTACAATTAAAGGCCTGCTTACGCAGAACAAGCAGATAAACCTACCCAACAACACAGCTTACCAATTTAGCAATCTGGCTCCTGAAGGCTTAGAATTTGGACATTTACAGCTACCCTCACAATGTATGACTATCCTAAAGGAAGCTAGAAAACAAATACTAGAAACTGCTATTCCAACAAATGGAAAGGATTATTCCTTATGTATGTATTAGACTCTGGTCTAGTTTATAATTCACTAATTCAATAATTCGACAGAAATTATCATGGTGGAGGATGCCAGCTGTTAAAGCCTACATGCAAAGGGGTCAAACATATCGATTTCCCCCCATGTCTCACCCTCCCCCAGGGTGAAATTTAAACATAGTTCCTTCACGCCTTATAGGCCCACCGTTTGAACAACTGCATAAACCCCCACTAAGGGAACTCTCTTATAAAGTGGCTTTCCTTGCATCTACCCAGAAGAATATGTGAATTACAGACCCTATCCGTGATGGCACCATTTGTAACAATAAACAAACATATGGTTGTGTTGAGAACACACCCAAAGTTTTCACCTAAATTCATCTCAAAGTTACATGTCAATCGGCACCAGCTTTTGTCCCGAAATCCAGAGTTTAGGAGAAAAAGCGTTATCTAGACAAAGCTAAAATAATACAAAAAACAGATACATTTTTCTTATCAATGGCAACAGAAAGAGAAGGAGATCCAGTCACTAAATCAACTATCGCAAGGTGAATTGTCAGATGTTTTCAAATGTACTACTCTATAGCAAACAAAACACTTCCGGATTCTAGCAGGAGTACGGGAGCTACATAGCTTTTCTTGCTAACGTTCCTTTGGAAGTCATTTGAAAGATCGCTGCATGGAGTTCGGTACACACTTTTACTCAACATTATTGTGCTCACACAAAATCCAGAGCAGATCCTCAAATAGGACAAGAAATCTTAAAACATGTATTTACATCCACTCCTTAAGCTCACCCACCACTTCTCAGAATACTGCTTGCTAATCTATGCAAAGCAAATGAATCTAAGCAGATTCCCAAGCCCCAGAAGACAAATATTTCTGACCAGTAATTGTCTTTCTGTGAGTTGCATCTGCTTAGAATCACATGCCCCACCTAGCCTTCCCACAAGGCAGCAAGAAAGATGTAATAAAATGTAAAAGATAAAAAATGCACATATATATATTTATTTTTTCAAGTAATTACATTGTTTTCTGACATTGTATGAGAAACTATGAAGACATCAACCTCTTAAGGTGTACACACACATGGTAGGGATAGTGCTGGTATGCCCCTATTCACACCCATTTTTCAATACAAAAAATATGTAATGCAACCACTAGATGGTGGCCTATGCAAAGGATGGGATTCTAAGCAGATACAAGCCACAGAAAGAATTGTTGGTAAGTAACATTTCCAGAGAAATCTGGGTAACCCTTGCATGAAAGAAAAGAGGAAATTGCGGAGTGTGTATATATACACACACACACACACACAAAGAGAAAATGTCCTAGACTGGGATAATAATCCCGGAACCAATTTGGCTAAATGCAGGATGACTCCTAACACTCCCAAAATCAATGTTACACTGTGTGGGTGTAGATCACATCTTTCCTATGTCATGTTTTGGAACTGAGGAGGTTCTTAGTGGGCCTTGCCTGCTTCCTGTTGGAGGATGAGACATGGCTTAGTTACGTGTTCGGCAGCTGGTTCGAAGTTACTACCTGCAGTGACATTTGCTCCAAGACTTAGAGCAAATTCTAGGGGGAGAATCGGCCCAGTGTGGGAAGTTGTTCAGGGTGAACAGAAGGTGGTTCAGCCTGCAGCCAGGGTTTGCCAATCATTGGGCTTGCATGAATGCAAAGTAGCTAGGTAAGATTTTCATATCAATGATAAATCTTCCTGAACTGTGTTAACCCCAGGACATTTTGCTGGACTGGTAGATTATTTTTCCTTATACCTTTTGTGAGTGGGAACCTTTTTCCGCACCCAACAGAATCTTTTACTCTTTTTATGGTGTCTTTTTTAAGTCTCTCCACAGTGTCTTTTAAAAGTTATCCTCTTTATAAACCTTTTGGCAGTAAGTGCCTATTTTTGCTTGGTTGCCCTAGGGGCTCCCCTTTTTACTTGCTCTGGCTAACCTTGTGAGAACTACAGTGCCCAAGGGTAGAAAGGATCTTTGGATCCCTTGTACATTTTGTTAAGTGAGACCAGCACCCCCCACCTTATGTGGAGTGCTGGGGAGATACTGAGTATCCCCTTTCTCGTTTTAAATGTAACATTTATGTTAAAAGGACAACTTACCTTTAATGGTTGGTGTAGTGAACCTTTTTATTAATTCGGTACACCTTTACCGCGGGCTGTTTGCACAGGTAAAGGCACCCATTTTATCAAAATGTCTCTTCGTCTTTTTTTCGCCATTTTAGCGTTTCCTGACCTTTCTTGTTCCTTCCCCTGACATGCAGGATGGGAAATTCCTTTGTGTGATTTTTATCTTCGGCGGGAATCCTGTGGATTCCCTGCCCAGGCTCCAGAGTGTCTGTGAAAGCAGGAAGGGAGGGAGGAGTCCAAAACTCTGCAGCCCTTTGTCTTCCAGCCTGACTGTGAGAACCCAGTTCAAACTGGAAGGCTGGCTGTCCTGAAAAGACTGCCAACCTCCCAAGTTTGAATGTTGCAGGGCTGTTTTGGCTGGGTTCCTGCATACAAGTCCGATCCTGGAAGCTGAAGAGGTAGTTGACCACTGGAACCAAAACCAAAGAGGAAGATCAAGAAACCACAGCTGAGATGATTTCCAGGGACTGGAGAAATTGCTGTGTAACCGGAGCCTGCTGTAGCCCTTCCTTCCAATCGACTTGGGATCCCGAAACAGACAACCCTGTCTCAGAGCCTGTTTAGACCCAATAGACTCAAGAAGACCTGCATTTTGAGCCATCCAATGTTGTGCTGCGACCTTGCAGGGCTGCAATACCACAAAACCCTCGGACGTCGAGCCATTTTGCGGTGCAAAGTCTTCTGAATCTTGTTGGAACTTCGTGGGCATCCTGATGGTTCTCCAGAGGCACGATTCCAGTCTAGAAAGTCCCCTCACCAGCGTGCTGGAACTTGCAAATGACAAGAATCCGACCAGCGATATTCTGTCTTCTGTGCTCCTGAAAAGGCGCCTAATCCACAGAGCTGTGTCCATCCGCAAATAGACCCTTGCCTGAAGCCTTCTGTGTCGATCCCTGCTGAAAAAGCCCATCCAGGGTCCTGTGTTCTGTCCTGACAAGGAATGCGGGGCATGGATTTTTGCTGCAGGTCCTGAAGTCTCTACTTTTGCATCTTCTTCTTCTGTGCTGAGTAGTCCATGTGAAGAACGTCTTGTTTAGAGCCTTCCCTGTGATTCCTGCTGCACAATTCCTTCCAGTCTTGTCTTCAATCCTCTTGGTAAAGAAATTCAACGACTGGGTTTTTGGCTGCAGCTCCTGAAGTCTTCATGCTGGAACTCTTCTTCACTGATAAGCTACTGTGCTGGCTTGGGTATTTACTTACCTTAAGCCTGAGAGATTCTTGTGTATCCTTGGGGTGCTGCTGTGCTGGGGAGGCCACCCATCCAGTTCACCCAGGCTCACTGATGAAATCCTCCTAGAGTGTCTTCTGTGAAACCCCTGGACGAACTTTCAAAGTAAACTACTTACTTTGTTGCCCAGTCTTCCTCTGGAGCTCTCACTTTACCTGCAACTGGGCCCTATCTGACCCTGCCAACTGCTGGCTCTTAGACCACTAGGGTCCCTCTTCTGCCTCTGAGAGAGCTCCTGTACTAGAATTGGGAAGAGCGGGACATTTAAGGGGTCTGCCTTTTAAAGTTAAACACGTGTTGAAAAGTGTACTTGTGATAGAGTTAGTTGGTAACTTTAACTCAGAGTGAACAGTTACAAACAAGTTATTACTTGCCTTAGCTATGTGCTGCCATGCTGAAAAGTATATATCGGATTTACTTACCTTGAATAAGCTGTGTGCCTTCTTAAATAAGTCATCTCTAAGTCTTGCTTTCCTTACAAACTGTCTCGCCATTCTAACTGAAAGTAGACTGAAGGTTAAATTACTCACCTGTGAATTGGGTTCCCCTCTTCCCAAAAGTAATGCTGTTGGTTTCACTTTATTATTCCTGTTAGGCTAATGGTACGAGTGTTCCCAATTGGGTCTTGCTTCACCTGACTTGCTGTTGATCTGTACAGAATAAGACTGCTTAGGTTATACTTACCTTTTAGGTTGCTGGTAACTCCTTACAAAACTATAGAGGTTTCTCTTACCTTGAGTTAGCTGTGTGCCAATCTAAAATAAGTTAAAAAGTTCTTGCTTGTCTTAGAGTGTCACTGAGCTGAAAAGGAGCTGTAATGGTATATTACACAAAAGGGGTCACTTACCTTGAGTATAACTGAGTTATCCCAAAAGAAGTTATAGGTTTATACTGTTCCTAGAATAACTGTCACTATTCCCTTAAGTATTGTATTGTCCAGTTAACTTGCTATGTGATTTCTTGCTGAACGTCACGGTATACCTGTTAAGGGTCTACTACCCTTGAATTACTATATACAATCTAAAATTATTATTGGTGTGACTTCGCTAGAACTCCTGTTAGGTGTGTGTTTTATAAAAGTGTTTGACTGACTAGTAATTTACCACACCTATATATGTATTGATAATAAACCGTTCGTTATGTTTTGTCGTTCTATAATTTTCAGAATATGTGCATTTGTTATAAAAAGTATTCTTTATAAAGACATGTAACCGGTTCAAAGTGCTTTCCTACAGCCCTCTCTCCCTCCTAAAATAATCCTGTCTGCTCTGTCTATGCTACCATGAACTCGGGTGGTACAGCCGTATACTAAGAGTGGAGTCTTGTACTGTCTCAGTTGAATGGTTTTACTAAGCCCATAGTTGGACTTTAGAGAAACTGTCCTAACAGTAGCACAGCCGATTTCCAAATGCCAACAGTTGGTTATCAAACCTGTAATAGGGCACTTTCCCACTGATATGTGGGAGCCAGACAAGGGAGGCATTTCCGTTCTGCAAGTGGCATGGTGGGCTGAGGGGAGGGGATACTGAATTGGGAAGGGCTGATGGGTTTTACTGCAGAAGTGCATATCTGAGTCCAGAGGCGTCGCTAGAGATTTACTGGGGGGAGAGGGGGGGGCATAGACCAAGATCTTTTGGTTTTAGCCCTGGATAGACGCTCAGGGGCTACAACCAAAAGGCTAGCTAGCTCTGAGTCCTGACAGTCCCAACATTAGGGTAGCCACAGATCTTTTCCAGACCGAACACCCCTGTCTGGGTTATGGTGAATACTTCAATATCAGTGATAACTGGAAGTGAAGCCAATATGCATCCTAAAAAGTCTGAAGATTAGAACATCTGGTTATGGGAGTAATGAGGCCATGGGAGGGACATATCCTGGCAGTAAAAGGATTATGCTGCAGTTTCCTCAAGAAGATTTATATTTTTACTTTGCCTCACAATGCCTAACTGCAGGCTCTGCCATCCAACTTGTATAGGTTTTGCACAGATAATGTGCAGCTTCAAAGGTTTCCTTTAAACAGTGGTGACTCAAATATACACATTTAGGACATACCTGAAAAGTAAACGACCTCACACTGGCCACATTTTACTTTGGCCATTATGGCTTATGCCTATTATTTTCTTTTTATTGAACGTTATACTATCACAGAGGGTCTTTCAGGTTCCCACTGCCCCGTTTGGTATGGTATTGTTTATTTATAAAGCGCCTATACACAGGCAGTGTTTCAAAGTGCTCAGAAGTGCTTGAATGAAGAAACCCATAGCAATATTGTACCCACAGCCATGTTAATCTCTCAAGGAGCAAGAAATGGGTATCTGCATATGAAAACCTCATGTCTGGGAAAATTACCCAGTACTGTGACAAATCCTCTGAAGAGTGTGAATCACTTGCAGGTCCCGCTGTAAGAAGATAGGGGATTCCAGTGGTGGGCCCCTTGCTCTTTGTGCCTAGAAAGGTATACACGCCTCACTGCTGAGGCCCATTGAGACAGAAATATGTCTGAGGTTGATACTGATAGTCTTACTAAATGGAGATTTGCATAACATTTTATGATGGCTGCTCTTATGTGTGTGATTGGAGTACTATGCAAATTCATGTTCTCCCATTCTGTCACACACCATCTAAAACTTGATTGGGATTACCCTGAGTGGGTTACAGCCAGTAGAATAAACTCTATTAGTTTCTGCTTATTTGCAGTATAGGATTCCGCACAGTTTCGGCTGTGCCTCAGAAAATTAACTTTATAAAATCAGAGTTTACCATACATGGATTGAAATGGGAGGGAGCACATCATTTTTTATGCCATTATCCTTTAGTATGGCAAGTCTCATCGGTAAACCTTCTCCATTTGTTGGTTTTTACTCCAGTATGAATTGCTTTTGTACATGTTCAGCAGCTCCCTAATAGTCTACAAATGGGATGACCTAAAAATAAACTCGGACAACAGCACCCAATGAGCCCTCATACTACTGTAGAGATCAGATGCCTCTAACACAATGAAGATTATCCAAGCGCACAGCGCAGGAAGTCTTGATTCTATTAGAGATACAGACCCGAGCATTCAGCTTAACTTCTTTAATCACTGCTTCCATCAGCTTTTCAAATTCTAAACTTTTTTCTTTTTTTTATATCAGCCCGTGGCTGTACAACAAAACAGTGTATAAAACAAAAAAAGGAGAGAAAAGAAACCACTAATCCCACAAGTCTCTCATGCATGGTACTCCTGAGTCTCTGTCTCCAATCAGGGCTTATCACTATCTACAAATCCCTGTTTCCCCAGTTCCTTTCCTCTTCTTTTTGGGTGCATCCCCTGGGAATCTCTTTAAAAGTCTAGGAACAAGAACAGGTACCTTCCTCAGGTTCTTCTGAAAACACTCCTGAGCTCAAGTAACTCCTGTAGTCGGCGACTAATTATTCTCCCTGCAGACTCTGCAGGCGCCTATTCCCGAATGCTCTTCTGGTCATCTCCTGCATCAAAAGAGAGGCATGATGTTAGGGAGGGAAATACGCTACCTCTGACATCATAGACCAACATATCGCATAATGAATAACATAGCGTATCCGCTGGGAGAGATAATTCTCGCCTCCGTGTCTTTAATAGAATCAAGACTTCCTGCTCTGTGCGCTTGGGTAATCTTCATTCTGTGTCAAGACCGGAGGCAAGCATTATGCTTGTTCAAAGCGCTCTACCACAGCTGTGGCAATATCGTAAACCGGCTTAAAGTTGAACGTTCTGAACACAGAGTCATTGGACCAATCAGCCGCTTTCATGATCTCCTGCAGCGGAACCCCCGCTGCAAAAACCTTGGAGGCCATAACCCAAACAAAGAAATATCAACACCTACTAAGGCAATGATTTCCTTCACCCATCTTGCTATAGCAGCGGATGCTACAGCATGATACGGTTTCCTGCGCGCTGTCAATAATTGCTTCACGCTCTGGGGTCTAACTGCCGCTGTCGCCCTCTTGTATCTCTTATGCACTGTGCTACGCATAAATTGCTAATGTTAGGAAAATATGGGTATGAGATTACTGAGGAGCTGGTTTTTGTGCGCTGCGCAATATTACATACTACACCTTCTGGATAAAAAACCTACCTGTCTATCTCTAAAGCCTTCACATCCGAAACTCTTCTGCAGGATACTAAGCAAAGTAACGTGGCTAACTTTCCTGAAAACTGTTTCCCTGACAGAAGGTCGTTCCTCTGCCATTGTTCCAACAAACATAGCACCTTGTTCACATCCCACAAGGAAGAATATCTTGGCTGAGCTGGTCTGCTCACTTTCACTCCTTTTATCAATCTGGTTACTGCTGAGTGCCCCGTCTAATAACTTGTGACCGGCTATGATGGCTGATCTATAAACTTTTACCGTCCAAAAAGCTCTCCCTTGACTGGGCAGGCTCTTTAGAAAATGTATCACCTGTACCATAGGGGCTGAAACGGGAGGAACACACCTCCCCCTGCACCATAATTCCCAGGCTTGCGACGCGGAACTATAGCTCTGAATGGTGGAGGGAGCCGATGATACTCTGATGAGCTCTGTAGCTTCCTCTGAAAGTCCTGGCAAACATCATCTGTGCCTAAAACTCTGCATGCTAATAACGTTAGTGTTTAACTTTGCACTTGTGGGTGCTGAGCTCCCGACGGATCTGTTAGGAGATCCGCTCTCTGCAGAAACTTCCAGGGGAAGCTGAAAAAAGTTCCATCAGAACTGGAAACCAGGCTTGCGATTTCCATTCTGGTGTCACTATCACTAATTCTGCTTTGTCCCTGCACACTTCTCCTAGTAGCCTCGCCAGCATCGCGAATGGGGAAAACTCATAATGGATGCGATCCTCCCAACTGTATAGAAAAGCGTCTGTCACCAGGACGACCGGATCTAATCTCCAACTGAAGTACTTCGTCAGCTGGGTATTGAGTCTCGAGGCGAAAAGATCCATATGGAACGGACCCCACACCTGTTGTAACTTCTCAAAGGATCTCTGTCTTGTTGATGTAGAGGGAGACTTCTCATGTTCTGGATACAGACTTCTAGTGTTCCATTCTTGATGAGAAAACCCAATGAGTGACTCTTTAAACACAGTTCCCAAGTACCAAGGGGAGTCTCCTCCCCTTTTTCTTCTCTTTAATTCGCAAAACGTAGTGTTAAGTTGGTTCACTATCCTGTCAGACTTAACTGTAGACTTTCTTCTCAACAACGTGTTTCCCAACTATCAAGGGTGTAAGTCCCTTACCCTTGTTCTTTCTCCATCTCAAAGATTGTTGCATCAAGTCTAGTGTACTATCCTCCCAGACTTGACTATATGTCTTGGAGTTCCAAAAGAATGTCTTGTAGTGGGTCATTGACCCCTTTGTTCAGCTTCTTGCAGCTCTTTCTGTCTTATTTGTGTCCCAGGGTTGTCTTTGGTTCTCCCCGACTAGTCAGTTATCTTTTCTATTGTGTGGCTCCCTGATCCCTTTATGTTCACTTGGGCTCTCCCTGACTTGCTCTTGGCCCTAGCCCCTGTGGATTCCATCGATCCTGTGTGGGTCCTTGCCCCATGTGTTTTGCTTCTGCAGAGGTCTCCCAACCTCATATGGGTCCCAGACCCTGCTGTGCTGTGTCTGTGGGTTCTCTCCCTTTCTTCACTCAATGGTCAACTGAACCACCCTGGTATACTCTCCTGCAAGGTACTGTTCCACATTGGATATTTTGTTAAATTCGTTCCAGCTTCTGCAGTTTGTTCGTTATCCCTTGGGATATTGTTTGTGGGTTCTCTACCCCTGCTTTACTCAATGCCCCACTGCACAGACCTGGCATACTCTACTGCCAGGTACTGTTCCACATAGGATACTTTTGTTGAGTTTGTTACAGCTTCTATAGTTGGTTTGTTATCCCTTTATGCCTCTCAAGATATTGGTAGGAGTCTTTATATCTTATTAGTGCCCTCCATGTCCCACCAGCCGTCCCAACCCTTTCCCAATCTTGGGGAAATCCTGTTGCGGTCTCCGGTCTGTCCTTGGAGTGGAGAGGGGCTTCTGCACTGCTTCAGCGCTTGGTGTCCAGATCTTGGCGGTTCCGCAGCAACACACTCTCACTCGGTTCCTTGCCTGCGCATCCTTCTGCTTTGGGTTCGCCGCCTGGGTTGCCTCTTTCCCTGTCTCTGGACAGGTTCCTTGTCCATGGAACTGCTGGAGACACTCATCCCTTCTCAGCAGCGTCTCAATCTCTTTCCCTCTGGTCCCTCGCCACGGACCCGGTGTCTGGTTACTCACTCCTCCAGGGCTGGCTTGAAAATCTATGCAGTCCTTCCTTGTGGGCTTTTGCCTTCTTGCCTGATCTTCTTCGTGTCAGTGTTTGGTATGCCCTCCACGTGGGTAAGACTCCCTCTTCCTTGTCCCAGTGTGATCTATCTGAATGGAATACTCTACTCTACAGAGACACATTGAGGTGTGAGGGGCCACAGTCAACTGTTTTCCCAATGTCCTTGTCACTGGTCACATGGAGAGCTTCCCTCCCCATGAAATCCACTCACTGAATAGCGCCCCGAGGGGTACTAGCGACCTCTCATACCTGGCTTCATGGGAAGAAGCTTTCCCCATAGAAGCAGTGACAATACCCCAGGATTCGTCACAGATAAGACGACTGTATCCAAAGGGGCGAAGAAGGTGAGGGAACGATCTTTCAAACGGTGATAGTTGTGCCCAAAGGAATGGCAGGTGGTGAAAAAACGGAATCAGGGAGATGTCTGTGCGCAAAGAAGCAGTATCAGAAGAGAGAGAAGGCCAAGCTTTCGAGTGGGAAACTGCTGTGGGCAAAGGGGCGAAGATAGTGACAGAGTATAGAGGGGGAGAATGAATACGCTGACCACTGGTGGCTAGAGAAGGAGAGACAAACCGGTGAGGAGAGACTTGGAGTTTGTAAATGGTCTAATTGCAGAGATGGACAGCTTGAACAGAGGGATAAAGACAGGTGAAGCCAGGGAAGTAAAGGGGAGAACAGGAAGAGTAGTTGGTCACCTTACAAAGCTTCCCTGGCCCACATCCTGGACTCTGCAAAGTGCAGAGACCGACACCTTGTGACCTTATTCCGCTTGTATTGCAGAGCAAGAACTTCTAAGGGAGACTTTCTCGTACACTGCCTCAAGGCTATCACTGGCAAGTCTCGCCCACAGTGACCCAGCAAGATCAAGTGACAAAGGAGGAGCAAGTAAGGGCAGACATACCTGTGAAACCAGAGATCACCTTAGCCTTGGGGAACTCTGTGGAATGCTAGCTCACGCATAGGGGAACAACTAGACTCTTCTTTTTTAAAAAGGCTCTTCCCCATGCACCATTTTCACGTTGCACGAGGGGAATCCTGTTATCTCTGGAGACTTAGAGACATTGTAAACTTAGAATTTTGCTCACTTTTTTGTTAGAAATGACTAGACCCATCCTGACACATTGTCAATAACACATTATGCCATGCCCCTTTATTAATTTGCCTGTACAGAGTTATAGTTGCAGAATAAAACATTTTAAATGTAATTGTTTTGTGTTGGTCTGGTCTTTGATCCCCGTCACCTACAGAACAACACATTTGAGAGTCAAGAAGGGAACATTAACCCCCACTTAATATTTCTCTAGATGTGTTTCCTTAGTATCATAAATATTCGGCAGGTAGTGCAATTGACACATGCAACATTGACCTATTGATGATGGGTGTATAGCTAAATCCTCAGGATACATATTTTCATTGCAGAATTGTAAGGTATTAGGGAAATTATAATTTTTATGCTTCATCCCCTCACATAGTGAGACCCCCAGCACTTTTTGCTGAACTTCTGGACCTTTTTCTGAAATCCTGAATGAGTAGATCCTCTCTCCCCTCAATCATTCTTATGGGCACTGTCTTTTGGAACTCCATTTTTTGTATTGTACCTATCCTATGAAGTCTATTTTCCTCCATAACTCTTAAAGGCAGTGTTGCTGGGGACCCTTAGGGCCCTCCTTCGAGATTCTTTTTCTTTATCTTAGAGTAACAACAGTTCTTATGGATAGAGGGATACTTGCTATCTCTCCTAAAACTTTATAGTCGGAGAGATTGGCACACGCCACCTTATGTGGAGTGCCAAAGGGATACCTAGTATCTCCCCTCCTGTGACTTTCTAGTCAATCTCCTAGTTATGGCTGGTGGCAGTGGTCGTGTTCTAACAACTATTGTGTGATTTTTCTACCGCTGGCTACGTCCATAGCTTCGGTAGTGCACAATAGGGGCACCCAAGTACCAACTTGGGGCCTCCCTTCTTTTTTCACCATTACTAGCATGGTTGTTCTTTGTTAGCCCTTCATCTACCGTTCTGGGCGGGGGAGGCCTGTGTGTGGGTTTTGCCTTTGGCGGGAACCCATGGTGCCCCCCGCCTAGGCTCCAGAGTGTCTGTGCAGGCAGGAAGTGGGGGAGGAGTTTTCCACCCCCTTGGTCTGCCAGAGTGCCTGAATGGGACCAGCCCCCACT
Source organism: Ambystoma mexicanum (assembly GCF_040938575.1). NCBI lineage: Eukaryota > Metazoa > Chordata > Amphibia > Caudata > Ambystomatidae > Ambystoma > Ambystoma mexicanum. The sequence continues at coordinate 992,300,298 of NC_090934.1, read as the reverse complement.
GGGGGTCTGGCTTTCCTGATTGGACAGAGGTGCTGCTGCCCCTAACCACCACCTGTATCGGAGATGTGCAACTTTTGGCCCTGCAGATCTTTTGGACTAGAACTCCCATCAACCCCATCCTGCACAGTCAATCGTAAGGGGTCATGAGAAGATGCAGTCCAAAACATCGGGAGCGCCATAATTTGCAAACCCTAGACCGGCTTGCACGTCGACCATTATACCTCCATATTTTGCTATAACTTTCATGATTTTAATAATTGAATGTATTTGTAATGTTTGATCCTTGCAAATATATAGACATTTCCGAAAAGATTGAGACCTGTCAGTGTAAATGAGTACAGTTCTTCTGACACCTAACAATATATTGCATGTCCACAGCTGGGGACCTTGCATATGTAGTAGGTTGGAGAGGACTGCATCCTGGCCTAAATGAAAAGAGCATACTTTTGGTGGAAAGAAATAGTCTCAGAAGTAACACATCTGGTTGCACCAGGACCACTTATGACCATCTGCACTTGATCTTTTCGAACATCCATCCAATCAGGCAACGAAGAGGAAATGCATGTAGCAGAAGATTGGTCCATTGACATGTAAGAGGTCCCTGCTCATTAAAGCAGTCCCAGAAGTTGCATGTTGATTCTGGAGGGGGAGAAGTCATCCTTTGAGAGGCTACCCTGCATGCAATCTTTACATATTGTGAAGAGCTAGGAATGAGACGCAGACACGGAGGAGTCATCGTGTTTGCCATAAACCTTTATTGAATTATAAATGGGTTGGAAAATGCCTCACTGTCGCTAATCTATAATGTATTTCCCTACCTCAACCAAAAATTAAGGGCCTGTCTTGGATCAATCCAAAGCAAACATTTTCTGTGTCCGAAATCCTATCCTAGCCCTCACACTCTAAAAGTAACTCTAAGGTGCTAAGGGGTAATGTTTCTGGCTTGAAAAGTGTACACATCTTCAAGTTCAACAAAAAGGTATAAATTCACAGTTCCAAGGAATGACTCCCTTCCCCAGGTCCCTCTCCCACAAACCCAAAGTTTAAAAGATTAATCAAGTTCTTTATAGAGGATGACTCCCCTCCTCTTGATGTTGCAATTTATTCCATGGGAAATGACTCCCTTCGCAAGGTTCTTTTCACATTCAACATAATCCAAATATCCTAAGGGCATGAATCTCCTTGGGATACTCTGACTCACAAAACACCTGGTATACACGCCTGCCAAGATCTTTCATATAGTTCCTTGATACAATTTGGGTGCAGGTCCCAGACTCTCAAAACACACTCTTCCTGCCCGTTTCCTTTCCACATTCACTGCAGACCATTTCACACACTTGACTTTGCCTGGTATTTTCTCCCGCCAGAATTTTCTTTATGCAGTTTGCTTTACACACTTTACTCTCCTGCCAGGACTTTCTTTAGCATACAATGTTCCCTTGGCTTCCCATCTCTGTCTTTCCCAAGTTTGTAGTATGGGTCCCTGAACCCAGTCCCACTGTCCAGGGCTTCCGATGCCATTCCCGACAGTGCTTCAGTGTCCCGACCCTTTCCCTAGGCCCACCGGTTGCTTTCTTGTACTCTCTCCGACTTCGCATCAGGTGCTTCTCCGGCTCTCGTGGCTTTCACTGAGCCTGCCGGCACCTTTGGTCCTCGGTCGGCTTCCCAGCTCCCTCGGCTTTCAGAAAGTACTGCTTGCTTCCTTTCACCTCACTGTAGCCTCCACAGAGCTTTACTGGGCACATAACTCACCAGGCTGCCTTCTCGCTCTGTCTTGCTGCTCCTTTTCTTCTGCCGCTGCCAGCTGCCTTACTCCCGATCTCTCTGCTCGGCTGTCCTCTCCAGAGCTGGGTAACAAGACGATGACCTCCATACTTCTCTTCCCGGCATGGTTTTAAACTGTGTTGGGTCAGTTGGATTCCTCCAGCTACTAGGTTGTTGTTGGTTTGCGTTAGAAGTAATCATTATTGCTCCCTGCCTCTTCATCTTCCTCGTTTCGCAATGAAATCTAGACAAGCCTTTCCCAACAATAACAGTCTAAAACAAGATACCACCTATGAGAGACAGCAATATCAAGGTCTATGGGCTAGAAGAGTCTGCACGGAACCAGGACAGCCTAAGTCAATGTGAAACAGTCTGTGGAGCTGAGGCACTTCTTAGAATCAACGTCTTGCACAAAGTTAGTGATTTTGTTAAAATAAAATCACTTGTAGGGTCACAAGCTGTCAACCTGTGGAAGGAGAGTTGGAATCAACTCTACAGGTAAGCCAATGCAAATCCCAACTGAGAAAAGAACAGCCAAAAAGGCAGTAAGCTAAGTATCCCAAGTCTAAACAGTTCCTCTGGTTTGAAGAAGAGTGGTCCAGCTGGATTCTGTCCTGTTACAGCAGTGCAGACCCTGTGTTCCTGAGCCTCATTCATGGGGATAAGAGGGGGGACGTCTGGAGGGCTGCTGCAGCAGTAGTTTTGAGGTTGTCTGCAGCTACGGGCTCTTTTCGGTTCAGTGGCACTTCACGGTTTCAGCGGTTAGTAAACCACACTCTCGCAGATCCCGGATAACATTTGGGCTTCCTTCACCCCTTGGGTCCTACACACTGGTGAGGGGGCTGGAACTCTGGTCGTCCTGCTTCTGTAGGGTCCGTAGGAGACTCCTGGAGCTTCTGGTCAGATTTCAGACATTGCACTCAACTACGTATTTCTTGACACCTCGCACTTGGTTCTTGCAGCAACGAAGAAGTACAGCCAGTCGGACAAAATGGTCCAGTGGAATTCGTCTCGGGGTTAGTTGGTCCCACTAACCCAAGGGAAGAAGTCGTCCCTTCCAGAGTTTCTCTGTCGAATTGAAAAAGGAGTTTCAGCACAGCAGCAGAGCTTCACTGGGCAATTCAAAGGTCCAGGAGGATGCAGCAAGCTTTGTTCACGGTTTCCTCATCGGGTATTTCTCTCAGTGGCCTATTCTGCTTCTAGTCCCAAAACACTTGCGTTTTTAAGCAGTTTTCTCCCATTCATGCACAGCCCAGGCTGTCAATCACACAGCAGGGTGGCTGGTCTGAAAGGACAGCTAGCCAGCGAATCAAGACTGGTTGCATTCAGGCACTCCTAGAGACAAAGGACAGGGGAGTTTCGGGAACCTCCCTCACATCCTGCCTTTCCAGAAACACTGGAGCCAGAGGCCGGCTTCAGGGCTGAAGCCTGCCAAAGTCCAAATGAACAAAGGGCTCAAACCTGGCTGAAGGCACAGAGTAAAACCCAAGAAAGACCTCACAAACAGAAAAAGGCAAAAAAAGAAGCCGGGTCCATTTTGACAAAATGGTCACCCATGAGTGCTGTACTGCAGCTGTGAGTTCAGTCTGCATTAGAAAAGCACAATGGTAGGAACATTATACCACTGCCACCAGCCATTTAAAGTAGTGAGGGTAACATAAAAATGTTACATGACAATGTAGGATAAGGGGCTACTAGCTAACCCCCCAGCATGCCACACAAGATGGGGTGTGCTGGACCTACAAAAGAGAAAAGGTAAGTCAATTTCACGTTACTATTCTCGGGAACGGTAGATCGCACAAAGGTATTTAAACCTTATGAGAAATCTAAAGGATTTCTCTGTGACACTGCACTGAAGGTGCTGTGTGTCACCGTACAAAAAGTACATGCCTTTAACACATAGTCCAAATCAGGTCAAAACACATGAGGGAGTGTCATGGCCACAGGCCCCAGAACACAAAAACTACACCATCTAGTGATGGGGCAATGGGTCACTTGACTCACTTATGCCCCTTTTGGACCTATAAACACAGGGGCCCTGGCTGGACTCAGTCCTGGCGCCTTTGGCGCCAGGCTCATATAGAGATGTGAGCAGGAACACTTTATTTCAGTGCAGGAGTGCTTTTATTTTACAAGAACTTTCCAAGAGCTGAAAACCTTTATTCCAGAGAACATCCTCATGTGCTGACTCATCGGGTGTGGCAGGTAGGCTGAACCTGGTGGGCGTGGCTTCAGAAGCTCAGCTATATAAGCTGCTCCCTCCTTAAGGCCAGTGCTTTGCGTTACTGTGCACTCGCGTGCAACATGACGCTCACCGCCGCTTGGACCAGTTTACTTACCTTTGAAACCAGGTGTTCTCCTGCATGCTCACCTCCAAGAAACCAGTGCTTCATCGCTTCATCTGCAGACTCATCTCCTGACATTCATAGATCTTGATCTCGACGCCGCAGCACCCCACTCCACATCCACGAACTCAGACCCTGTGAAGAAGAAGAAAGACCAGGTTAGAACATCCATCCTAGGGCCGCGCTGCCTTTGAACACCGCGCACCCCCTAGTTAACAACTTCAGCTACTGTACCGCTGCAGCTTCGTTCCTCATTGCCTCCGGCTGGCGCCTCGAGCTCCGCAGCTTCTGCCGGGCCGGCAACATCACCTGCAAGGGAAGAAAATGAACTTTACAATACAACAAAAACAGACGAGGAAAGTCAAAGGCAAACAGGAACACTTACCTGAAGTATAGTGGCTTAGTCGCAGCAGGACTGGACTACCATGTGCAAGGGACCAGGGAAGGAACTCGGTCCAGATCATACAAGCGCCCCTGCCAGAAGCAGCAGGACGGAGTGCTCGCCAAAACTAATCAATAGGTGAGCTTTCCAGGGACAGTGTATCCCACGGGTACCACGGTTTGGGAGAAGGGGTCTGGAAGGGGATCAGGCGCACAAGCTGGCATACTCACGCCCTCTATTCTCCATGCAGGAGCAGTCCCGAGCAGCATCTCCTATTACCACCAGTCACCACATAAGCGCAGAGGGCGAAGTCGGACCCGAGCGACCTCACCCCTGGGAGGGCTCGAACCGTGCCCCAACGCCTTCGCAGAGATCAGGTGAGCGTAACGGGGAGTGAGAAAAAGGTCCCACTCACTCCAAGGTTAAAATGAAAAAGTCCTAAAGTCCAGCAAAAGAGCTGGGGGTCTCTAAGGGTGAAGGGAATTAACACAGAAATTAGAATTCTAGGGGATTGGGTCCTCCGACGTATTCCATATCTATGACAGTAATCACCACAGCTGTGCTGCTTCGGAAAATTTTAGTCGTCTGCGTCGATGACGTCGATGCGCCGTCCTCGAGGACCTCCTCCGACGGCCGACGTCACCCGATGTGATAAGTAGGACGCACGACGCCCATAGCTTCAGTTCTGTTTTTTCCGCGAACGTGTTCGCTTCGTGAATCTCGGTACGCCTCGACTCTTTGGAGTTTCTGTTGTTCATCTCGGTTCTTCGAACCTGTTCGTTTTGTGAAGTTATTCTTCGTGACGATGTCTACCTCGTCTTCAACCCCACGTCCGGGCTTTAAGAAATGCGGGGACTGTGGGTCCAAGATGTCGCTGATGGACTCGCACGACGCCTGCCTCTGGTGCCTCGGGAAGGCCCATGACACAGATAACTGTGTCGACTGCCAGGCGCTCATGTCCAAAGCCTTGCGGGAGCGCAAGAAGAAGTTGTCGGTAGGTAAGGTGTCCAAGCCCCGGAAGTCGAGGTCTGCGGGGCTTTCGACGGATGATTCGAGAGGCGACTCTCCGCGTCATCATCGGAAGTCCAGTGGGTCTCGTTCCAGGAGTCGGTCTCGCCACTCCTCTGCCTCTTCGAGGCTTTCCTGGAAGCGCCGGCATCGGTCGCCTTCCCCGTCCTCTTCCGAGGACTCCGCCCGTTGGCGGGTCGCTTATCGCACCAAGCATGCGACTCCGGAGGAATGGGCTTCCTTCGGGAAGAAAATGTTAGTGATTCTCGAATCGCAGGGCACCGGTCCGTCCGCGCCTCCGAGTGGGGTCGGTCGTGATCGGTCGAGAGACACCGCTCACACGCCTTTGGGCTCAGGTGGTCGGCACGATTCGCGGGAGAGGTCCCGCTCGGACAAGGGGAATCGTTCTCGTCATGCCCGTTCCAGGTCTCGGTCCTCGACGCGCTAGAGACTGCGTGATCCTGTGAAGTCTTCGAGGAAGACATCGACCCCTGTGGCGCAGAGGTCGTCGACGGACTCTCTCGAGGCTCCGCCTCCGAGGAAGTTGTCGACGCTGTCGGCACCCAGGTTGTCGAAGGACACGCTCGGGGCTCCGGCTTCGAGGCCTGTGTCGACGGCGTCGATGCTGGCGGTGCTGCGTCTGACGTCGCCGGTTCTCTCGACACCGGTGCCAATTCCCTCGACACCCTCGACGCCTTTGGAGGCTGTGGTGTCGAAGGTACCACGTGGCACGGGGGAACCCCCTAGAAAGGCTCTGGCTAAGGTCAAGCATTGCTTGGTTTCCCAAGTGCCTTCTTATCGCCATCTGGACTACATTTCAGAGGTGGATGAGGGCTCTGATGATGGCATGGTTCCTAATACGGTGTCAGATGGGATTCTCTCGGGCCATAGCCAATTTGAGGACCTAAGGCAGTCACTGCATGTTTCCAGTGGACTGGACACCTCTCCGGAGGTGGAGTTTTGTAGGCCTGAGCCTGGCACTCATGCCGTTTCTTCGTACCGGCGCCTTATGTCTCGGGTCACCGAGTATTTGGGAGGGTCTGCTCCCCCAGGGGAGTTTGTTCAGGATGATCTTACGGACATCCTCGATCTTGGTCCCCCAACTGACCCGGTACTGCTGTTTCATATGGCTCTACAGAGAAGGGTGGCGGCGGCTTGGACTGCTCCGGAGAGTCTCCCGGCAGTGGGCAAGTCTTTGTCGCGAAAATACCGTCCAGCCAGTAGCGACCCCTGCTACTTGACCAGGCACCCCACTCCGGAGAGTTTGGTGGTGCAGGCAGCTACGGCCCCGGCAAAGCAGGCCTGGTATCCTACCATCCCTCCTGATAGGGACGACAAACGTTTTGATGGCTGGGCGAAGAAAGTGTTTTCTTCAGGGGGTATGGTGCTTCAGGCGGCCGACTCCGTATGTGCCTTGCCTCGTTTCACGCACACTCTGTGGAACGGTGTTGCATTAGTGGCTGAACATATTCCCGAAGGGGCCGAACGGGATGGTTTCCTTGCTATGGTCCAGGATGGCAAGGATGCCATGTGTGAGTCCGTTCAGTCAGGTTTGGACATGGCAGATTGCGTCAGCCGGTCCATGGCGGCGAGCACCGTAATACGCAGGTTTGCGTGGTTGCGGAAGTCGGGGTTTTCTCCTGATGTGCATTCCCGGCTCCTCAACATGCCCTTTGACGGTGAACATCTTTTTGGCAGCAAGGCTGACGAGAGCCTTGAGAGGCTGCAGACCTCCAAAGCTGCAGCGAAGTCGTTGGGTGCTGCAGTTCGTCAACCTCCGCCTTTTCGTCCTAGCGGACAGCAATGGAGGCGAGGTTCCTTTCGTTATTACTCATCCTTTGGTAGAGCGAGAGGAGCTGTCAGTCAAAGAGGCCACCGTAGGAGTGCCAGAGGTGGAAAACAAGGTACTCGAGGTGCCAAGGCCGCTCGGGCAGTTGCCTCTTTGCCCTCAGGCAACGCCGCTACCACTCAGTCATGAGGCCATGTCCCATGGTTCGCCAGTTGGGGGAAGGCTGGCGCAGCATCTTGTAGCGTGGCGTGCCATTACTTCAGATGTGTGGGTTCTGGAGATCATAACCCACGGCTACTGTCTTCCCTTTCGGCAGAGGCCTCACGACAATCCACCAGGGAACCTCTCTTTGAAGAGTCCGGATCCGCTCCTTGCGCAGGAAATTCAAGCCCTGCTGGAGAAAGGCGCCATAGAACTGGTGCCTGTAGCGGAGAGGAACTAGGGATGGTATTCCCCTTATTTTTTGATTTCCAAGAAAGACTGGGGTTTGAGACCCATCATGGACTTGCGTGGTTTGAACAGACTCCTCAGGAAGGACAAGTTCAAGATGGTTACTCTCTCTCAAGTCCTCCAGGCCCTTCAACTTCAGGACTGGTTGGTGTCTCTCGACCTCAAGGACGCTTATTTTCATGTGTCGATCCATCCAAAGCACAAGAAGTACCTGAGGTTCGCGGTTGGCGACTCGCACTTTCTGTTTCGGGTCCTGCCGTTCGGATTGACCTCCGCCCCGAGGGTATTCACCAAGCTCATGGTAATGGTGGCAGCGCACCTCTGGAAAGGGGGGATTCACGTCTACCCCTACCTGGACGATTGGTTGATCAGGACGCGCTCTCCCGAGCAAGTCCTGGATCATCCGTCAGTCACCTGCCGCTCCCTCCACAAGCTCAGAGGCTCCAGTACATCGGAGCAGTGCTCGACACGTCCCTGGTACAGTGTTTTCTTCCCCAGGTGAGGGCTCATCACATTCAGCAGATGGTGCACAAGTTTCAACTTGCCCAGACTCTCCCAGCGTTCGAGTTCTTGAGACTGCTCGGCCTCATGGCATCCTGCATTCTTCTGGTGCCAGAGGCCAGGTTGCGGATGAGATCTTTGCAACGAGCACTCAAGCTCCAGTGGTCACAATCCTCCGGCAGGATGTCGGACCCTGTTCAGGTTCCGCCTTCGGTCGCCCAGGACCTTCTGTGGTGGGCCGACGAAGGAAATCTGATGAGGGGGGCTCCATTTTGGCTGCCCTGGCCGGAGGTGACGATCATGACGGACGCATCCCTCACGTGATGGGGAGCTCATGCCAAAGAGTTGACAGTCAGCGGTCGTTGGTCTCTGTCGAAGTCCAGACTCCATATCAATCTGTTGGAGCTGAGGGCCGTCAGGCTAGCCCTGAAGGCTTTTCTGCCGACTGTGCGAGGAAAGAATGTCCTGATCCTGACGGACAACACGGTGGCCATGCACTACCTCAACAAAAAGGGCGGGGCAGGGTCACTTCCTCTGTGCAGGGAGGCGATGCAGCTCGAGTTCTGGGCCATCCAGCAGGAAGTTTCGATCTCGGCAGTTCATCTGGCCAGAGACGAAAACGAGACGGTGGACGCTCTGAGCAGGCGGAGCACGATCTCTCATGAGTGGGAGCTGGATCAGGAGATTCTCCTGGAGATCTTCGCCCTTTGGGGGACCCCTCAAATGGATCTCTTTGCCTCCAGTGTCAACCGGAAGTGCGAAAGGTTCTGCTCGCGGGAATTCCCTTCAAGAGGACCCTTAGGAGACGCGTTTGTGGTGGAGTGATCATTCCCACTACTGTACGCGTTTCCTCCAGTCACCGTCATCCCGCAAGTACTGCGGAGGTTACGGAAGTTCGGTTCCCGGATGATCCTCATTGCTCCGGCATGGGCCTGGAGGACGTGGTACCCGGACCTTCTCGACTTGTCCATCTGCCCTCCACATCGTCTTCCCTACCGAGACGATCTGCTCTCACTGGAGGGGGGTCAGGTTCTCCATCCAGAGGTCAGATCCCTCAACCTTCACGCTTGGCTTCTGAAAGGTTGAGGTATAAGGATTGGGACCTCCCTGAAGACGTGATGGAGGTGTTGCTCTCGGCCAGACGGCCAGCAACACAGTCTCTGTACCGTTGCCGTTGGTGTAAGTTCTGCGACTGGTGCAGAGTTAAGAATGTGGATCCTTTTGCATGTGACATTCCCATGGTTCTGTCTTTTTTGCTTTCTTTGGCCCACAGGGGCTTGCAAGTGGGTACCGTTAAAGATTGCCTGGCGGCGCTGTCCATATTTAAGCGCTCGGCTGAAGAGTGTTCCTATTTTAAAATCCCTTTTAATTTCTCAGTTTCTGAAAGGGCTCACTAATGTGTTCCCTCCGTCACCTTTCCAGGTGCCCGGTTGGGATTTGAACCTTGTTCTCAAGTTTCTAATGGGTGCTCCCTTTGAGCCTTTGCACTCTTGTCCTTTGAGACTGTTAACTCTTAAAACTGTATTTTGAATTGCGGTCCCTTCCGCTCGCAGAGTGAGCGAGTTACAGGCACTTTCAGTTAAGCCACCCTTCACTGTGTTTCATGAGGGCAGGGTTGTCCTTAGAGTTTGTCCTTCCTTTCTTCTGAAGGTGGTGTCGGAATTTCATTTAGGCCAGAAGGTTGTTCTTCCACCATTCTATCCTCCTCCACATCCTGGTAAGGAAGAGGAGAGGCTCCATAGGCTTGATCCTAGGAGAGCGTTAAGCTTTTATATTTCACGCATGTCCCGGGTCAGAGTGGACGATCAACTCTTCATTAGTTACACTGGAAAGCGTTTGGGACAAGCTGTGACGAAACAGACTTTGTCTCGCTGGATTATTTTGGCCATCTCAGAGTGTTACCGCTTGGCGAGTAAGGACCCACCGGCCGTCTTGCGGGCCCATTCTACCAGGGGTATGGCTGCATCCACTGCCCTACAGAGGGGTGTTCCTATTCGTAACATCTGTGATGCAGCCACCTGGGCTTCAGTACAGACATTTGTATGTCACTACTCCCCCGATTCCATCCGAGGACAGGATCTGGCTTTTGGCAAGGCAGTCCTTTACTCCGCAATTTGATTGGGCATTCTAAATTTGGTTTTCTAAATTCTTTTCCCACCTCCTTGCTTTGGTACTGCTTTGGGAGTCTGTCATAGATATGGAATACGTCGGAGGACCCAATCCCCTCAAAGAACAAGTTACTCTCTTACCTGGTAACGTTCTTTCGATGGGATGGTCCGACGACGTATTCCATATCGCTCCCTCCCTACCTTCCCCGCTACAGAATTTCTTATGCGATTGCAGCTTACGTTTCCGCAAGGCTTTGTGTGTCTGACTAGCAGAAGACTGGTTTCACACGTTCTGGGGAAAAAACTACAACTGAGGCTAGGGGTGTTGTGCGTCCTACTTATCACATCGGGTGACGTCGGCCGTCGGAGGAGGTCCTCGAGGACGGCTCATCGACGCAGACGCCGAAAATTTTCAAAAGCAGCACAGCTGTCATAGATATGGAATACGTCGTCGGACCATCCCATTGAAAGAACGTTACCAGGTAAGAGAGTAACTTGTTCTTCTCCCAAACACTCATCACACACACAGTCCTCACAACAATGCACTAAATCCTCACTGCGCAACAAACATCCCACTGCAGCATAGAGTAAACCAGACCTTCACCACATGCACAACAACAAAACATGACAAATTAACATTAGAAGTGCTCCTGGTAGCACCCTATAACTATTTGTAATAATGAAGAAAAAAAACATGTTAACTTGATATAACAGCGGATACCCAAGCAAACTAAAATACAAGTCACTACTTCAAAAAAGGACAATCGAGAACTATATATCTGTTCTACTTTTGCTGCTCACATATACCTGAGATGAGACCGTCAGTTTTCCTTATTTATTTTTTTATGTGCCCAATTCACTTGCTCGAAAAAGGACAGTGCAAAACCATTCCACAGTCCACTGCTGCGGTTCATTCCCTTGTGTGAGACAGCTGGTTAACTTAACCTAAATTACCCTTGGCACCTAATACTTTAACACACAGGTGCGCCTTTTCTCCTTTTCTTTTTTAATTTGAAACATCCTTGCATAAATAATTATTTTGTTTCTGTAATCCCATAAGCAACCCTAGCACACAACAAAATCATGAGGGAGATAGGCAAAAGATGACACATATAGTCGAAAGATGGTAGGCCACAACTCTTAGTACTTGCGTACCAAGGATCAGGTCACCTGGAAACTGGTACTAGTCGAGATTCGACTGATTCATGACTGCCACAATCACAACTTGAACACAAAAAGGGTCTCCTCAATAGAGGGCAACCTTTCTCTTGAGACACTGCGCTGCCCGTAGAATAAACAAGTACCACTGTGATTAAAAAAAAGAGCAAGGTACTACCAGTACACACCAAGTTGAGGGAGAAAGACCATTGTTACCATGAAAGATTCCAATACTGAAAAACAAAATAGAAGAAAGGAAACCACACTAATCTTGATTTTAGTATCCGAGTCCAATACTCTGGGAGAATTCAGAAGTTGAACTGGGCCAAGAGTGAGATAAGAGTAGACAAGGGAAAGAATGACCGAAAGGAAGGGGTGTTAGTTGGTTAGTAGGGCCTACCTCCGGGGCGGAACATGGACGCACTACTGGTGAAAAGTTAAGCATTCAGTGTGTCACTGCGGAGCGTCCAATAGTCCAGTACACCAAGTTTGACTTCCAAAGGTCCAAGAAGTATCTGGTCCACAATTCAATCTGATAGTTCCCAGAAAGAACAAGGTGAAGAATCGTGCAAGGCGATGTTACGAAATGGCAGTCCGTGAAACAATGCGTGGTCTGGCAGAGTTTTAAAACGAGGAACAAGTAAAAGTATGAGCAAAAAGGCAGTCCGTGAAGCAAGCCTGAGTGAACAGGGATAGAGCGGACGATAATCAGGGAAACAAGAGCTAAACTGCAGATATGAATAGGAAGGTAGCAAACAGTGTGCCAACTTCAATCAGAAGCACCGGACGGTAGTCAGGCAGTGACTAAATAGCAGTGTCAGAGTATGTGATCACGTGCTCCCACGTCATTACCATGGTGATAGAAACGCTACTGAAGCTCTGCGTTACGCTTACCATTTGCGTGCCTGGCGTTGCGAGAGATGCCATGGCAACCGCCAGGGACGCGGATAGAAAGGATGGTTTCTAAGCGATTGACGTGCAGGAGAATGTGCAGTCCTGGGCACTGTGACAACAACATTGAACACAACTGTGACATGTCCACCGCCCAACGACTACATACAGAAACAATTTAATCTCCAAATACTGTTAAAAACCGTTCTTCCCACAATCCTCATGGCAGAGTAGGATAACCAGAACATATTATTTATTTTTTAAAGCTTCTCACAATGACCATTATTTTTTTGTTTGAAAACTTCTCACAATGACCTTTTTTTTCTTTTCCTCTCACAATGGCATAGACCACTATACAAATCTGATGCATCAAATAATCATAAACTTGACCTTGATGTTGAACTTTCACCCATAAATTATGGCAGGTTGATAATTTAACACACTCCCTCGCACCATGATTACTATTTGCCATTTGAATATAAAATCACTGCGGTAATGTTTAAAAAAAGAAGTGATCCTATATTAACACAACACTCTCCTGGCAGCTATTCGACTACCATGTCTTCAGATTATTTGTCCTATTTCCTCAGCATGAAGCATGTGAAACAAACCAACATTACACTGGCAAGAAGTAAACATTATTTTCAATGGTGAGCAGTGTCCAATGAAAAGAATTCAATTCTGCACTAAACATTGTTCCTTGCTGCTCCAAAACACAACACTGCATGGTAATTAAATTACCTATAACCGAGCGCAGTCCTAACTGGGGCTTACCCTCTGTGCCCAGCAGTCAACGCACACTTTATTTATTTTTGAAACACGCATCCTTTTTTTAAACAACCATCTAATGAAACATAATCGCAGTTCCTTCCTTGTCCTCAATCATACATTTATTCACCTATAATCCTTTACTCTAACAAAGCAAACCACTGTGGTGGTGCCGTCTGCTTTGATCGCTAAGTTCCTTCCCAGCGGTAATGTCCACAACAGAGCTGAGGTAAAACAAAAGCGCATGTCGTAACTTAGGCATGTTCCCAGTGCCTTTCTTTCAACTCTCTCGTAATTGGCAATCATCTCATACCAGGTCGCAGTGTTATACAACCTGCGACACGTCTGTACGAGAAGAAAAAACACAGAATCTCCATGGTAAACACACGTGGTGCACATACAGTATGCCTTTCCTCTAATTGTCCTGCTTCTCATAGGTTTCAAGCGCAGCATTGAATGGAAACAGAACGTAGTACCATTGTGCAGGCGCTGACGTTGCCATGGTGATGGGAGCTTGGCGCTGTTGAATGCCGCTGCAACGTCCTTTTCATCACAGGGCACGGAGCCAAACAGAGCTCACGATTGCTCCGACGAAGCCCCTTCCTGCGCACTCTCCCATTTCCCACATCACTCCTTGCTAGGTCCGCGATCCCCCGCTGTGCCAACATCACATGGGTGCCAAATCCAGCCCGCTGCATGAGCCGTACACTCTGCGCCGCTCGGGCCACGGACACAATAGCGACCCCAAGGGCAGGTATAGGCAACAGGGGCATATGTGCATTTTGGACCCAATTAATTGCCACTTGGGTGGCAGGCGTACATTTCTGCTGCATGATGGGAGCTATCACAACTCTGCACGTGCTGAGTCAGATATGGCTATTGGGGCCTATCACCCAGAAAGCCCACAACATACAATGCTGGGTGAGGATGGGTGCATTGAACCATTTGGAGGAGCAGTGCGTTGACTATCTTGGCTGTTCCCCCCCCCCCCCCCGTCCCCCACAGTTCTCCTTACTTCTTTTGTTGATACTGTATGTTGTCCGTTACTGAACTCCTTTTGCTTTCTTTGCGTCCTGACTTTAAACTCGTCGCTGGTGTTGTAATATGGAAGGTGTAGTGTAGGGCTGACACCTAGACCAGCCATGAACTACTCTGCTGTAGTTCCAGGGTATCTTTATTGTACATATCTACAGATATACAGTTCCAGCTATCTCACAGGTAGGTAGACATACAGTACACCCAACAGCCATCCTCACATCACCAGCTCATTCCCCCAACTGACACTCAAGGAACATGCAGACACAACACTTACTCAACATTCTCCTGGGCTGCCAATCATAACACTCACCAACATTCTACCAGCATGCATTAATGGCCAGCAGGACAGGACCAGAACAAGACCTACATTACAACAGCCATTGGGGCATGAGGAATGGAGGGAATATCCCTCGAACGGAACGGGGGATGCCCTGTCTCACCTGATGTCATAGTATCCCCTGAGGGTTGCCTCTTACATGTGGTCCTCCCTCAAATAGCAGCCGCCAGGATCAGGTAGTGGTTGCAGTCCCCTGGTCACAGGAGAGGCTATCTCCAGGAAAGGAGTGAGGACATCAGATTCATCACAATATAGATTACCTTAAGGAAAATATGAGGTTTCTCTTGTTCCCATTCGGATCAGCTTTGCCAGTAGGGATAAAGACGCTATGTGGGATTGTTCTCAGTCGACTATGAAATTGTCTTTAAAGAAGCGCTATGTGCAATATGTTAGGCAGAGCTTTTCCCCAGGTCTCCCTTGCAGCTGCCTTACCAAGCGGTGCGGCCTGGCTTTTAGACAATATATTTCATACATTTGGCTTAATAGTCTCTTGGTCTTGGAATTTTGTGGAATATTGAGGGGAATCCCTTTGGAAACTAGGCTTTGCCGAATTTGCTGCAAAGATATTGAAGCCGTGAACATATTCTGAAAAATTGTACCAACCTAACTGAACAATACCTGAAGGGATATAGGACATTTGTAAGTTCACTAGATAATATTGGTTCTAACTAGTTCTGGGGCACCATCTTTTCAGCATAATCTATGGTGATAACGGCAGCATCATTCTATATTTGGGAATGGGTTCTTAAACACATTCCTCGTGAGATGATTACGATGGACTTATAGTTATCTTTATTTGCTACATGATTTATTTTCACAGGCATTGATCAGGGCTTTAAGAATATAAGAACATCTCAATACTGTGAGTGTTATTTTAATAGATTTTAATGTATTATGCAAAGGATGTTATTTTTAATGTATTATAAGGTCTATTTAACTTCTATGATGAATATTTGTAATATGTGACAGTGCAAAAGGCTTAAATAAAAAATAATAAATAAAGACACTCATATTTATTTCTGATCCCGATCTTTTTAGAGATGTCTTGGTCACATTGGTGTTCTTTTATACTCATAATGCTAGATCTCTGATCTGACCGGCGAATAAGAATAGTGACCTGTGAAATGCTTCTGACTACTTATAGTTTGAGGATTTCAACTTTCTGACTCCACCCTATCTTTCCTAAGCCAACAGGACCCACTAGACATCGCCAGAGAATACCACTGGCATCTGTGCTTGGAACCAGTGGATTCCCTCAATTTGTTTCTTCACTCTTCCCAACATTGCCTCTGTTATAAGTCCTTTCTGATTGCCTTGAACACTAGAATCATTTCCTTTTACTGGAAGGTGCCTTATCCTAGCAATTCCAATGGTGTCTCCCTAGTGGTGTCAGGTGCAAGTATTCAGAAGTCACCATGACTACAGATTTCCCCCTTCCTAGTCCATCTTGTTGTTTCCTCAACACTGAATTGAGCCTTTAAAGCTTTTTTACTCTACTTGCTGATTCTTGCCTGGGGCAGGAATACAGTATTGCTGTATGTTCTGGATCCCACACCGATAAATTCCAACCTTGAAGTAGACCAAGATGGAACTTTTTAGTTTTATTTCAGTTAACAAAACTCCCAGATATGACCGCATACTGTTAGGGGAGTTTTCCCAAAGTCCACTGTGAGGTAGACTTTACAAAACTATCCCAATGGTTTGTAGATCCCCAACTCTTAGTATCAGTTTGTACTACTCATGGAACCTTGGTAGAGCGGCAGAGTAGTCGGGCTCATCATAAGAGGAAGATGTGAGCTGTGGGTAAGAACACTGAACTTAGCTATTAATGCACATTAAAGAAACACTTGCACATATCAAAACATATATTTATTATATTTACCCAAGAATCACTTTTAAATACTTGCCACAATAAAGCAAAACACTTGGGAATACTTTAGAATACTTTTCAAAGGCCACTGCTTAGTTTGTCGTTGCTTGTGGTTACAATTGTTACAGCTTTTGCCAGTAATGACAGTTCTATTGTATTATCGGTAAAAGAGTGCATTCTCAAAACTTAGAAGAAATATGGTAAATACATCACATAAGTGACTTTTAAGAAGGAAAATAGTTGGTTAGTGTAACACTACCAAGGCTTAAGTTTCTACGCACAGCAAGTCTTTTAAGCAAGTCCAAAACACAACCCTAGCGAAAGGCAGTTCGGAGAGGGCTCAAAGTCTTGACCAGAAACGCGTGTGGATATTTTCTAGTCTATAGTCTCTAAAATGCAAGAGGATAAAACAAACATTGGAGAGACCCTGTTAAAGGACTTGCTAAAGGGAAACTAGCAGCGGCTTGGGTCAGAGGTAAGAGGGGGCTGAACTGGACACCTCTACGTGCACTCCAATGCTCTGGGGTGACTTTTCGGATTAAGGTAAGCAATACCTTTTTCCCCACAGTACCTTTTGGTTTGAAGAAATCTTTGTGGCTGGATTCTCCTCGATGTGGCACTGCTGGACCCGACAGCCGGATTCCTTGGTCTGGTGACGAAAAGCAGGACAATAGATGGGATCTCTCAGCAGCAGAATCGAGGGAGGACCTATGGCACAGATTTCAGCAACTTCTCTGGTCACTGTGCATTTTTGGTGCCTTTTCTGCAGCTCCAACAAAGGACGCAATTCGCCCAGGGACTCTTCTTCGGTTCTTGGAGTCCTGCACTCTGCCAAGGGGACTTGGATGGGTCAGATTGTGTCTCTGGAGGTTCACCTGGAGCACAGCAAAGACTTGGACGGATTCAGCCTTCCCACGACGATGCACTTTAATTTGGTTGTAGGTCTCCTGGTATTGAGGTTCTGCAGCTCTGGAAATTCACTGGACCTTGGGAGATGGCTCTTATTAAAGTTCATCTTGGGGCTGGTTGTTCCCACCAGTCAAAGGGAAGGAGTTATTCTCTACGGAGTTGCTCTGTCACACAGAAAACTGGGTCAGGACAGCAGTGGTCGCTTCAGTGTTGCGAAGGGTCTATAGGCATCTCTGGTCGTCTTCTTCTTTGGTTACTTCAGCTTCCAGTGGTCGACTTGCCTTCCACTTCAGGTATCTCCAACTTTTATTCCGTTTCAGCACACACTCCTGTGCAATCTCTCCCTGCAGTTTACAGAAATGGCGGGTGGCTGTCCAATCAGGACAGCCAAAACCCCAAGTGGGAGCTGGTTCCATTCAGGCAGACAAAGGGCAGGGGAGTTAAAAATTCCTCCACCACTTCTTGCCCGCCCAGACACACTGGAGCATAGGCGGGGGACAGCCTAGGGTTGCTGCCAAAGGCAAAACACACACACACAGAACTCCCCCTACCAGAATGGTAGCAGAAGGGCTAACAAAGAACAAAAAAAGGAGCCACCAAGTTAGTACTTGGGTGACCCTATTTTGCCTACCCAGGGCTATGAACATAGCCTTCGTTAGAAAACCACACAATAGTTGGTAGAACATGTCCACTGCCACCATCCATAACTTGGAGATTATCTATGTGACATAGGTCACAGGAGCAGAGCGAAGGTCAATACTAGGTATCCCCATGGCAGTCCACAAAAGGTGGTGTGTGCCTTCAGGGACGTCATTTCACCAAAATGTCAGGGGTAGCATAAGTTCAAAAAATGGGCTCCTGGTTATGGACCTATTCTACCCAGGAGGGTTACTTTAAGACAAAAATTACAATTGAATAGGTACAAAGAAGAGTGCTCTAATGAAAACACACTGTTTCATCCCTTATTACCCTCTGCATTAAAGGAGAAAAAGAAAGAAACTCACTTTTTTTGTTGTTTGGAGAAAATAATAGTTTGTTTATCTATGCAGTTGAAAAAATCAACATAGAGTGAACAGTTCTCCAAACAACATAACATCACACGGTTTAATGAAACCAACCGTACACGCTTATAGGATATATTTACAAACACATGGGGTCACATAGTTTGACACAACAGTCGTGTAAGTAACGCAAACTCAATCAAAATACATAGTTTGTTATGGTGATTCATATACTTCAGTATAAAACAACACAATTAGACAAAGTAAGCAACAACAGAAAAAAAAAGGGGTTCGTGAATTGACAATTGGTAGTGGACAGTGACGCACCCCGAACAACAGTGCATTGTCACTGTCCACTACCAATTGTCAATTCACGAACCCCTTTTTTTTTCTGTTGTTGCTTACTTTGTCTAATTGTGTTGTTTTATACTGAAGTATATGAATCACCATAACAAACTATGTATTTTGATTGAGTTTGCGTTACTTACACGACTGTTGTGTCAAACTATGTGACCCCATGTGTTTGTAAATATATCCTATAAGCCTGTACGGTTGGTTTCATTAAACCGTGTGATGTTATGTTGTTTGGAGAACTGTTCACTCTATGTTGATTTTTTCAACTGCATAGATAAACAAACTATTATTTTCTCCAAACAACAAAAAAAGTGAGTTTCTTTCTTTTTCTCCTTTAATGCAGAGGGTAAGAAGGGATGAAACAGTGTGTTTTCATTAGAGGGGTAGCATAAGTGACATCACACAACCCTTGACCCCCTAATGAAATCACAGGAAGTGATGTCATTTGACCCCACTCCAAAGTGATATCGCGGGAAGCGATGGAACACGACCTTTCATTCGTTGACAAAACAGGAAGTGGCATCAAATAGCATTGTACAGTATGAAATATATGGTTACGATATCACTATAATGTGATGTACATTTCATTCAAGAATCGATCGCCATATGTATCGTTAAGATCAGTGTGTATAGGCCCATATTATCAAATTACTGTGAATGCAAGCAGACTCCCATGACCAAATGATAATGATGTGTTATCATAAAGCACTTACGCTTAAGCGCTTTATATAGAAAAAATATACACCCAGTATCACCCAACCTACGTTGGTACTCATGTATCGACATCAGAAGAATGTAAGGCTGAGTTGAGGTGTTTAAGAACAGACTAAATCAATGACTCACCCCCTGAAGTGTGCCTGAAAAAAACCTTTGAGTCTAGCAATTATTGTATAAAATTCCAGAAAGACACATTATTTGGTATTCCTATTCTTTCTTTTTTAGGGTCAGTGCTGAAAGTGTTAGACTTGTGGCACTCCTGTTCTTATTTTTCTTCTTTTTTCTAAGGGGCCTGAACAAGAAAGCCAGCCACTCCAGAAGTTAAGAGCCACATGGCACTGGCCACAGTCCAGGAGCTTGAATTACAAAAAAAAATACTTTTTATTTTTTTAAGTTTTTTTTTATTAGACCTCTGGCGGCCCCTAAATGACGTCCCTGTGTGCCTTTCTCTCAGAATATAACGTTTTAGTAGAGATACAAAGTATCTCTCTATCCTTAAGAACTGTAGTTACTTTCGGATATAGAAAAGAATCTCTTAACGCGAACCCAAAGGGTTCCCAGCAACACTGTCCATAAGGAGCTGGTGCTGCAATAGTAAAATGCATATGCCTTAAAGAGATGAGGAGTAAAGACCCATAGGACAGGTAGAATACAAAGAATAGAGTTACAAAGGACAGAGCCCATAAGAATGAATGAGTGAAAAAAGGCTCCACTCGTTCAGCATTAAAGAAAAAGGTCCAGAAGTCCAGCAAAAAGTGCTGGGGGTCTCACTAGGAGAGGGGATGAAGCATACAAATGATAAGTCTCCCTAACACTCGCCCCGCCCCAGACTAGAGACAAGAGGATCTAATCCACTCCTGGATGAATCTCTTGATCCAGTTGGTCATACTTCCTGCAGAGACCATCAGCATTCTTATGTTGGATACCTGACCTGTGCTCAATAGTGAAGTCAACGCTTTCTAGGCATATGGACCACCAGAGCAATTTTGGGTTTTCTCCTTTTATCTGCATCAACCACCTTACGGGTTGGTGGTCAGTTTGAATCCTGATAATTAGTTCCATAGAGATACGGCCTGAACCTTTTCAAGGCCCATGCAATAGAAAAACATTCACGTTCAATTGTGGCCCACCTGGTTTCCCTATCTTTTAGTTTTCTACTAATAAAACAGATGGGGTGCTCCCTGCCTTTGCTATCAAATTGACTCAACACTGCTGCTATCCATGTGTTGGAAGCATCAGTCTAGACTAAGAAGGCCATAGTATAATCTGGAGCTCTCTGTGCTGGAGCCTTAGAGAGGGCATCTTCCAGCCCCTGGAAGGCTTTTTCTGCAGTCCTCATTCCACTTGACCTTTTTAGGGTACTTGGGAGAGGATACAGTATTCAGAGGAGAAGCTATGGTTTCATAGACCAGATTCCAACACAGACATGATGGTCACATAGCAAAGATCATTGCCAGTTGGCCGACATCTGCTTTGCAATCTAGAATGATTGAAAATTACTTGGCAGCCCAAACGGAGGTTAGGATTTCCTCTTTAATTGTTCTGGCTAAAAGCTGAATCAGTTCATTTTGTATCTTTCCCGAGGTAGCCAATATGTGACATTTGGTCCGTTATTTTATGAAGATGCCCGTTCAGGAGTGGGTCAAACAAAGCTAGATATTCAACACATTTCAGGAAGTTTCCATTACCAATTGTATGCAGATGTTCATGCGTTTCACGAAAGGTCAGATTTTGCATACCAAGAACTCTTACTAAAGCAATCAGTCGTTCTAAGATTTGATGCCCATACTCCTCTTCTTGATTAATGAGGTGCAGAGAGCCAATCTTTCCACTTTTGAATATTTTCTAAATGCTCCTTGCTTCTTTCATGCGCTGCTAGAATTGCAGACATGTTTTTACAGTCCATTCCAGTCCATTGACCCTTTATCAGCAAGATCTGCTGCACTGGTCGGTTTTACTTGTAAACAATTTACAAGAGAAGAAAAACAGTGTCCTTTGATGTGGAATACTGTAGCCAATGGCGCTGCACATCATCTCAGTTGGGAAGCCTCCTTTTGTAATGATTTGTGGAAAACTTAATTTTGTTGCTATCTTTAGGGAAAAGAAACTGCAAAACCAGTTCAGTTCTGGCACATGTTCTGCTAGGATTTGTTGGACATGATCGTTGCTTTTGGAGGGAAACGTGTCCCACGTAGCAAGATAACTATTGCTCATGCTGATGGAGGCAGCAGCACTTTCACATCTTCTCAAATCTGAACCTGCAATTGTTCATTCAGTTCATTTTCTACATTGAGAGTTTACACTTACAAATCTTCTTCAACTTGTCAGGCAGTAGCTATATCTGCCATCTCAACTTCATTGTTAGGTGCATCCTTTTACGATCTTCATATTAATCTTGCAGTGGATCACCTTAAAAATACTTAAGAAAAGGCTGTTCTTGCTTTTTCTTTATCCCTTTTTGTTCTCAGTTAACTAAACTGTTACCCAGAAAAGTTCTATTTGCCATGATGCACACAAGCTGAAAAAAAAGATCACCCAATAGATTACTCATGTTTCTATTAAATAAAAGTTGAAAATGCAGTGTTCTGCCTAGGTTTCGAGGAGAACATACACACATACTTTAAAAGATTTTGAGGGCACTAAGTTAACCTGTGTATGGCAAGGACCTGTTGTTGGAGGGCAAGTACACACATTTTATAAAAAAAAACATGGCTGTACCTGGAACAGCAGAATGCAGCCGCCTGCATAGGAATTCTAGTTAACTTTAAAGCACAGTACAAAACTACATTTATAAAGCGCTCACACAGCCCACAGGCATCGAGGCGAACTACTACATTTCCTTCCGCTTGCAAAGTATTGCATTAAAGCTAGTACAGACTTCAACACTGTAGTTCCCAGTAAACCCATATAATACCAGTAAGCAAGACCAGACCTTAATACTTTATAGTGGTGGTCAGTAGTCTGACAGCACCGTTTGTAAAAGGCATCCTCTATTCTCGCTCTGTCTTCTCTTATACTTACCTACTTGCGCTGAATTCTTCAGATTTGTAGGGGGATGTCTGCGTCTCTTGGCAGGCTGTGACCACAGTCCGGCATAGGGGATGAGTTGGTGGGCAGTGGGTTACACTGACTGTCCTTGGGGCAGCAAAGTTCATAAGCAAAATCATGGTCCTCTTGCCAGGCTGCAGTGAAGCATTTGAGGCAGCATGGATCCTTGCCTGTGGACATTCTCACTTGTGTTCAGTTTCTGCTGACCCCCACAGCTGCTATTGCTGCAAACTCTCTGCTTCTGCAAGCACAAATCGGCCGAAAAGTAAATTCACTAACACACATTGCCCTATTAAAAAAATATTTGCTAGCTGAAAAGAAAGGCCACCGTTGGTTTACTTTCTTAAAGCAAACGCTATTCATCTGCCTGCTGTGCCCTCACCATCCCTTCTCCTAGGCTGGAGAGCACTGCCCGTTCTGTGAGATCAGTGAGGCAAAAGCTGTTCCAGTCCCTCGTTCAGGGATATATATATTTTTTCAAAGTGACCCCATATTGTACTGAGCACTTTCAGAGACTGAGTCAACCCCCTTTCATTTGGGTGTGAGGAGTGGTGAGAGTTTGTTACGGTGTTCCGCCTCTACACAATGTTCAAATAATGGGTCAGAAAGGTGCATTTTACAGCACATGTTTTAATATGTATCTGACTAACACAGCACTAACTTTGTGCTGGGTCATTTGCACGGGACAGTATTTGACGCTGGCTTATTGCTAGAAGGTGGGTGATGTAAGGGTGCTGAAGTAGACACAGGACACAAAGGTGGCATGCTTGTTGGCATACACTTTTATTGAACTCAAAATAATAAGTACCCTACCTGTCCCTATAACTAAGAGGGTTTTCCCTTCCTCAAACAAAACTAAGGATAATGTCCGTCAAAAGTAAATAGTCCACTGTCCTATGTCCCAAACCTATTTCCGTCCTTTATACTTCAACAGAAACCTGTAACTAGATTGTATCCTGCTTATAGCAGGATGACTCCCTCCTTTGGGATGTTTCAGGCAGTTCATAAATGCTGGGGAATGTCGTGCTTCCTCTAGCTGTGATCGGGGAGAGGGTCTTTCTCTCTCCAGGCCTTCCCAGCAAAGTTCCAAAACAATATTGGGAAGGCGTCTCCCTTCCTCAAGCCCTTCTCGAGCTGTCTTTTCCAATAGCTTTATTTATCAAAGTTCTGTCTTCTGCCAAAGGATATATCTCCCTTCCTCTGGTCTTTTTGTAACTTGTGCCAAATGATCTCTACCCCTGGACTGTATGTCGTTGTGTGGGTCCCAGAACCCTTTCCCAGCTGTTTCTCAGTAAAATGGTTTTCTTATGCCTGGTTCACATATTGCCGGCATTATCTCGTATGTATAACTCTCTTGGGTTTCTCAATGTTCGGGTCCCAACCCCTCTTTCAGCCTTCTAATGGTTCTTAACTAGGCCCAGTTCACTATCCTGACAGGCCTCTCTTTGAGTCTCTTGGTGGTGCCCCTTCACCCCATGTGTTCTCCACTGGCCTCTCTTCAGTTCCACTGGGTCGAGGAAGATGGCTCTGCACTTTCTTCCAACCCCAGCCCCTGTGGCTTCCTGGTCCCCTTCCTCATACCTTTGCACTTGGTCTACGAGGGTTCCGGTCCTCGGCAACACCAGTAAGCTTCTGCGTCTTCCCCTGGGCTCCTGCCATCTTCTTTCTGTGGCTCCACCACGCTGGTTTCTCACCGGGTGTCGGGTCTCGCCTGGACCACTCGGCTGGCTTTTTTCTGCTACCGGACGTCAGGTTCCCCAAAAGCCAGGTAGGTCGTTGCTCTTCTCTGCCTTCTCGGTCCACACCTTCTTGCTCCAGGCCGCAGTGCATCCTCTCCTGTTGCTCCGTTCCCAAGCGTGAAGCTGCACCGAGGCAGGACTGACTTTGAGGAGAGTCCATCAGTTTTTATGTCTGATTGTCTTTCTAGCTTCCAAAAGCTAGTATGTTCGTATCGGTTCTGCATAGGGCTCTTCATCAGCACCTCGATGCCCTTGGGCTGCCAGTGAGCTTTATAAATATAAATAAATAAAAATGGTCCTGCTTTTTCACATGGCAATACTTTTGGAGTCATCCATATTCACGCTTCCTCGTCACAGTATTATATGCCTGATATACATAATTGCTATGGATAAGAACATTAGTAGAACGAAGAGGGGACAGAGAGAGGATGGGGTTGTCTATGCCCTATTTGTATGGTTGGGTGAAATGTGTCTGGCATCATGATGTTTTGTATAGCGCGTTCTCCCTTGACAGACCTCACTTCTCTCATACGGGGAGGGGGGGTTTCCCAACCATGGGATCCTTCCACTGAGTACCACCCCCATGGGGATTTTCTGGTAGCGGCTTCCCCTCCCTGGCCCCATTCGCATGGTCTCCCTCTTGGGGAGAAGTGACAACATTGTGAATTTGTCAGTGAGCTAAGGAGACTGATTAAGATCAAAAGGGACGTTGACATGGCCTGGACTGTAACACTATCCCTAACGTGATGTGTATTGTACCCAAAATCCCTCACGCGTCGAGGTCCATCAGATAGTTTTTTCCGTCAAGCTAGTTAGTCACCTTTGCAGAGCTTGTAAGAGTTTTATATTGCTAAATTCTTTTCCATGACCTACGGTCGTCTAGTCAGTTTCGACATTCCTTTTCGACGACTGCTTCATGGGTTTCCTGCCACCGCCGACATCTGCAACTGCTCTGCGATTGTCACCTGCTCGACGACTGTCGATCACGTGGCCTCTGCCCTCTGGCCTAGCCCTTACAGTAGGGAGAGTGGGGCCCAGGGTTTCTATTCCTCTCTCTGAGAATGTATTTCCTTCACCCTTCTCCTTCTCTTGTTGGTCTGGCTGCCGCTAACCTCTGCTATGGAGAGGACTCCATTTAAATTCTGCCTGTCGCATAACTGCAAACGTCCGTGGAAAGACACCCATTGCCGATGCAATCAGTGTCTTCCTTGTGACCACAACAAGCGCTCGTGCAATGCCTGTACACTCTTTTCACCAAAGACGTTGAAAGACGGGCTGACTAAACGGTGTGGGCGGCCTACACTATGCAGGCCAAAAACCTTTCCCCCCGTCGGCGCGTCGCTTCAGACAACAAGGAATGCGTCGGCAGCCATGGCTCCAAATTGGAAACCATCGACCTCTCGGAGGAGCCTGCGTGCTCCCAGATCCCCAGCTCCGACAGATGGGCCACCGACACTGTTATGGGGAGATCACACCCTGGCGAAAAGGGCACCCACACACCATGTGTACACAAGTACACAAGCACACAACCCGTAAGGCCTCTTCGACGGAGTCGTCGAAGAAGGGCCTGACGCCCACAGGACCGCCGAAAATGTCAACGGCACCTGCCGAGCCTCACGGTTCAACGTCCTCCACGCAACCACATTTGCAGCATGGGACTGGGTCTCCTTCTAGTACGGGCGTTCTCTCCCTAAAAAATCCTTTGTCGTCGACCCGCCATCCAAGGGCTTACAAGCACCGAAGGACCCAGTGGAGTCACTGACCACGGCTGCGCCTTCAGGTGCGTCAAGACCCTCTACGACCGCTCGGAAAATGGCGGGGGTATCTTTTGTCCTCAGCAGAATCCCCTCCGGACAAAAGACTGCAAGAAGCTTTAAGCCCTTGGTAAGAGGTTCACCGCCTCTGCGGCCTACTCCACAAGGATCGGAAATAACACCACGATGCTGGCAAGTTACAGTGATGTCCAGTGGGGGCCTAGCAAGAATGGTCTTCAGGATGTTCCAGAGCCCACCCGATCATGCCTGCTGGCGGTCGTGGCTAAAGGCAGACAGGTAACCCAAAGCATACTGAAGGACACACTGGACTCAGCTGAAACCGCTGGACGCACCCTCGCTCAGGGTACCCAGGTTAAAAGCCATGCCTGTTAAAAAAAAAAATTTGGGTTCAAACCCGAAACTCTGGCTTCTCTAACAAGCCAGTGGAGGATTCCAACCTTTTTGGGAAAGCGGATGACGACGCCCTAGAAACGGCAAAGAAAGAACATGAGACTCTAAAGTCACTTAGCCAGATCACGGCTAAACCCTTTCACCAGCGTGTAGGCTCTAACGCACGCCGGTCCTGTCGTGGCCAATCCTTCTCCCGCTCGCACCAAGGGCAATACGGCTCAGGAAATAACTCTGGGTCCTCCGGTCAAGGCTCATAGGGGCAAGTGTAGAGGCAGAAACTCTACTCCCAAAGGCTCCCCGGCCTCCACCTCAAAGTAACTTGCCGTTTCAGGTCCCCTCACCCAAGCCTGGGGCGGCATCACTTCAGATCAGTGGGTACTAAAGACCATTGCCCACGGGTATTGTATTGACTTTCTCCGACTACACCGCTACCCCCCACTGAGAAGCAGACGCCTGACGCCAGAACACCTGCGCATTTTGCTGCAAGAAGTTCAGGTCCTGCTGGAAAAGGGCGCCATTGAAGTCGTCCCCCTTCTCAAGGTAAACAAGGGTATTTATTCAGTGTACTTCCTTGTACCCAATGTCAAACCTCAAAAGTTCAGGATGACAACACTTCAGGAGGTGATCCCACTGCTGCTGCACATTGGGCATGAAAGATGCATCCATGCCAGCGCACAGAAAGTACATCAGGTTGTGATAGAGTACACCCACTATCAGTTCAAGGTTCTCCTCTTCGGCATTGCCTCAGTCCCAAGGGTGTTCACAAAGGTACTGGTGGTAGTATCGGCTCACCTGCGCAGGCAGTCCATCGCAGTCTATCCCTACCTCGACGACTGGCTCAGATTCGTACGGAACATGCCAAATAGACAGACAACTGTAAATCTCCTCTTCAGCCTTGGATTCTCAATCAACGAGAAAAATCCATTCCAATCCCCAGCCAGGTCAAACAGTTTCTGGGGTCTCTAAATCGGACAAAAGACAGGCTTGTCGTTCCCTCCAATGAGAGGTTCAAAACATGCTGTTTCAGGTCCCTCACTATATAGCCAGTTACCAGGTCTCGAGCCAATGGTGTCAGGCCAGTGTCCGGTGGGACGATCTAGTGGTTGTCTCGGCAGCCCTCGTTCAGTTTCTGCAGTGGTGGTCGAGGGAAACCTTCTGCAGAGGAAAACCTTCACCACCCCCGCAGTGGAAGCCACTCTCTCCACAGACGCATTTCTGATGGGGTGAGAAGCGCACCTCCTTCAACAGATGGCGCACGGCGTGTCGTCCTCAGCAGTAGCATCCAATCACATCAACCTGTTGGAACTGCTTGTAGTGTTCAAGGCCCTGAAGGCCTTGCAGACACACCTCCAGGGGAAAACAGTTCTAGTCCTCATGGACAGTACTAGGGCCATGTACTACTTAAACAAGGGGGCACTCACTCTCTAGGGCTGTTCAAACTGTCCCAAAACATCCTTTTTTTCCTTCTTTCACAACATGTTCCAGGGGAACTCAATCTTCTGGCAGGCGTACTCAGTAGAGATTTCCCCCTACCCCTAGAGCACGAGTGGCAGCTACAGGAGGAGATTTTACTATGCGTCTTCACAGAATGGTCCTTCCCAGAGATCGACTTATTTGCCACTCTGGAGAATGCCCAGTGCCCAGATTATGCCTCCAAGTACCCACAGTACCCCTCTTAGCAGAACGGTCTTTGGATAACATGGTCCGGAAATTTGTCTATGCTTTTCCCCCCAATTACCCTGCTCAACAGAATAGTGCACATGCATGCACCAAGAACCAGTCACGATAATCCTGGTGGCCCTTATGTGGGCCCGCCACCTTGGTTCTCCCATCTGATGGCAATGTCAGTCCCCCCTCCCAGGAAGCTGCCGTGCCCGTATAACATGCTGTCTCAGGATCGAGGAGAGACACTACATGCATGCACTCAAACTCTCAATTTAGCATCTTGGCTCCTGAGGTCATAGAGTTCGGGCACCTTCAGCTCCCTCAGAGATGCATGGACATACTCAGCGAGGCATGGAAACGTACCACCAGACTTTGCTACTCCAGCAAATGGAAGCACTTTATCTGGTGTAATGTCAAGGGCATCTATCCTATTGATTGCTCACATAAGGAGATCGTTCTTTACCTAACTGGCCTGTTAGATTCAGGACTGGTTTTCAATTCTCTTAAAGTCCACTTAGCCACGCTTTCGGTGTACACCGCGTCTCAGAGCAAGGTTTCATGGTGGCAAATTCCTGTAATCAAAGCCTTCATGGAAGGGGTAAAGAGACTTCATCCCCCTATCTCCAACCCAGCTCCCGGGTGGGATCTGAATGTCATTCTTACCAGACTAATGGGACCTCCGTTTCAACCAATGCACAAGGCTAGCCTTAAAGCACTCACTTACAAGACCACCTTCCTAGTCGCGATCACTTCTATAAGGAGAGTTAGTGAACTGCAGGCCCTTTCAGTTCAGGTTAACAAGGGGGGTCCTGGGAGTCCCTCTGCCAGACATTAGTCCTGGTTACGAGAGACTTACCCAGAGTCTTTAGCTCACTATCTTTCACAGAGAAGAAATATCCCAAACATATCAGTCTTTGTCCTGCCCTGGGGCAGTCCAGCACCGAAATGCTAGGCAATTCTCCTCTGAACAAGAGTACCAACAGAAACCCCAGACACGTGTTTCGGTCTGGTTGGACCTCATCAGTAGGGTGGATCTGTGCCTCTCTAAGAATAGTGAGCAAGGGGTCCACGTCTGGATTCCCCTAGTAACTTAGGGTGAGACCCAAAGTTACTTAAATATGCTGATTAACAAGGGGGGTCCTGGGAGTCCCTCTGCCAGACATTAGTCCTGGTTACGAGAGACTTACCCAGAGTCTTTAGCTCACTATCTTTCACAGAGAAGAAATATCCCAAACATATCAGTCTTTGTCCTGCCCTGGGGCAGTCCAGCACCGAAATGCTAGGCAATTCTCCTCTGAACAAGAGTACCAACAGAAACCCCAGACACGTGTTTCGGTCTGGTTGGACCTCATCAGTAGGGTGGATCTGTGCCTCTCTAAGAATAGTGAGCAAGGGGTCCACGTCTGGATTCCCCTAGTAACTTAGGGTGAGACCCAAAGTTACTTAAATATGCTGATTAACAAGGGGGGTCCTGGGAGTCCCTCTGCCAGACATTAGTCCTGGTTACGAGAGACTTACCCAGAGTCTTTAGCTCACCATCTTTCACAGAGAAGAAATATCCTTTCAGTTCAGGACCCTTCGTCACGATTCACAAAGACAAGGTGGTTTTATGCACACCCCCTCGCTTTGCGCCGAAATTTATCTCAAAGTTCAATGTAAACCAGTCCATAGAACTACTCACCTTTTTCCAGAACCCCACTAATGTGGCGGACAGAAGCCTCCACACACTGGATGTAAGGAGAGCAGTTATTTACTACTGGAAAAGACAAAGACACTAAGGAAAACAAACCAGTCTTTCCTTTCAGTGGCAGCTGGTAGAGAATGGGACCTTGTCTCTAAATCTGGTATTTCCAAGTAGATTGTAAACTGCATCACACTATTACACTCTTGCCAAGAGAGATCTACTCTTCACGCATAGAACACACTCTACTTGGGCACAGGGGTTACCATAGCATTCATTGCAAATGTTCCTCTAGATTCCATTTGCAAAGCAGCAACCTGGAGTTCTGTACACACCTTTACACAGCACTACTGCCTGGATACTCGCTCTAG
This sequence comes from Ambystoma mexicanum, assembly GCF_040938575.1. Taxonomy (NCBI): domain Eukaryota; kingdom Metazoa; phylum Chordata; class Amphibia; order Caudata; family Ambystomatidae; genus Ambystoma; species Ambystoma mexicanum. The sequence continues at coordinate 992,270,239 of NC_090934.1, read as the reverse complement.
GTCTGATTCTCAGGTAGGAAAAGCGGTGCGAAGACATCTCTCTGCTACTGTTCCTTCACACATCCCACCACTATCTCTGGGTACTGCTAGCTAGTCTATGCACAGCATGTGATTCTAAGCAGATCCACAAGCATCAGAAGACATGCATTACTCACCGTCATAGCATTTCTGATGATTGTATCTGCTTAGATTCACATGCGCCCACCCTTCCTCCCCTCGTGGAATAGAAGGAACATTGACTTCTTACTCCTTCTCTTTTCTGTACTGGCTCATGCTGACAATCAGACTCCCTCACGGCAGAACAAATACAACCAGAGGGACCGCGACACGTGAGGAATTTTGGGTACACTACACGTCATGTTATTGATGGTGTTAGTCACGCTCATGTCAATGTCCCTTTCAATCTTCGAAAGACAGATGCAATACTCCGCGATTTCCACTAGATGTAGGACTATATGCACAGCAAGTGAATCTAAGCAGATGCAATCATCTGAAATGATATTACGGTGAGCAATGCATGTCATCTGACGCTTCCTCCCCATTCTATACATCTGGTATGGAGAATTAGAAGCAGCCTCTGATCTGCATGGTGTTGCTACATGACTTGTCAGTTTGTTCCATCCCTTTGAGATAAAGAACGTGTTAACTAATAGACCTCCCATTTTTGGTGCTCTCCAAATATCATCCACACCTAATGTGTAATTCCTCAGTGTCTGCTGCCTTAATGCATTGCATTGCTCTTGAGGGCTGCCTCGATGAAACCTAGATGCCACTCTGCATGTCATTTGAGCCTTTTTTGAGATCTTCAACACTATCCTCTTCTGAATCCATGTAATCTACATTTTTGGATCACTTTCCTTAATAATTTGCATTCTTATATAGCACTTCATTGTTAATTCCTTCCACTTCTAAGTTCTGTAAAAATAGGTATCATGTTTACCCCTTTGTATGCCACTCCGTTTGTAAATCATGCAAGAATTAAAAGGCAAGTAGAACCTACAAGGGGATTCAAACATGTGAAGCTAGATGAGTCCTTATGTTGGAGACCAGTGCTTTAAATCCTGAATGATTTAAACATGTTCTGTAACGATTGCAGTGTCACAGTACCTGTGACTTGTCTTGCTTCAAGCAAGCACACTTCCAGAATCGAGGCAGCCAATATACTAGTTGTCTGAATAACATACTAGTTGCAGGATTTGTGTATAATCAGGGTCATGGGATCCTTTGCCAACAAGTTTGACTGACTTTATCCTTTGGAAGCGGAAGCAGCCAAGCAGATAAAACAAGCACACCTACTATTTGATAATATTAATATTATTTGACATGGCGTACTGCTTCTTGATTCTGCTGCATTACAAAAAGCTCCACAGTAGAAGGGCAGTTGTTAGAATTCTTTATTACTTGTACAAATGCATCAATATATACTACAACATTCAAAGACAACTAGACTGTCAAAAAAATTGACAGAGGGGGCGCTGTTGAGCAGCCTAAAAAATGGCTGCCTAGCTCTCTGGCTCCGTCCGACACCAGGAAGAAACAAAATGATATGGCGGCTCCACCATATGCCACACAAATAGATACAACAGCATGGATCCCGTTCTGGTGGTTGCATGACAACAACGTTATCCCCCTTGCGACTGCAATGGTTCAGTTGATGGTTCAATTGTTCCTAGGTCCCTGTTGGACCTATCGAGTTGGTGAGCCAGGTTGGGGTAGGCTGACCGATGGTGGGGAAGGGGGGGGTGGTTGGAGTGGGCAGTGAGGGAGGGGGGGGACCCTTGGTTGGGGACAGGAAACCAGAAAACGGCAGAGGCAACACAGCAACACACATGGTTTATGATGCACAGATGAAAGTGACAGACGTAAAATCCGATGTAAAAGTGCGGGGATGGTGGGATGTCCCTTAAGAGGGTAGAATGATGACCAAACTAATGTCATGGAATGTAAGGGGAGTAAGTAACTTCACCAAGACGCGTAGAATTACCGCATATGCAGAACGACATGGGGTGAAGATACGCCTCCTCCAGGAGACGCACGCCACGAAATGCATAGCAGTGGGTTTTGCACCATACTATACTACCTTCTCGACTCAAGCGAGGGGAGTCCTGACATTAATTCATAAATCGATAAGATTTACGTTGAAAAGTCTTATATAGACCTCGGGGGCCGATATGTGCTCCTACGTTGGATAGTTGCAGGCCGGGAGTGTCTGTTGGTGAACACATACTGCCCTAACGTCAATACCCCTGAGTTCTTTGATGAAGTGGCCTCCATAATAATGGGATACATAGGAATTCAGATCATCTGTGGCGGAGACATGAACCTGATACTCAACATTAACCTAGACAGGATGGGGTTGTCACCTAGATCCCTATCGAGGGTTTCCTGCAGACTAGCCATACACATGAAGCCACTAGGCCTACAAGATGTCTGGAGGATGCTGCATGACCGAGAAAAACAGTTTACACACTACTCATCGGTACACGATAGTTCATCGCGGATCGATTTGTTTCTGCTGTCGGGTGCCCTGCTTGGTAGAGTTGAGAACACTGATATACTGGCCTGCACGCTATCCGATCACTCTCCGAAGACACTGTCATTTATATTGGGACCAACACCGCCCGCTTACACCACCTGGCGCTTCAAATCGGATGCATTATCAGATGTAGTGTTCAGGGCAGAAATTCGATCCGATATTGAAACTTTTTTTTTAGCTAAACACCTCATGGAACACGACCATGGGAATCTGGTGGGAGGCCATTAAAATATATATACGGGGCATGTCCATATCCAGGGAAGCAGGCATAATCAAAGTGATCAGAAACTACCTCTGCCGGTCGGAAACCAAACTTAGGGAGCTGGAGATGGAATGCACATCTGCATCGAGCCCTGACAAGCTTGCACAGATACGGGCCGAGTTGGAGGTATTTGAATCCCACGTCCTGAGGGAAATTCGATACTTCTCGTGCCCCCAAGCAGCGAGAAAATACAGTGAAGGGGAGAGACCAGGCAGAACTCTAGCTAAATTGACCAAACTGGAGGGAGGGCAATCCCAAGTAGAATGTGTAGCCAATGAACATGGCACGCTACAATGGGCGAACCAACAGATTCTTGAGGTATTTTCCAAATTCTACAGCACCCTGTATACGTCCAGTCAACCACACGATGTGCACACTATTCAGGCTTTGCTCGACTGGATCCCCATGACCTCTATTAGCCCTCTGACCAGTGACGACCTTGATAGATCGATCACCCTGGATGAAATGATGGAAGCCATAGCCAAAACAGAAGGCCCCGGGGCCAGAGGGCCTCACGCCTGAATTCTATAATAAGAACACATAGCGCTCCTAGCCCCGCGACTACTAGAGGTCTGGAACGAATCACTCCGGGACTCAACCCTCCTCCCTTCCCTGCGCGAGGCCCTCATTACAGTTCTCCTGAAACCGGGCAAAACAGGCACCGAGTGTGGATCATACAGACTCTTGTCACTCATGAATATTGATACTAAAATCTTTGGCAAATAGATTCCTACCTCTAATGCCCCACCTGATACATGAAGATCAGGGAGGTTTTGTCCCAGGGCGGTCAACGTCCCTAAACATACAAAGGCTTTTCAACGTGATGTCCAGAATTGACCAAGAAGTGAATGCGGTGGCGGTCACTCTCGATGCCCAGAAAGCTTTCGACATGGTCTCCCGGCAGTATATGTGGGAGGTCTTGGACAAAATGGGTGTCGAGCAGCAACAATTAGATACATCAAATTACTGTATATAGGCCCCACAGCGAGTGTACTAGTCAACACCCAAATATCTGGGGCACACGGCAGGGCTGTCCATTTGCCCCAATCCTTTTTGCACTAATCATAGAACCCATGGCGGACTATGTTAGAGCTTGGCATGCCCACAAGGGAATATGACTAAAAAATCACCCTGAGATAACCTAGCTTTATGCGGACGATGTGCTTTTATACATCAGAGACCCATCCGAGAATCTTGATCCAATATTTCGAGACATAATCTGCATGGGCACCTTCTCTGAATTTACCATTAACTATAGTAAATCAGAAATATTCCCTCTTAATACTGCAACCCAACGCCCCAAATGTGAATACCCCCTGCACTGGTCCCCCGAAAGGAATCGGGTATCTAGGGGTCCAAGTATCCAGGAATAGGTCTACCCTGTTGGCTGATAACTACTTTACTGCAGAAAAATACATCGAGACTACACTTGCACGATGACGCCTTCTCCTAGTCACTATGGCAGGCAGACTGTCGCTGGTCAAGATGATCCTGGTCCTGAAACTCCTATATATCTTTGCAAATGTCCCTGTCTGGCCGGGAAAACTTTACATTGATAAGTTACACACCACCTGCGCACAGTTCCTCTGGCACGCTGGAGCAGTACGCAAAAAGTGGGCGCATATGACTCTTCCCTATGAGAGGGGTGGCTTCTCTGCTCCCAACCTCCAATTATATTGGCTAGCAGCACAGGCACAATTTGCCTTGTACTGGAATGTCGACACTGGGAACCCACTCACGTGAAACTGGAATGATTGGCCGCATGCAAAATTAATCTCAGAATGCTGATCTTACACCATAACTACAGACTTCCCACTTGACCCCACAGCCGCTACACTCTTAGCGTGGAACCGAATACTACACCCACTGACACCCACTGACAGAAGCACTCCCTTATTATAAATTGCTCCCGATCTGGACATTTCCTGGCCTTGAACCAACACATGAAGTAGCACTGACACAACATTGGCAGGGGCTGAGTTACGAGTCCCCGAGGGGAAGTTCATTACACCTCACACATGGAAGGCCGGGCACACGAGTTCAGCGTTAGAACTCCTACAATACTACAGACTCCATGCATCCTTCCGCACTATGTGGCCCTGCTTCCCAGACGAACCCCCTGACACACCAGAGCTAAATTACATTGCCAACTCCAGGGGGGGCTCGCAGGATCGTCTCCTCCTTATACAAGATACTATTAAAGAAGCTCCCAGACCGCCCCACCAAGGCGCGCAAGACCTGGGCGAGTGAGTTAGACCTCGTAATCTCAGACCCCATATGGGAAAGAATGTGCTCCCATACACGTAAGGTCTCCCTCAGCTTCCGGTTCCGGGGCATGCAGTATAAGCTTTTGAACAGGTTGTACTACACACCTCACAGACTTAATGGATTCTCCCACCACCCAACTCGTAGGTGCCCGAGGTGCAACGACATTGAAGCTGACCACACACATATATGTTCTTAACCTGTACGAAGCTCCAGGATTTCTGGAGTAAGATTCTCCAAGCACTCTCCGAGATAGTGGGAACGGATATAGACCCGAACCCAGCAGGTATCCTTTTTGGGCTGTGGGACACCATCAGAAATAAGAAAATGTTAGCCTTTGTGAACGTGAGCTGTATGGTGGCTAAGAAATGTTTCCTCCAATACTGGAAACAATCCTCTCCACCATCATTTGAAATGTGGCTAAATGCACTTACCTGGACTCAAACATGCGAGGTGGAATATCTGTCCTCGCTGCCCCTGTGCTCTCGCCCAAAGAATGTATGGTCTGAATTCCACACTTACCTGTCCAACCGCTCTGATGACCATCCTCAATCACCAGAATAGTACTTCACTTTACCACGTTCCAACTCTAAGTATACAACGAACAGTGACGCTGTCTGAGCCAATGTACGTCCTGTAATGCTTGCCTGTATACTTAAACCTTGCCTGCCTGTACGCAATCTAAATACAACTAAATCATATATGCTGTACACCTTTGCCAATAAATAAAGTAAAAAACAAAAAATGACAGATTAAATAAATGCAGATTAATAGGCAAACGGAAATGCTGTCATAGAACGGCATAGTTCCCAACTCTCATGCTTCATGCAGGTGTCACCTGCCTTAGAATTTATTAATTCACCCGACAAGCCTCCTACACGTCCATTCATTTCAGTCGTCTCTCTCTGGCCCAAAACAAAATGTTCCTTGGTATGGAACAGGCAGGATTTATTTTTCAACCTAATTAGAGCAAACATTGTATCAACCAGACCAAGTCTGGAGACACTTGCTCGTTTGGAGAGTGTTAATGTTTCAAATTAAGCTTGTCCTGTTAACTCGGTGCTCATCTAATGACTGAATCCGCAACAGACAAATCCGTCTCAACTCGGCCCTAACCAAATGCCAATACACACTGGTCTAATATTTCACTGCCATCTTTCCTTATTTGCCATTGCTCACATGAATTATATGATTATTACCCAAACCCGCTCAGTGATGCGGTTGAGTTAGGATGGAGGATCATAACTTCCTGGGTTGACGGGTATCTCTGTGCTCACTTCCATGGTACAAACGCCTAGCGCAGGCTAGAGCCACATCTATTAAGGCATCATGCAGCAAGACACAGACAACAGACTTAAAGATCAAACAAAATATATTACTTAAATGTCAGGATGGTTGAAGGCCTAACTTTCCCAATGATAGGTGGGATTTACCGACCTGAACGAAACTAAGGACAGTCTGAGTTAAAGAGTTCAACTTAATAGTCTGTGGCCAACACCTATTTTTGCCCTCACCTAAAGCACAAACAAATGTGTAGGTCTGTCAAAGTCAAAATGAACTGTGTTCAACTTAGATTTCTGAGCTTCTGTCAGCTCACAGCTTCCTCTCAGCTCCCCTTCCCCAGGCATAAGAAAGTTGCATGAAAAAGAGACTTGAAGTTTACCTTTGTCCAGTCCAAAGCAATATAGTTGAACATCACTCTGGGGGTTCCCTTCCCCAAGTTTCAAAACAGCACAATCCAAATAAAGAGGGTCTTGAGACTCCAATCTCAAGACAACACATATAAACTTGCCACGTCTCAGGGTTCCCTTCCCAAGACTTCGGTGGCTCACATAGGTTCCTTGGTGCTTGTTCCTGTGTGACAATATACCTTCATTGCATTCCCTTAATTGGTTCCTGGACTTGGGGCGTGCTCTGCCACCCGGTGTCACATACCCCTTGACAACTAGGAGTCTTGCCACACTGTATTCACTCCCTAAGGTTAACTGTTTTTAGGTTTTCTTCATTGTGCAACAATTAATGTTATTCAATTGCAATAATGTTCAATTTCCCTTTTTGTTCGGTATTCATTATATATTAGTTTTCAGTGCTTTCATTCTTTGGTTGAAGACTGCCAAAAAACGTTCCTTGTTTAAGGCGTGCAACCACTTCAACAAGCTTAATATTTTCAAAAGGGAATGATACACAGCATGAGGAGACTTTTTTGAAAACGTGTTTGTTCCTTTAACAAGCCACTCGACCGTTCAGTTATATTGTATTCAGCTTCGGTCCACATTGACAATAGCTGTTAATTTTATGAGATGCACGGTTACAGTAACACTGGGATTCTCTAGCTGGAAACTCACCGGCTCACTGTGAAGCCCTCGTCTGTATTACGTTGGCCATTCGCTTGTCGGCCTCCTTTCAGGGGGCTTCTGTCTGCCCCGCTGACACTCTAGTGCCCTTGCAGCACCACAGGAGAATGAGCAGTACTTCAGGGGGAGTGAAGGACAACCCCTCATCTGGTCTCCTTCCTTCGCCTCTGCGCTGCGGAGCTCCTGCTCCCACTTCCACTTCACACCCATTCATACCCTCAGCTAGGTCAGTCCTCAGTGTACTTCCTCAGCTGCAGCACAGCTTCACATGGCTCCCTTCAGCATCTCGCCTCTCTCCTTTCTGCACACCCCTTTTATACACCAGAGTTGTGTAAAGCGGTTGCAGGTGCAAGTCCTTTTCCTTAATTGCCTGACTATAGTTAGGCTTATTAGCAAAACATGCCTGATCCTGGTAGTGGCTTCCCTGATTACCAGCCGCATTGACTATTGTCAATGCGGCTGGTAATCCGCATTGACAAAAATAATGCTCTTTATCTGGTCCAGCCTAAGGGCATGGTACAGAGACTGCACCGTTTGTAAAACCTGGCAGCAAGGATTGCAACAGAATCATCTTATGTAGTTAATATCAGCTCAGTTATCTGCTCCTTACACTGGCTGCTTGTGGAGAAAAGTATTAAGTTTAAAGCCTGTTGTCTTGTCCATCGGGCTTTCTATCAGCAAGGGGCTGAGTATTTGCGAGAGAAATTCTTGCTATACACTCCAGGTTGTCTTCTAAGATCTGCAACGCTAACTTTGTAGTAAACCCCAGATTTCGGCAGTCATATGCTGGGGGTGAGATTTCTCAGTTGGAGCAGGAATTCTCTGGAATGCTCACCCAATAGCTCTCCAGAGCACAGAGAAACATCTCCAATTTCGTCGCTGTATTAAAGCCTTCCTTCTCTAATCTTTTGGATTCTGCCGCTTTAGTATCCTAGCGCCAAGATATTTTTGGTGAACATGCCCTGTACAAACACTGCTAACATAACATAGCATCCCTGCAGTGGTACTCCTTTTAAGGCCCTCTTCCACATCTAAGATGTGTATGTTGGTGTGCATTACTTCTAGTTGCTTCTTTTTCGTCCCAGTACTGTCAAATCTCATGTGTGGAAAAGTGAGGGGCACTGGCTTACAATAGCTCATTAAGGTCGGGATGGGGGGTTAGGTTTGTCATCAATGGGAAAAGGGGATACCATGTCTCGCCCACGGATTCCCCACTCCCAATCCTCAAGGACCCTCCACCCAGGTGATCCTCCCTCTCTTTTCCACCCCCCAGGGTCAGGATTCAAGAGCGATGGCCTTTCCCTGGCCACCTATGCAGAGGATTCAAGGGGAGTAGGAGTGAGAATACCCTTGGGTTTTTCACACATCGCACAACACAGGGCATTCTATCATCTGGCTTAGCCAGTTGCTTGCAGCCAGGCTGTCTTATCTGCCCACTCCTGGGCTCTGCACAGTTTGCCCTATCCAGGGCCCAACACTCCCCCCCAACAGTCTTAATGTGCATGAATGTTAAAACATAGAAGGGTTTCTAGGCACTGTTTTGACAGTGTTCAGACCAAATGCTGACTCCTCCCCCCCCTCTCCTTCCTTCTGGTTCCTATTATAACTATTTTTGAAAAGTGGATGCATGTCGTGCCATGATTTCAAACCTTGATCTGCACATAGTATTACATAGATCCCTGCAGAAAGTGCCTAACCGACTGAGCTTTCTTTGTCATGGTGAACCTAACTGCACTTTCGATTGTAGGGACAGCAGAGTTATCAGGGATGCTGTGGGCTTTAATAGGCAGATGGCATAGGAAAGAAGGCAGACCATGTGGCTTAGAGCTGCTCTTATAACTAACTGATTTGATTCCCCCCTGGCCCCTGTCAGATAATCATTGTGCACTTTTTTCCCCATGTTTTTGTAAGGAAGGCAGGGTATCAACAGTAAAACAGACACAAGTGACCACAGTTCAAGGGTATTTATAATAATAATCAAATAATAATAATAAGCAGTCCTAGTGGCATCTTGTCAAAATAAAAGGGCCTATACTAATAATCCTATTGCCAATCCTTACCTCTAAATACAAATAGTGTGGAAAGAAAAGTGTTCAAGAAATGATATGCCAGGATATTCAAGCCGTTGGCTCCCTCTCCCCACGTTTTTAGCATAGGACAAGGCAGCACACTCAAGCACAGTCTCTGACTTCTAAAGAGCGAGCGTGCAGTTCAAAACTTCAACATCATGGCCTTCTATGCCAAAGTCTCTTCAATGAGGGCCTGATGCAACAAACAATAAAGTTCTTTTCGTTTTAGTATTTCGCATGTACGCAAGTGACCTAAAATTTTCACACGTCCAATTCCTCTGGTGCTTCACTGTTCACCCCAAATCCCCCTCTGCCAGGCTCAGATCCAATTTGACGCAAAATCTTCAGGCTCGGACAGATTTATTCACTTTAACACAAACTTGCTTTATCACAAAGATTTCAAATGATCTCCCTCTACTGGGCAAGGATCAACTTTATCTACTTTGCCATCATCTTTACTGTATCAACATCGAAGACTTTCGATTGTGCACAGGATTTTGGTTGACCCATAGCAGGACCACTTCGATTCACAATTCTTTCACTTTCACCACCTCTCAGCAGGATACCTTACAGAGACCTTCGAATGAGCACACACGTGGTGCCAAACCACTCTGTCAAAGGTATCGTATCTTGGTTTCAAAGTTCACTCACTCATCTACAGTGCAACTTTACTTGCGTTGATATCACACGCTTTTCATACAATGTTCGTTCCAGCGCTCGCCATACAATATTGCCACTTGCAACCTTGGCTTCAACACAGATCAGTCTTGTATTGGTCTTCTCAACTCAATCTGTCTCAATCTGACTGACGCTGCTTTGTGTCATGCATGCTGGACGCTACGCTCGTAGAACAGCTAGACCGTTCTATTCCAAATGGAGGTTATTCGATACGTTACCGGGAAAACGACGTTTGCACTTTTCACGTCGCTAACTTCACGTGACTTTTGCTTCGTCACGTGAACTACGGTATTACGTATTTAAGCAGCGTAGAAACTTCACTCGCTGCTTCTGATCGAATCTATTGGCGTTGTGTAGCTGAACCTCTGATCTGCATCCTGGCATATTTCTACAGCTACTTTTGGGCCTTCAATAGCGTGTGTTCCGCCACACGCTAATTCCTGGAGCTATTCTTCGCGTGATAATTCACACGCGTTCTCTGTCTTCAAGCGTGGCTGGTCCGGACTGCGGGAATCCTGCCCGCGTGTACATCCACACGTACACTCTGTCTTCATACGCGGCTGGCCCGGACTGCGTAAATCCTGCCCGCGTGTAATTCCACACGCGCACGTTGTCTCTAAACGCGGCTGTTCCGGACTGCGGGAACACCGCCCGCGTGTAATTCCACACGCGCTCTCTGTCTTCAAGCGCGCCTGGCCAAGGCTGCGTAAATCCTGCCCGCGTGTAAAATCCACACGCGCTCTCTGTCTTCAAGTGCGGCTGGCCAAGGCTGCGTAAATCCTGCCCGCGTGTAAAATCCACACGCGCTCTCTGTCTACAAGTGCGGCTGGCCATGGCTGCGTAAATCCTGCCCGCGTGTAAAATCCACACGCGCACGTTGTCTTCACACGCGGCTGGCCCAGACTGCGCGAATCCTGCCCGCGTGTAAAATCCACACGCGCACGTTGTCTTCAAACGTTATTTTCTTCGCGGCTGTTTATAACCGCGTGTACTTTGTTTTTCCTTAAAAAGAATGCTATTTCTAACTCCTGCATCTGTGGAATTAACAGAAGGATTGATCCCTATAGTGGGAAGGAAGCTTTTCAAGGATTATTGGAAGGTGACATTGAACTGAACTTTTGGACGCTATCCTGTGGTGAATTCAACCCGTATCTAGCGTGAGCCTCGTTCCGTTCGGGATAAGTCTCCCTTACTAATTTTCCCTTCCTTGTCGTTTGTTCTTCATTCAAATCCATCAAGAGACTTCTGGATTATTCTACCCTAAACTAAAGGTCAGTGTGAACATTCCTGTCATTATCTAATTCATCATACTCAGGTTGGAGCAGTTATTCATGATACTTTAATTTGTCCTAGGCTGGCTTTCTATACCTTACCCACGCCCTTTCCAGTGATCCATCGCTCTGCCTGTTTTATCAGCCAGAGGGTTGTATCATTTGGAAGGTCTTCAATTGACTTCACAACTATCAAATCGTGTGAACAGGGATCCGGAAGACCCTACCTCCTGTATCCTTTTGAGTATTGTATCCTTTTCAGTTAATACTTTGGTACATTCTGACAGAATCAGAAGCCATGGAGGGTACGGATCCTTTAGCTGTTTTGACACAGTTGATCAGCGATTTGAGAAATGAAATGGTTACAGCATAGGACATGTTACGGCACCGTATGGACGTTATGCAAGACGCCCTACATGGTAGTCCTCAGGGAGCACAGGTGCCGATGGCTACTGCATCTGGATCTGGGACTACGGCACCCCCACAGGAAACTATTAATGTGGTTATGCCCACTCAGTTTCCCTTGGCCCCTCTGGAACGGTTCACGGGTGATCCCAAAACCTATAGAACCTTTGTAAATCAGTGCCGACTCCATTTTCTTTGCCGTCCTACATCTTTTCCTGATCTAACCACAAAAGCAGCCTTCGTGCTTTCCCATTTAGGGGGCACAGCTGCTGCTTGGGCTAACCCTTTGTTGGAAACAAATAGCCCTTTGTTGTACGATTGTGACGATCTCTTGACTGCTATGAGTAAAGTCTTTGACATGCGTTACTCTACTCAAGCCACAGATTTAGAGTTGCTTAACCTACAACAAGGCAGCCAACCCCTTATGTCTTACGTTGCCCGGTTCAATCAACTGACGGCGGAAACCCAATGGCCTGACAGCAAGAAAACGGCTGTTTTCTACAAGGGTCTTTCTGAAGAACTGAAAGATGCCTTATCTACAGTTCCTGTGGTTCCTACGGGTTTTCCAGAGTTGCTCGATTTGGTTCTACAAATCGACGCCCGAAGGAATGCTCGAAAGGGAGAGAAAAAGCCCTTCATGCCAGTCTCGGGGCGGTCAGAGACACCAGCAGTCATCTCTAACGACCCTGAACCCATGCAGATTGGCGCCGTGAGAGGCCGATTGTCCAATGCAACGGGAGAACCGAAGAAAAAACCACTTATGTATGTACTGTGGTTCTTCCGAGCATTTATTGGCAACATGTCCTAAAAAACCCATCAAGCGTGCGGGAAACGCCAAAACTCGACAATAGCAGGAGTCCCTATGTCGAGTGTTTCATCGGACTCCAGTACCATTCCTAAACATGCACCTGTAATAGTTCAGGTGACGTTACGTTGTGATGAGCGAGAAGTGGTTTCCAAGGCCATGGTTGATTCTGGAGCCACCAGCAATTACATAGACATCACTTATGCCAAGAACTGTTCCTTACCCCTTGTAAACAAAAAAAGACCTGAAACGGTGAACACCGTGGACGGATCTGTTTTGACTTCTGGTATGGTAACCCAGGGGACGGTACCTGTTCAGATGACGTTATCGAATAATCATTCAGAAGAAATCATCTTCGATGTTATTGCTGCTCCACAATACGAGATCATACTTGGTCTTGCATGGTTAACCCTTCACAATCCTGCTGTTGACTGGGTTTCGGGATCGCTCCAATATCCTTCGATTCATTGCAATGAACATTGCTTTACCAGTCATGAGGTGTCAAATAAACAACACATATTGGCTTCTATGGTGGAGGATTCAACTATCAGCGTTGTACATCAATGCGACAATATCATACCATGCGAATACGCTGATTATGCTGATGTCTTTGATAAAGGCCAGGCAGAACAATTACCTCCTCATCGACAGTACGACTGTCCTATCGAATTGATTCCTGGTGCCAAAATTCCTACAGGCCGTGTTTATTCACTAACACCTAAAGAAGATGTTGTGTTAAAAGAATACATCGATAAAGCGCTAGCAATGGGCTTTATACGGCCCTCACAATCACCTGCTGCATCTCCTCTATTCTTTGTTCCTAAGAAAGAGGGAGATCTCAGACCTTGCATTGATTACAGGGCACTTAATGATATCACCATCAAAAACCAATACCCCTTACCACTAATAAACGTTCTATTGGATCAATTAGGCTCTTCCAGTTATTTCACCAAATTGGACTTGCGAGGTGCATACAATTTGGTTCGCATTCGTGAAGGCGACGAATGGAAGACCGCTTTTAAGACACGGTATGGTCTTTACGAATATTTGGTGATGCCTTTTGGTCTGTGCAATGCTCCCGCCACATTTCAATTCTTCATGAATGATATATTCAGAGACATAATGGACCAATTTGTGGTTATCTATCTGGATGACATTCTGATCTACTCATCATCTTTATCGGAACACGTCAGACATGTTTCTACAGTCCTACAAAGACTCAGGGAGAACCATCTTTATGTGAAAGCCGAAAAATGTGTCTTTCATTCACAGGAAGTGGAATTCCTTGGTTACGACATTACCAATCTAGGTGCTCGAATGAGTCGTTCCAAGGTAAAGGCCGTCTTGAATTGGCCGATTCCGCATAATGTCAAGTCACTACAGTCTTTCTTAGGCTTTGCGAATTTCTATCGCAGATTTATCCATTCCTTTTCCAAAACAGTAGCTCCTTTGACGGCTTTAACTAGTTCTAAAGTTCCTTTCTGTTGGAACCAACATGCCCAAGCAGCATTCGAAAAGCTGAAGGAAGCATTTACCACTGCACCCGTGCTGCAACATCCGGATCCTGATCGCCAGTTTGTCGTTGAAGCGGATGCATCCAGTGTCGCTATTGGTGCAGTACTCTCACAAGTTTGCACAGAAACCAAGGAGAAACACCCAGTGGCTTTCTTCTCTCGCAAACTCACCTCATATGAACGGAACTACACCGTCACTGAGCGGGAACTACTGGCTATCAAAGATGCTTTCCGAGAATGGCGTCATCATCTTCTTGGGGCCAAACAACAGGTGTTGGTGTACTCTGACCATAGAAATCTCCAAGCATTCAAATCCATGAAATGCCTTACGGCCCGTCAGGCCAGATGGCATGTCTTTTTTCCCCAATACGATTTCCAGGTCACCTATCGTCCTGCCCGAGAACATGTTAAGTCGGACGCTTTGTCCCGTATGAGTGAAGAGGCGCAGGAAGAAAAACAAGTACAGATTCAGCTGTTGGCAGATCATGTAATATGTAGTTGTTCGGTTCAACCATCCCTAAAAACCGAAGTACAAGAGTGGGTAAAAATTCATCCACAAGTAGTCCAGGATATGAATCTGGACGTACATAACGGTTTACCATTCACACAAGGAGTACTTTATCTACCAACTCCTTCAATGCGGAATAAAGCCCTCAAATGGAATCATGATTCCTTGATTGCAGCCCATCCTGGACGGAAGAAAACACTGGAGCTGCTCAAAAGGTGGTGCTGGTGGCCATCCATGGCAAAAGATGTTATAAACTATGTATCTTCTTGTTCTGTATGTATCCAATGTAAAAATACTCCTGGTAAACCAGTGGGCTTACTCCAGTCCCTACCTGTCCCTAACAAACCATGGGACATGATATCTATGGACTTTGTGGTAGAACTCCCCCCAAATCAGGGATATGATACCATATGGGTCGTAGTGGATTATTTCACTAAATTGGCTCTTTTTATTCCCTGTATTGGTTTACCAACTGCTGCTGTTCTGGCTGAACTATTCATCCAACATATATTTCGTTTCTTTGGTCTACCATCAGTAATCATTACAGACAGGGGCTCACAGTTTGCGTCACGCTTTTGGAGAGCTTTAACATCTGCATTACTGATTGATGATAGAATGTCCAGTGCTTATCATCCTCAAACTGACGGACAGACTGAAAGGGTCAATTGTACTATGGAACAATATCTGCGGTGTCTGTGTTTGCAATACCAATCGGATTGGCTCACGGTACTGCCGGCGGCTGAATTCGCCTATAACAACTCTTATCATAGTGCCATAGGCACTTCACCTTTCTATGCTCTCTATGGACAACACCCCCGATCAATACCTCTGGATTCCGGTCTATCCTTGGACACGCCTGCCGCAGGCCGTACTTTTCGTGATCTGAAGAGATTACAGAGAAAGGTGAAGCAGCAATTGGAGCAGGCTAAACGACGTGACAAGTTCTATGCCGATGCTCATAGAGTACCCGCACCTGTCTATAAGGCTGGTATGAAAGTCTGGCTGTCCACTAAGAACTTAAGAATTCCAGGCAAAAAGAAATTGTTGCCTAAATACATCGGTCCGTATGTAGTGCTCCAAGTTCTTAATCCTGCTGCTGTACGTCTGGCTTTGCCACAACGATGGCGAGTGCATCCTGTATTCCACGTGTCACTCATTAAGCCATTTTCTGAAGCTACTAGACTGCCTGTACGGCCTGTTGCTATTTCTGTGCGGGGTTCAGATGAATACGAGGTACAAGACATACTGGATATGAAACTACGTTCTGGTAGACCAGATTATCTGGTGGATTGGAAGGGCTATGGTCCCGAAGATAGGTCCTGGGAACCTCTTTCTAATATTCATGCTCCTGCTTTATTGAAGCGCTTTCACACAAGAAGGGGAGAGGTTGTCCCTTTGAGGGATGGCACTGTCATGCATGCTGGACGCTACGCTCGTAGAACAGCTAGACCGTTCTATTCCAAATGGAGGTTATTCGATACGTTACCGGGAAAACGACGTTTGCACTTTTCACGTCGCTAACTTCACGTGACTTTTGCTTCGTCACGTGAACTACGGTATTACGTATTTAAGCAGCGTAGAAACTTCACTCGCTGCTTCTGATCGAATCTATTGGCGTTGTGTAGCTGAACCTCTGATCTGCATCCTGGCATATTTCTACAGCTACTTTTGGGCCTTCAATAGCGTGTGTTCCGCCACACGCTAATTCCTGGAGCTATTCCTTCGCGTGATAATTCACACGCGTTCTCTGTCTTCAAGCGTGGCTGGTCCGGACTGCGGGAATCCTGCCCGCGTGTACATCCACACGTACACTCTGTCTTCATACGCGGCTGGCCCGGACTGCGTAAATCCTGCCCGCGTGTAATTCCACACGCGCACGTTGTCTCTAAACGCGGCTGTTCCGGACTGCGGGAACACCGCCCGCGTGTAATTCCACACGCGCTCTCTGTCTTCAAGCGCGCCTGGCCAAGGCAGCGTAAATCCTGCCCGCGTGTAAAATCCACACGCGCTCTCTGTCTACAAGTGCGGCTGGCCAAGGCTGCGTAAATCCTGCCCGCGTGTAAAATCCACACGCGCTCTCTGTCTTCAAGTGCGGCTGGCCATGGCTGCGTAAATCCTGCCCGCGTGTAAAATCCACACGCGCACGTTGTCTTCACACGCGGCTGGCCCAGACTGCGCGAATCCTGCCCGCGTGTAAAATCCACACGCGCACGTTGTCTTCAAACGTTATTTTCTTCGCGGCTGTTTATAACCGCGTGTACTTTGTTTTTCCTTAAAAAGAACGCTATTTCTAACTCCTGCATCTGTGGAATTAACAGAAGGATTGATCCCTATAGTGGGAAGGAAGCTTTTCAAGGATTATTGGAAGGTGACATTGAACTGAACTTTTGGACGCTATCCTGTGGTGAATTCAACCCGTATCTAGCGTGAGCCTCGTTCCGTTCGGGATAAGTCTCCCTTACTAATTTTCCCTTCCTTGTCGTTTGTTCTTCATTCAAATCCATCAAGAGACTTCTGGATTATTCTACCCTAAACTAAAGGTCAGTGTGAACATTCCTGTCATTATCTAATTCATCATACTCAGGTTGGAGCAGTTATTCATGATACTTTAGTTTGTCCTAGGCTGGCTTTCTATACCTTACCCACGCCCTTTCCAGTGATCCATCGCTCTGCCTGTTTTATCAGCCAGAGGGTTGTATCATTTGGAAGGTCTTCAATTGACTTCACAACTATCAAATCGTGTGAACAGGGATCCGGAAGACCCTACCTCCTGTATCCTTTTGAGTATTGTATCCTTTTCAGTTAATACTTTGGTACATTCTGACACTTTGCTATTGGTGCCAAGGACAGTACCACTGTAGCTGTTGGTTCTCCCTGCCTTGATTATTGATGTGTGAGGGCCTTGTTTACCTCTGAAACACCATGCAGGATTCCTCAGCCTGGTTTCCTAGTCTTACGCTTTCTATTCTCGAGGTTTTGTGAAAGTAACGGCTCCTTGTCGAAAAGGGCAAAGGAACTTCCCTCCTTTCGATCCCACTCTGTTTCCCTGCCTTTCTCCTCTTGCTAACCTGACATCTTGGAACTGCTGTTTCCTCGTGTGCTTTGCCTCGCTCGTAGTGTGCTCTTGTGCTCTGCCTTTTATCCGTGTCGGGAAGTGTAATGGAAGTCAGGTGTGCATGATGGTCAGTAATTGCCTGTCCTTGCCTGACCACTGTATTGGGATACGTCGGGTATACGGCTTGGGTGTTAGTCTGTTTTCTCTCATAGCGGGCTGTCTGTGAAAAAGTGTTTTTGTAAAGGGGCGGGGGTTTGAATTCCTAAATATCCTACCTGGTAGGATGGGGTAAATGTGTTACAGGGAAGGGGCTACCGCATCTCACCATCCGGTGTCCCACTCCCAGAAGAACCCTCACCCAGGTGATACGCATGCACTGGTCCACCCCCAGAAACTGGATCCAAATGCGATGGCTGTGTCCTGGCTAACTGGATGACAGATCCCCTGGGAGTAGAGGATGAGACACCTGATTTCTCACACATTTCAATTATTAAACTTAATTTGACTTCACTGTTCTTCAAGGCTTCAAAATCCACCAATCCCGAGAAACTACTTGCCTGACAGACACCAGCCGAGGAGACTGCAGCTATTTCCAAGCAGTAGAAACACATTATCTGATTTTCTGTTATTACGTCCAATAAATAATTCACACTTTTCCTTGGGGCAGACTGTATTGAACTCTTTACTGTTGTTCTACATCTTTACTCCCTCCTAATGCACAAAGAAACTGAATGTACTGGGTAAATAAAACATAAGACTATCTTAAGTCTCTTCCAGGCATTTGCTGCTTGACTTGGTGACCAAATATGCCTCAGACACAGTCCTCCGACAATTAAGATCATTAGTTTATTGCTGACCTCCTGCTAGCTGGGCACCCTTGTGTACTGCTTGCGGTCTCCGTCTCATTTATGAGGCTGACCTCTTCATCACACGTGCCACCCTCGTTTAGGGCTTGAGCTATCTGAGTCAGACAAGCAGCAGGCTGCAGCCAATGCATTGCCAGAAGAAGATGCCCATTCTGAAGGCATGTGCACTGCTACCCTCTGTGCAATGCGCAGGTGTGGCATGTGCGCACGGCACAGCGCCACACCCGAACCTCATCACCACTACCAGTGCTTGCCTGCCTTCAAGAGAGAATGTGTAAAAACGGAAATGCTTATTGGCGGTGCCATTTGCTGCTCCTAGATTTTCGCAGTGTAGGCAAACGCCTTGATTAGTGCTAGGCAAATCGGAGGGGGTATGGATTCAACACCCAGGGATTAGGAATGTTTTATCAGTATTGTGGGTATTGGGGATGGAGTATGAAGATGCAACAGGGGGAATTGAGGCTGGAATCTGAGGAGACCCCCAACTGTTACGTGGTATCACTGTCAGCCAAAATGAGTCACTATGCAATTGTTGTAGTGAGGTTAATGATATAATCAATAAAATAAATATTCCAAAAAAAGAAACATTCTCCCCACTACCAGAGAGAGAGAGAGAGGGAGAGAGAGCAGCAGAATGTGGAGGAGACGTCCAGCTATGATCGTTTATTTATTTATATAGCGCCTATACACAATGTGTTCCAAAGCGCTTCAAGGCAAGGGAGGGAACAAGGGAAAATACAACCACATTCTTACAGGCCATGAAGTAAGGATGTGAAATTAACTATCATACTCGGCCTGACGACATTTCAGATAGTGCAAGAGCTAAGACATAGATAAGGAAGGGAGGGTGAGAGTTTGAAGGAAATGGAACAGACAGGCGACTATCGTACTAGGCCTGACGACATTTCTGGTAGAGCCGGAGAAAAACAAAAGGTGAGGGAGAGGGGTGCAGAAAGGGAGGGGAGGAACAAAACAAGCGACTATCATACTAGGCCTGACGATATTTCAGATAGTGCTGGAGGGATGGTGGGGAGGAAAAAAAACAGTAATGGGAGGGTGGAGGAAACAGACGAGGTTGCTATCATATTAGGTCCAGGGACAATTCTGATAGAGTAAGTGCATAGAAGAAAGTAAGGGGAGGAGATAGGAAAAGGGAGAAGGGAAAGGAGGAGAGAAAAGAGATTAAGCAGTCAACAAGAGTGGAGAAGCAAGCATGGAGAGCGAATACAATTGCTCTGCTCACAGGTCCTGCTATGTGTGTTCTGGTTCAAGATGGCAGACCAGTGAGAGGTCTCCAGCCAGTCACCGGACAAAGAAAAATATTACGACCAGCTGCAAGTCATTTCCAAAAGCCTGTCCCAAGGGAAAGCAACGAAATGCTCCAAATGCCCAAACCAGTAAAGTAGTAGGAGCATTTGAAATGGCTAAGTAGCAACTGAGGACTTTGGGGTGCAGGGTTTCAAATTGAGGGTGGAGCTGTGAGCTATTTAGCTCCTGCTTGTAGTGTAGAAGAGCCTGGTTAGCTTGTCACCAACAGCTACCAGGAGCTACTTTTGACTCCCCAGGTCAACTGATGCAGAACAAATTACCTATGTGACTTTAACTTTGTGCCCTTAGGACAATCTATAAATAAACATTTGGAAACATCTATACGACATTTAGGGCGTGATTTACAAAAAAAATGTAACATGGGAAAGTCCCATTGAAATTTGTTTTGTAAATCGGCCCTTAGAGCTTAAAGGATAATAAATAATGGATACAAAGATAAATGTGCATCTTATGTGGAAGTTAGATTAGCAGATAGCTATACACTTAGATCCTTACTCTCCAGTGGTAGCGCTTGGTTACTGCTGGACTCGGGAGCTGTTATTAGCTCCTGCTTATCCAATCTTAATTTCGAAGCCTTGACCTGGAGACTGGGGCATGCAAGAGGAGTAGGAATTGCAGGATCATTTGCAGGGCTGAAAATCCAGGCGGAAGAGGAGAGAAAACAGGAAAGGTGGGAGGAAGTAAAGATGCAAAAGGAGAGGAGAAAGCATGGAAGGCGGGTTTGGAGGAGGGGAACATCCAGGAGGAAAGGAGGAAGCAGAAGAGGTTGGAGGAGAAGTGTGAACATAGAAAACCACCATAGAAATTATAAGAGGGAAGAAGGGGAGGTTGGTGGGGAGAATGAAGTGAGAGATGGGGGGCATACAAAGTCCCTTGGCGCCATAGGGAGCATGCGAGTCCAAGGCATTACTTTGTCGAAGGTCACGATGATTAGACAACTGTCAGCTCGAGGGCTAGAAATGAGATCTACCGGCAGACCCCTCAGCATGAGCGAGCTCTGACCCATCAGGGGCGGGGGGGATTTTATGATGGTGTTTGGTGGTTGTAGGTTCAGGACACTGAGAGGGAGTTGAGCCAGGGCAATTTAGAACCTAGAAGCCCTCCTGGCGTGCCCCACTGAAGGAGACACTGGAAGCTGCTTCAGAAAAACCTAGATCTCCAACAAGAGTACTGACAGAACCTGCTAATGCCATTCATCAATGGTCTCGGGAGGGGGGGGGTATTCGCCCACCAAGACATCATTCATCAGCGCGACTATGTACCAGAGAGCATGCTACTGGAAAGAGACCAGACAGAGAATACTTGAACCAGAGACCTTGCCAGGTGGAAAGAACTGATTTGTGAGTTTGGTTTTCACTTGGATCCTCTCTCGACAAAACCACTGAGAGATAACCCGGGAAACACTGTTGAAAAGGGTACGATTTATTGAAGGTTCTAGGAAACCTCACGAGAACCTAAAATGACTTTGCCATTGATCAAGGAAAGGAATCCTGGATCAGACTTTTAGAATCGGAAGTATCCTGGCCAGAGATTTACTATATCTTCAGCACATGAGGGGAGGGCAATGGATAGAGCTACTATGGAGACGTAGCCCTCGAGTTAGTCTCACTTTATGATTATGACCTTAGCAGATGCTCTTTCATTTATTCCCACCCAAAGTGGATTTAAAGCCCTGATGAGACAGTTGCGTTTAACCTTGCTTTCGTGTCTTGTGGTGTTTCTCAGTATCTCTCATCGACCCCACTGGTTGAAATCTCATTCTTTTGTGTTAACCACTTGAGTGGAGGGTCAGTGGGTGGGAGGACTCTTGGGCCACAGTTTCAGCTAATTTGGAGAAAGTCTCTGGGGGTCACAGTCTCATGAGGAATGCACTATAAATTCACATGTGATTGGGGATGGGCCTAGACTCGGGGCTCTTAATCTCACTTGGTTAGGGTGATTGAAGGGTCTAGGTTTATAAAAATAGATAAATTCCCATCTGACTCTTTTGACAACCCTTTCTTTTTAACACATTTTAAATGACCCTTGATTGCTACATATTTTCACACACTGGGCCTCATTCCAAGTTTGGCGAAGCAGTAAAAAAGTGGTGGTAATTCCTTTACCACCACATTTTGGAGGGGGGGTAAGGGAATTACCGCCATTTTCACTGCTCCATCAAATCCAGAGTTTAACTTTAGAGTGGAGGATTTACCCCCCAGAATTCTGCTGGAGGTAAATCCTCCACTTAAAAGCCAAAAATCGGTGGAATTACCGCTGGCAATAATTCCCCCAAAATCCCATGGATCCGTATGGACTCCTAAAATAGGGACTAACACTGCCCTACCACCACTTGTAATCCCGGTAACCGTAAACAATGGTGGTATTACCACAAAATGCAGAATAAGGCTGAGTACTGCCACACAAAAATGAATATTCATTCCCAGGCTCCTCTCCACCCATCTGCAATTAGATTTTGTTCAGAATTGTACTCATGCCATTTTACAGAAGGCCTTGTCTTTGGATTACACACCCTTCCACCACATTCTTTTCTCCGCTGTCCTAAACCTCTTCGCTTAGCACCTTCATCCCACACCCCCACCGTTTCCTAGGTTACCTTTGAACAAAGGATTGTCCCATCCTCTCCTCTTTTCTAGCAGCCCTTCACATTTCTATTATTGAATCTGTAAAGCAGATGACTGCTGCATATGTTACACAACCCTTTATATATTTTAAATAACCTATTTCCCTGAACATCATTTTTTAAAAATGTGTAGGTAATCAAATATGCTCATTTAAAGGAATTGCTAGACCATAACTTTTTCCACATGTTACATTTTTCAGTTGCCTACCATCAGTCCGTGGTCAGTGTCCAGATGAAAACGTTTTTAATGTTTAGTTATGTTGAATACTGGTAATTGTTTTTTAATATTAGGCGGTTGCTCATTTTTGTTCACTGCCCTTTAAATGTTTATCTTGAAATGGTGGTCCATGATCTTGTTTAGAGGTCAAACACTCTACTGCTTTATTGGATGCATGTTGGTTTTGAGATGGGGTGCTTTTTTGTAAGGAGGTTCTCAACTTGTTGGGTGGGTGTATACTGCTGTGAAGTGACTCACCTAATTTGTGAATGGCAACATCTGAAGGGAGTAGAATGTAGTATGATTAGTGCAATCTAAAACATACATTCTTTCTTTGTGTAGACAACTTCAGCAGCAGCAGGCAGAGTTGGAAAGCCTCCCTCGTGATGGTCTGACCTCCTATGATCTCTCGCAGGTAATGCTTAGTCTCACAATGTCAGCAGTACAATTGTATGTCACTTGATGTTTACTGAAAAGTTTCATAAAATGTGTAAATGTTCATACTGTGGAGTATTTAGAGTGTTTTCTATTATAACAGTAGGGCATTATTTCCCTAGCACCTCTGTGCATGTAAATTAGACAGCTGCCTAGGTGCAGGCCAGCATGGGGCACCAGACAGGCTTTCCCTCCGTTATCATTAATTACAAAAGAGGAGTAAACTAGTCTGAGCTAAAGCGACAGCATGATGCCTGCCTGAAAACGGAGCTCACAGGTCTATTCATTAACAAGGCAGTGGAAGCAGGGCCATTTCCACCTAGAAGACTAGCGAAACAAATTGCCCAGTAGATTTTCAGTTGTCTGTGTTAATGTTCCAATTAATGTTGAACCACAATGGTCAGGGCATGCCCACGCATGCCAGTGTATGTCTACCTAATGCAGTTTATGCAACCAAGATGTGCTTGCTCGCTAAGAATATGTGCATTTTGAAGGTATGTGCATTAAGCACACACTGTCAAAGTGTTCTATTGGTCGTTTGATGTTCTTTTAAATGACCAGTGAAAGACATTAAACTAATTGAACGTTTTGGAAAGTCATTGCCGAATACTAGTAATTTGTTTTTTTTTTAAAAAGGTCTGACCTCCAAACTGGTGTCGTTTAAAATCTGGGCCAGAGCACTTAATAGGCCATGGGGGTTACAATGAATATTGGGAACCCTGCTAGTGTTTCGCCTGCCTTGCACCTGCACTCTAAAGGCCTATATATGCTCTTGATAAGCCAAAATGGCCTGTGGATTTGGCACTTCTCCATGGCCCACTCCATCCTAGGACATCCTATTATTGGCTTGCAGGTTTAGTAGGTAGACGTGGGAGGTGCAACA
Source organism: Ambystoma mexicanum (assembly GCF_040938575.1). Lineage (NCBI taxonomy): Eukaryota > Metazoa > Chordata > Amphibia > Caudata > Ambystomatidae > Ambystoma > Ambystoma mexicanum. Next base: position 992,246,164 of record NC_090934.1, on the reverse strand, counting down.
TTTTGCATTTGGCATTGGTAAAGGCCCTTTCAACAAGTGTGTGTGCGCTTGAGTGTGTGTGTGTGTGAGCTTGAGTGTGTGTTTAGGTGTAACAAACAGTTGCTTGTACCACCACATGTTCCCAGTCGGCTTCTTGTTAAAGCTGCTGATTGATGGAGAAGGGCATTTTAAAGCAGAGTGCTCTGTTGAAATGGAAGTTTGCATACAGGCAGCATAGATCCAGCACCCATGCTTTAAAGGTTATTTAGAAACGGTGCCTGCATTGGCACTGTACATGCTGTGGCAGTTATTCTCTGGCTCTTCACATGCTGTACATGCACCCATTTTAAGCCTATTAGCAATTGTCTGACCTTGCTGCACCTATAACCATTTGTAAGAATAACTTGCACTGTACTTTACCTTTACCCATGTGTGAAAAAAGGTCTCACAGGCCCTTGAAGGCAGTTGTCCTGTTAATGCTGTACTGGGAAACGTGCACTGGCTCTGTCCAATCTATACCTGTACCTATTTGCGAGGGAAGAAGAATGACTGTACTGAGCATGCTCATCCTGAGATGTGTTTATACAACATCTACTTGCCCATGCTGAACTGTGTGTGAGATAAGCTTGCTCTCACCATGCCAATGATGTATCTTTTTGAACGTGAAACTTCCCCTAGCCCTGTCTATGGTGTATCTTTACTTGGCTGTTAAGGAAGCTAGCAGTGACCCCACCACATGCTCTCCCTGTTTGTGAGGAAAGCTTACACTTTCCAACCCATACTGTACCTGATGGATTTTCAGGGAAGCTTGAACTAGTCCTTTCCAAAATGTACCTTAAAGCTTGCAGTGGCCTTGCTTATAATTTGCCTGTACTGTTTTGTATATAAGGGAAGCCCTTTTTGGTCCGTCCCATGTAGTATTTGTGTGTGCTGCATTTGTGAGGGAAGCTCATACTTTAGGGAAATGTGTAGGGCTTCTGCCTATGCAGTGACTTTTATGGGTGCCCGTGAGGAATGCTGGCAATGCTTCCAATGATGTGCATGAACAGTGTTTTATAGTAGCATGCAGTGCTGCACTCCCAGATGTGCCTGTCCAGTGTATGATCGTATCTTTCAATTTTGCCTCATGTGCTGTATGGACTACGTGTTTTTTTGCGCTTGGCTGGGGGTTAGGGGGTCACTTGCTTTGATGCTACTGTTGGGGAGATTTATCATTTTTATGCTTCATCCCCTCTCCTAGTGAGACCCCAGAACGTTTTGCTGGACTTCTAAACCTTTTTCATTCTATCCTGAATGAGAGGAGCCTTTTTTCCCTCATTCATTCTTATTTGCTCTTACATTTGGAACTCTGTTCTCTGTGTTTTACCTATACTATGGAGTCTGCTTTCCTCTGTTGGGTAAGATTTTCGTATCAATGATAAATCTTCCTGACCTGTGTCAACTCCAGAACTTTTTTTGCTGGACTGGTAGATTATTTTCCCTATACCTCAGTGAGTGGGAATCTTTTTCCACACTCAGTCTTTTACTCTTTTTAGGGTGTCATTTTTAAGACTCTGCGTAGTGTCTTTTAAAAGTTATCCTCTCTGACAACGTTGCTGGGTTGCCTTAGGGGCTCCCCTTTCAACTTTCTCTGGCTAACCTTATGAGAACTACAGTTCCCAAGGGTAGAAAGGATCTTTGGATCCCTTTTACATTTGATTAGGTGAGACCAGCACCCCCACCTCATGTGGAGTACTGGGGAGATACTGAGCACCCGCTTTCTCATTTTTAATGTAACATTTATGTTACAAGGACAAAGTTACCTTTAATGGCTAGTGGGCATGAACCTTTTTATTAGTTTCGCCATTTCAGCGTTGCTTGTCCTTCCTTGTTCTTTCTCCTGACATCCAGGGCGGGAAATTCCTTTGTGATTTTCATCTTTGGCAGGAATCCTATGGATTCCCCACCCAGGCTCCAGAGTGTCTGTGAATGCACAGCCCTTTGTCTTCCAGCCTGACTGCGAGAATCCAGTTCAAAATGGAAGGCTGGCTGTCCTGAAAGGACTGTCAACCCCCCCAAGTTTGAATGTTGCATGGCTGTTGGATTGCCTGGGTTCCTGCATAAAAGTCTGATCCTGCAAGCTGAAGAGGTCGTTGATCAGGTCGTTGATCACTGGAACCAAAACTGAAGAGGAAGATGAAGAAACTGCAGCTGAGAGATTTCCAGCGACCATAGAGCCCGCTGTGTAACCGGAGCCAGCTGTGGCCCTTCCTTGCAATCGACCTAGGGACTCTGAAAACGACAACCCAGAGCCTGGTGAGACCCAATAGACTCAAGGAGACCTGCATTTTGAGCCATCCAAAGCCATGCTGTGACCTTGCAGGGCTGCAATACTCTGAGACCTCAAGCCGCTATGCAGTACACGGTCTTCTGAATCTCGCTGAAACTTCGGGAGCATCCTGCTGAATCTCCAGAGGCACGATTCAAGTCCAAAAAGTCCCCTCACCAGAGAGCTGGATCTTGCAAACTACAAGAATCTGACCAGCAATATTCTGTCTTCCGTGCTCCTGAAAAGTCGCCAAATCCACAGAGCCGCATCCAGCCACGGGGAAAATCTTGCCGGATCATTCTCCTGTGATCCCTGCGGCAAAAGTCCTTCAAAAGTCCAGTCTTCTGTCTTCTTGACAAAGGAATCCATCAACTGGGTTTTTGGCTGCAGATCCTGAAGTCTTCCTGCTGCAACTGTTCTTCTGTGCCGAGTTACTGTGTTGGCTGGGGTATTTTACATACCTTAAGCCTTTGTGATTTCTATATAGTTTTGGGGTGTTTTCTGTGTTTGGGAGGCCACTCATCAAGTTCACCCAGGCCGACTGCAGATTCCTCCTAGGGTGTCTTCTCTAAAGTCCCTGGACCCTCAACTAACTTTAAAGTGAAATACTTACTTGTTTGAACAGTCTTCCTCTGGAACTCTGACTTTGCCTGAAAATAAACCCTATCTCACCCTGCCTACAGCTGGCACCTAGACCACTAGGGTCCCTCTACTGCCTCTGAGTGAACTCATGATATAGAATAAGGGAAGGACTCTATAAGAAAATGGTTCTGCATTGAAAAGAATAATAAGGGTTCAAAAGTTACTTACTTGTAAAAGAAGTTGGTTGGTAACTGTAACTCTGAGAGCGAACAGTTACAAAAGTTCTTAACTTGAATGTGTGTTGCACTTTTCTGAAAAGTACATATAAGATTAAGTTACTCACCTGTGAATTGGTTGTGCCTCTTCACCAAAAGTAATGTTGTTGGCTTCACTTTACTATTCCTGTTAGTATAGTGAGTGTCCCCAATTGGGTCTTGCTTCCTTGACTTGCTGTTAGCCTGTCCAGAACAAGTCTGCCCAAGGTTATACTTACCTTTAAGTTGCTTATAGCCCCTTTTAAAAGTATATAGGTTTTACTTATCTTGTGTTAGCTGTGTGGCATCCTAAAACACATTAGTCATTGTGTATCTCAATCTATGTTCCACTGATATTAAAAAGCAACTGTAATCGAGTATTACGGCATTAGGTCTTACCTGCCTAGAATAGCTGTGTGCCATTCTTGAAAAGTGTCCCTTTAGGTGTAGCTGACCTTGTTCTGCCTGGTGCTTACAAAATTAGTGTAAATAGTTCTTGCTTATCTTAGACTGTGTTTCACTGAGCTGAAAATCAACTTTAATTGTATATTACACCAAAAAGGTCTTGCATACCTAGTATAACTGTGTTATCACAAAAGTAGTAGCGGTATATTCTGTTCATTGAATCTGTGTTTCACTATTCAGAAAAGTATATTTGCAAATTGGTTGAATATGTGATTTTCTTGTTGATTGTCACTGCATAACTGACAGGGTCTACTATCCTTCTATTGCTGAAAGTAATCAGAAAATAATCTATGGTCTTAGCCCCCTAGAAATACCGTTAGGTGTTCTAAATAATGTCTATGCTTTGGCCTGTGTTTTTAAAGCATAGTGTTGTTTTTTTATGTGTTTATATGCTTCATGATGTTACTTACTTGCCCAAAAATCTCTTGGTCTGCATGTATATAAAATAAACCCATTTTTGCAACACATGGCGTGTCAGTGTTTTCTTTGGCCCATATGAATAATACAATTTCTTTGTACTGATTTTACAGCCTTCTCTCCCTCCTAAGATAAGACTGGCTGCTCTGTCTACACTATCCTGAACTCGGGTAATACAGCCTTATACTAAGAGTGGAGTCTTGTACTGTCTCAGTTGAATGGTTTTACTAAACCCGTAGTTGGACTTCAGAAAACTGTCCTAACATCCTTCATATTTCTAACGTTTGCAGCACACAGCTCCTTATGGGTAGTGTTGCTGGGAAGCCTTTGGGTTCTCCTTTGTTTCTTTATCCTTACTAACTACAGTTCTTAAGGATAGAAGGATACTTTGTATCGTACCTAAAATGTTATACTTTGAGAGATTAGCACACACCACCTTATGCAGAGTGCTAAGGGGATGCCTACTATCCCCTTTCTCTCTGCTCCTGTAACCATTTAGTCACATAGATAACCCTGTAGTTATGGCTGGGGCAGTGGATGTGTTCTACCAACTATTGTGCTATTTATTACCGCAGACTGTATTCCGTCTCGGTTGTGCACAATAGGGTAACCTAGGTTCTTACATGGTGGCTCCTTCCTTTTTTTTGCCATTTCTATCATGGTTGTTCTTTGTTAGCCCTTCTACCATTCTGGGAGGGGGAGGTCCGTGTGCAGGTTTTGCCTTTGGCGGGAACCCTTGGTTGTCCCCGCCTAGGCTCCAGTGTATCTGGGCAGGCAGGAAGTAGGGGAGGAGTTATTCACTCCCTTGCCCTTTGTCTGCCTGAGTGCCTGAATGAACCAGTTCCTACTGGGGGGCTGGCGGTCCTGACTGGACAGCCACCCGCCCCTTTCTGTAAAATGCTGAGTTTGCAGAGGAGTGTGTTTAGACAAGATTGTATGTAGTAACTGTAAAGACTGGAGGGGGGGTCTGTACTTCCACTCTCTATATGGTAGAGGAGAGGCACAGAGGACCCCAGCCAAGATTCTCCATTGTGGTAGCAATGGACGAGCAATCAAGGCCTAGCTTCTCAGGAGGTGATGCAGGCTGGTTCTTAAGTACAGTGTAGTCCCCAAGCACCCACAAAGGAATGTCCACACACTGTATTAGTTAAAACACAGTCTTTATATAATTAATACTCAAGGTTATGTACAATATCACAATAACTCACTTTGTACTCGGTTATCTATAATGGCAAATATATACAGTTCTACGTGGTACCACAATTACTATTAGATCTCTTTAAAGTGCATCAACTGTACAGTTAAATGGCACACATCAGTTCGTAATGGAAACCAACAATACAGGTAAGAGGAAAGCGTTGATAAGAACAATTGGCAGAAATACTGGTCACTACCGTTAAACACAGTTCTGTGGGGAGATCCCCCCACCTGGGCAACCTGTAGAATAAAGATATATCACAAGCCCAGTCCATATATTGTTCACAAGCGACTTTCCAATAGCTCTGCAACCCCAAAGTACCTGGTGTTGTAGCGTTCCTCGTCGGGGAATCGACGGTCCTTCATGAGTGCCCTCCCTTTGAGGCAGGAGTCACGGGTCGTCGAACGTCCGACAGAGAACAGGGTGAACTACGGCAGTGAAGTGGCAGCTTCGTTCCTAGCGGTGCTCGTCGACGGGGAAGCATAAACGTCCTGCAAGAAAGAGGCGTGCGGGGCACCTAGTGGTCGATAGTTCAGGACCGCAAAGAGTTTGAAGAACTGTGGCCCGGCAAGGCCGTCGAGTCGTCGGCGTATCTGTGGTCTTTGGGTGGCGGGAAACCCACCGGCGGATACTCCTCGGCGCGTCGACGGTCTGGCCTTCTCCAGCGGGAGACGATGCGGACGAGGGCGTCCTTGAATCAAGAGTTCTTCGGCAAACGGGAGCACAGCAGCTCCGGTCGGCAACGGTGGTTTCTCCTTGTGATTCTGCAGCGGTCCCCGTCTCGGGTCGGCAGCCTGTCCAAGGTCTGTCTACCAGGGAGCTTTGGCAAAGATCAGCTGGTGCACGATGGTCCCTCGTAGCTTGGGAAGAGGGCGCCTTACCAGGTCTTCTCTGGGTCAGTCCTTGGAGACACAGCAGCTTTCAGATTGTGAAGGAGAGCAACAGCAATTCTTCTCTTCCAGCAGGGCTTCAAGGTCAAGCTTCAGTTTCACTCCAGTTACTCTTCAGCTTCTGAACACGAATTCTAGCAGTGAGAGGCCCCCAGATATACTAGTTGATCTCCCATTCATTCTGCTGGGTCACACTCAGGCAACCAATCGGTCAGAAGGGCATTCATTCATACAGGCAGGCAGCCAATCAGGTGCATAGTGCATTCAGGCTATTCACTTCTCTCCAGACACTCACAACAAGTTATGTGTATTGGGACAAGTACCCAGCCATTCAACACTCCACACTGCATTCATACCAGTTTCGAGCAGGGCTGTCTCAGTCATTGTGTCAAACACCAGATACGAGACATCCACAACACAGAATTTGGATTTGTCACACACTCCATTAACCCAGGTCCCATCCACAGGGTGTACCCACAACATAGTGTCATTGGGAAGGCTCCTGCCAATCTGGCCTGGACTTCACAATAACACCATATATGGAACTTCCACCCAACAGCCGGTCAGGGGGAAGGGACAGAGTCCGGGCTTCCCAGGACTTTGGGAAAACAAGGTAACGGGCAATAGAAAGCAAGAGGCCACGGGGCCATCTTGTTTCCTATCAGGAATCAACTGATTCCAATGACAGGGCCTGTGTAGCCCAAAATGGAGGATACTCAGGGCACCTGTCAAATTCAGCACCACCAGCCCATACCCTGCTCTGTGGGCCACACACAGGTGCCCAAAAACATACACTAGGGGCACAGGGTTGTACCCGCACCCATGGGTGCCATAAGGGTATCCCATGGGTCTGTTCACCAAAACCAAAAGAGAGAGCTGCACCGCCAGGAGTCCCACATGAACTCCTGCGCGGAAAACACAACAGAACACACGATAAAAAGCAGTAAAGGACAAGGATACAGAGGCCCTGTCCCTCTGATGCATTGCCAGCATCACAGTAACCCTGTGGGAGACTACACCAGCCTTGTCCTCTTGGCAATAGGGAACGCAACCTTTGGTATAGGTCTGTATTTCACAAGTTGGAAGAGTGACTGAGCAAGCAGACTTATCTCAAGAGGGGTCAATGTGAACTGTAGAGGTGCAACATAGAGATTCACAGTGGCAAGTATTCAACTTATAGAAAATATAATTATTAATTTAACAATATGCAACAATAAAATACACTTCAAAAATACACTCCTTCAGTTAAATAAGTAGATACCCTTTTGGGATATGTCACACACACTTCCTACACGCTGATGTGACTTCAATTGCTAGGACACTGTGGACATTGATATATCACTTTAACATGTACATGCAGTACTGGAGTTATGGAAAAAGGAAAAGGTTAGGGAAGGAAACAAAGTTTAACAAGTTCTTATAACAGGTAAGTACTTTACAATCCCCCAATGAAGTATAGGTTAACCCTTTCCCAGCTATAATAGTAACTTATGTATTACTTTTTGAGGGACAGAGGGTAAGAAGAGTCTGCAGGGAGCCAAGACAGCCAATGTCAATTGAACAAAGTCTAGGGGAGCTGAGGCACTTATTGAAGATAGCACAAAAGTCTTGCACAATGTTAAATAGAGAGTTTATAGAAAAGAATCACTGTAGGGCCAAACGCTGGGAGGCTTGTGAAAAGCAAAGATGCAAGCAGCTCTGCAAAGAGGCAGCAGATGCAAGTGTGAATTGAGGCCAAGCAAGCAAGCCTCAAACAACAAGAGGTAAGTACCCCTAGTTAGACAGTACCTTAGGTCTGAAGAAAAGGGTCCAGCTGGCGTCTGTTCCTGTTGTAGTCCTGCAGATCCTGTGTTCCTGGGCCTCAGTCATGGGGACAAGAGGGAGGACGTCTGGTGACTCCTGCACTAAGGGTTGTAGGTTGGCGGCATCAATGCTGTATTCCAGATCAGCGGCACTTTGCAGTTTCACCTACCAGCAAATAGCACCACAGCGGTTTTTGGACACATTTTGGACTCCCTTTGCTTCTGAGGTCCAGCACTCTGTTGAGGTGGCTCACGCTTGGGTCGCCCTGCTTCGGGAGGGTCCTCAGGATCTTCCTGGAGCTCTGGTCTGACTTAAAGACGATGCACTCGTTTCTGGTGTTCCTGTCCCCTGGCACTCGGTTCCAGCAGCAGCAGCGAAGAAGTACAGCCAGCAGGGAGAGGGGTTCCAGTCAAGTTTGTCTTGGGGTCAGTTGGTCCCACAAACCCAAGGGAAGAAGTCGTCCGTTCCAGGCTTCTCTAGTCGATATGGAAATTGGAGTTTCAGCACAGCCGCAGGACTTCACCAGACAAACCAACGGTCCAGGAGGGGGTGCAGCAAGCTTCTCTTCCAGTTTCTTCTTCGGTTTCTTCGTCCAGTAGGCGACTCTGCATTTCTTGCAAAAGACCTTGCTTTTTATGCAGGTTTCTCCTATTAATTCGCAGCCTAGCTGTCACTCGCACAGCAGGGTGGCTGTCCTGTAAGGACAGCCAGCCGGCCAATCACCTTTTGGATGCATTCTGGTAACCAAGGAAACTAAGCACAGGGAATTTCGGGAACCTCCCTCGCTTTCTACCCTGCCAGAGATGCTGGAACCAGAGGAGGGCTTCACCAGTGAATCCCGCCAAAGACAAAATGAACTTGCCGCGCATAGTAAAACCCAAGAAAAACCTCACAAGCAAGAAATGGGGAAAAAAGAAGACCGGGCCATTTTTAGAAAACGGGCACCCATGGGTCCAATACTGCAGCTGGAGGATTCAGCGTGCAGTAAAAATGTACAATGGTAGGAAAATTAAACCAGTGAGGGTAACATAAAAAAGTTACATGAGAAAGTAGACACAAGGGGATACTAAGTAACTCCCCCAGCACTCCTCATAAAATGGTGTGTGCTGGGTCTACAAAGAGAAAAAAGGTAAGTAAAGTCAATTTCACTGTACTACTCTTGGAAACATTAATTTATCCATGAGAAGATATTTAAACCTTAAGAGAAATCCAAGGGACTTTTCTGTGACACTGCACTGAGGGTGCTGGGTGTCACAATAAGAAAAGCGATGCCTATGGAGTTTGTAAACTCCAAAACCAAAAGAAAGAGTCCAAATCAGATGAAAAATACTTGAGGGAATGAAAAAAAGGTCTCACTCACTCCAGGATTAAAATTAAAAATCGTAAAGTCCAGCAAAAGAGCTGGGGTCTCTAAGGTAGAAGGGCATTAGCACAAACATGAGAATTCTCCCTAACATTAGGTGTGGGAAAACTGATTAAAAGGTGAGGTTCCTAAGGTGAAAGGCAAGTCGACCGCTTTAACTGAAGTAGCTGAAGACAAACAGAGATGCCTGCAGACCCTTCTCATCACCGTGAAGAGACTACTGCTCTCCTGGCCCCATCTTCTACTCGACATAGGAGCTCCAGAGAGGACGACTCCTTCCCTTTGACTGGTGGGACCAACCAGCCCTGAGACGAACTACAAATTGATCCATCTCCTGAGGTGCTGTGCCTTTCCAGAGCTGCAGACTGCAAATACCCAGAGACCTCAGACCCATTTGATGCGCAAGGTCTTTGAGAGGCCGAATCCGTCCAAGTCTTTAATGAGCTCCCGGTGAACCTCCAGAGACACGATCCGACTCATCGAAGTCCCCTCACCAGAGTGCAGGACTCCAGAATCGAAGATGATGTACCAGCAAGGTGACCGCTCTTTGTTGGTGCTGAGAGAAAGGCACCAAAACTGCAGACTGACCAGGGAGATCGCAGAAATCTGCTGAGGCATCTCATTCAGAGTCCTTTCTTTCGGAGACTGAAAGTATCTTGAGGAACTTTTGCTGTTGTGCTGCTTCTTAAGACTTTGAATCCACTAACTTTTTCGTATAGTTAGGCATTGGACTTTTAAAGAGTTAGTTTGGCCGTAAAGTGTCTCTAGAGCGTTAAGCTCTGCTGCTGTGATTAGCCAACCTTTTTCTTCCTAAAATACTTTGTGGTTTTGCTAACTAAATACAATTACTGTATATCTTTGTTTTAACGTGAGTGCACAGGACTACCAATAATGCGGTAGAACTGTCATTATTGTCAAACTCTGTAACAATTGTACCGTGAGCAACTAGCATCGAAGAAATGGCCTTTCAAAAGTATTAAGAATTCCTGTGTGTTGGTTAAGTGATTCAAGTATTTAGACTATTGTATTGATTGGGTTCAGTGTACTTACCTACAGCTCACATCTTCCTCCTATAAGAAGCCTGACTGCTCTGCCACTCTACGAAAGTTCCTTGAGTAGTACAGACTTCTACTAAGAGCTGGGGACCTGTATGCCAAGGGATAGTTTTATGAAGTATTACCTCAAGTGGACTTTAGGAAAACTGCCTTAACAGCTACTTATATTTAAATGGTCTGGGAAGATTGAACATGTGCTGTAGTGATGGCAGAGTCAGGCTGGTGGAAGAACTTACCGACATGGCTAAATGGTGCGTTTGGTTGTTTGGTGGCATACCCTTTGGTCATGGCTGGCCTAGGCAGTCCCACTCCTGTCTTCCTGCCAAGCATCCGAGATGCCAAAGGAATTCCCTTCTCACAGGCAGCAATTAATGGTCAAGGAAATGGCATTTGTCATCTTTAATGGCTTGGAGGGGGATTCCACCACCATCAAGCTAATGGTGGTAGTAAAGCTGTGACAAACAAATGGGCACTAAAAACAGAATCACATGCAATCCAACAATACTCAAAATAAATGCAAAAGGATGCCTGCTACAAATGACAGTGAGTAGGTGAGATCCGGTGCCCAACTCTGAGGACGAGGTTACATGTAGAAACACTGTCTCACTGCGCTGGCATATTGAATGCAATATTTATTAAACACATTTGGGTCATAAGGGTAACACGACCGACATGTGTTTCGACCCTCTGGGTTGTTATCTAGACTAGATCAATCCAATCCAATGGATTAACGAAAAACCAGCAATTACCTCATCAGTCCAGATCATAAAAATCACCTTGGTACAGTTACTTGTTCCAAACATTGGTGGAGAATTAGTTTCATCCAAGTCCAAGATTGTATCAATGGTATCACATATGGTTCGGATTTATCTTGCCTATACAAAGACCCAGAGGGGCGAAACACGTGTCGGCTGTGTTACCCTTACGACTCAAGTGTGTTTAAAAAATATTATTGTATTCAACATGCCAGCGCAGTGAGACTGTGCTTCTACTTAATCTGGTAGTAAAGCTACCACCAGCCAGCACACAACTCTGCTTTTTGCTGATTTGCTGATTTGCTGCTTGGTTAAGTGAAGACAGAATGGATGGATGTGAGTTGAGGCAGGGCCCCGCGGCTCCCTTCAGATTTCAACCGTCTCCAAAGGAGTTGGGATCACCTTGTGCTTTCTAAACTTTGTTAGGTTGTACTTTCTTTCCCAGTGTCGGGGAAGGCGTTGTTCCGCCCGTGTGCCACGTGTGGAATGAAGAAAGTTTATGAAGGGGATGGTCACATGGATTGCCTTTATTGTCTTTACCCTCATCAATCTGCGGACAACTGTGCTATCTGCAAGGGGTTCTCGCAAAAGACGTTGAAGGACAGTAATCGGGGTCTAATAACGTGGCTGAACGAGGGGGCATACCATCCATCTGAGGTAGGATCGGTGCGCAGTCTGGCATCGAACAGACCTAAGTCCCCTGTAGTTCCTCGCCGCTCGGTGTCGGCGGAGCCTCCAGCAAAGAAGCCACGGCCTACGGAAAAGAGTTGTTTCTCTTCGGGGAAACATCTGGCGAAAGACGCCCCTTCATCGTCAAAACATGGTTGTGTGGACCAGGGCCGTAAGCAAGAAAAATCTTCGTCTTCATCTACTTCAAAAAAGGATAGGAAAGACCCTTTAAGGCGCTCCTCCTCAGGAGACCATCATAGGTCTTCCTCGAGTAGAGAATCTTCAAAGCACCGGCTTAGAGACTCCAAAAGGGCGGGATCGCCTAAAGAGTCTGCGCCACAACTACCACTGCCGTCAACGGGAGTCCCATCGTCGACGGCTTCACTACCGTCTGCACAGTCAATACCTGCAGTAGCCTCGTCGACCCCGGTGGCGATGATCGACAAGGGGAAAGTGGAAACTCCTAGGTTTTCATTGTCGACGGTGGATCCTCCAGAGGTTTGGCAACCGGCAGTGTATGACACAGTTCTGCCGGACACCCTATTACAGCAGGAATCGTCATATGCCCCTGTGATAACTAGAAATAATGGTGAAAGTTGCAAAAAGAAAAATCTTTCCTAGCAAGAACACAGTGACATATTTTGAAAACACAGAAAAAGTGAGGATTTCCTTGCTAGATCTGAAAATCCCCTTTCTGACCTAGGAGAACATAAGTGCACACGATATTTTCAGTTTCCCTACACAGATGAGTGGAAAACCCAGTCTTTCGACATTTAGAGCAAGGTGTTCAGAGTTTCACTGCAATATTATTTTTGAAACTATTCACTCATATGGAATTATGGCAATAGTGTCTGAGGGAGTTTTTTTGCAAGATGGAATGAAGGGTTCTTCATGGGATACCTATCAATATTATGTCAGTACTTTACAAGGAGCATCTGGAATTGAGATCTGAAAGGAGTCCCTTCCCCCAGTGCACTCCCTAGCTCCACCACTTAATTTTGTCTTTAAACGCCACATATTAATTCACCTGTCTAGCACCTCTTCCCGCACCACTTCTACCTCTATGCTCCCCTCTTCTACCACAACACACACACACAAACCACCGCCCCCCCTGCGAGCAAATCTGACATGTCCGTAAATTGTGCCATCCCTATGGTCTCCAACAGCCGAGAAACAGACCACCTCTCTGTAACTGAGGGAGGGGCAAGTGACTGTAAACCTACCAGACCATATAAACACCCCCACTGTATTCTTCCGGAACTGTTCAAAGGTAAATCTGTCAGGTTAGCCAAGGCTCCCATGTCTTTGGGATCCACATCCCAGCGCTTTATCTGTGGAGATAATCCATCTGGGCTTGGGAACCAGCAGTGACTGTGATACTGTAGCTTTGTGCTGTGATACTGTAGCTTTGTGCTGGACTTGACTACTCCATTTATAGATTTATTGATACCTCTGTTAACTAAATATCAGTTCATCCCATTATCTCTAGTCCAGGATCTACTCTCATAGCGTGTCAGGGGCAGCAAATCAATGTGGACAGAACATATTTAGGATCTGAACTCCAGGGCTGTCCAGGGCATTAAAATCCCAATTATGACTTCATGGAAAGCTCTCTTGTCTGGTAATTTCTGGAGGGGCCAAAGGCACCATTCCTGTAACATGTGTGTGGACTTCAGTTTCTTGGAGTTTTTGGTTGCATTGGAGTCTAAGATGCACATTGAATACATATAAAGTTGTATTGCCACAGCACTGAGTATACCATCGTGTTGTATTTCTAGTATGTCATTCAAGTGCCGGTATCCTCCAAACAACATCAAGGAGACTCAATGGGTGAGTAATCTTTGGAAGAAGGTGGATCATCACTGCACTTCAAAGTGTTGTGGGACACCATTGCTGGTAGTCGAAATGACTGCGCTATCTCATTGCACTGACAGGCAGGGACATAGCATGGAATGACTCTTAACTTATGCAAATAACTGGATTCTATGTGGGGATTCAAAGCTATGTTGATGATCACTGTAATATACTGCTGAGGTTTCTCGTTGCTCAGGATATTGTTTCGCAGTAATTTTTAAACTGGTTGGAGAGGTAGGAAAAATGAAAGCGGTGAGGCTGAGATACAAGGTGTTAATCCAGAAAGCAAAAGCAAGGAGGGGCTCAATTGAGGCTTTGGTGACATTTGCCAAATCAAATGAAATCAGGAACATTTGGTCCCTAATCACACATGACCCAAAAGGTCCGACAGTGACTTTATCTGGGGACTTCAACTTTATCCCGTTAAAGACTGGAGGGGGCTATGTGTATTTCTGCCCCCTATGCAGTTGGGGTGGAAGCACAGTGCACCCCAGCCAAGGTTCTCTATATGGTAGCAATGGGCAAACAACCAAGGCTGAGACACAAGGGAGAGGATGCGGCTGGTTCTTAAATACTGCAAATCCCAAGCCCCCACAATGGATTATCCACAAACTGTGTTATGTGATAAAACAGTAATTGTATATACAATAAGGTCAAGGGCAAAGAAAAGGGAGCCTCCCAGAAACCAGGGGAGTCCAAAAAAGCATCCACAATCAAATAAACCAAAACCTCTACATTCCAAAAATCTATTGGGGATAAGTTTATTGGGGGTGGGAGAAAGAGTATTGGTCCTTCTGCCATATAGCAGACTCCCAGTGATCCTAATTCAGTTCCTCATGCACCTTCCACTTGTTGGGTATGTGGGACCAAGGATCACAGGAAGAGCTGATGTGTGTTTATTTATTTGCATTTGTATACACTTGGGGATAGAACACATTTCCAAGTTTCGTTCTATGACATTTTTTAACATGAGCACCAACATGCAATCCCAGTGGCATACTTGACGAAAATATGAATGTGGTTATTGGGAAGATGCACTGAAATCTACTCCTTGGCTATCATATGTAAAGAATGTTTTAAACATCATGGGATACATACATTATTTTGAGAATAAAAATAATTTGGACCCACTTGATTTAAATAAAGGTAATCAAAGGGAGATTGTATTGGGATACCTCAAACACTACATGGGATACCTGCATGGTCAAGTTATATGTGCCACTAAAACAGAAGTTGGGTCATGAATGCACCCTATATCATCTAGAAAACCTGAACATCCGTTGATTGGTAACAAAAGCAAGGTTATGTATGGTATGATATGATATGATATGGCATTTATAATGCGCCTATACACAAGTGTTTCAAGGCGCGAGGAGGCGGGGGGGGGACAAAGGGAGGACAGACAACGATCCTAGTAGGCCAAGTGTCATTCAGATCGCGCAAGTGCATGGGAAGGGGGGAAAAGGAAAAGTGTGCGGGGGAAGGGAGAGGGGAAAAGTGCAGTACATGGGGAAAAAGTGGAATAAATAAGAAAAATAAATAACGGCCAGCTGGTGGCAAGTGCGAGGAAGTCCAGATAAAGTGCTAGTAGGGGGACTGTAGGGCTACAGAACGGTTCCCAGGTGCAGGGGTTGCCAGGGAGGCAGTGCAGTGGGCAATTGACGGGGCCTGGGCCAGCGATCAGAAAGGGTGGCCAGGTAACCCGGGCAGTTTCAGTCAGGAAATCAGCAGGGGAGAGGGAGGAGAAAGCAGAGGCAAAGAGAAAGGTTTTGAGGTGCTTCCGGAACCAGAGATGGTTCTCCTCGAGTTTCAGGGAAGAAGGAAGGCTATTCCAGAGAGAAGCCCCACAACTACCTTGCTATGGTGTTGCACACTTAAAGGGTTGCAGTGTTGCAATGTTGAAAAGTCACAGGCTACTCACCTCTGACAGGCATCATGATATTTATGAAATCACAGATCTCATACTCTCACTGACATTTGGTTCATTGTATGGATGGGGCTCCATTCCCCTTTTTTGCACAGACCACCAACTGCTAAAATAACTTGGCCGCTTTATACACCAATAGGTGGGTGGGGTTCAATGTAAACAAAGGGACTAGAGACCGGCAAATGACACATGACCTATTAGTTTAACTTTTTGCATAGGAACCTCATGTTGATTTGCTTCTTGTGTTAATTTCCTCATCCTAGTTACATTTATCCATTCTTAAAGCATACTCTTCTGAGACTCTCACTTATGATTCCCCTTCTTTTCACTAGAAATACAAATCCTCATATTGCGAAGGATTCTCTGCATGTATCTCTTTTGGGCTTGGTGAAGAAAAGAGCAGCTGTCATGGCCTCTTGCTTTTTCCTCCAACGCCACCTGCCCATTCTCCAAGGCAGTTTCCTTGAGCTCTCACCCCAAATGCTGCCCAATCCAAGATCAACCTTTTGTTGTCTAACACTGCATTAAAGGAAAGTACTGTCCTTTCCGACTCCTCCGACTCTTTTCTATTAACATCCACCCTGGGAGGGGACATGGAGCTCTTTCTGGAAACTGCCCACTCATCCTCTGTATGTTGGAATAATAGTAAGAAAGAGCAATGCTGTAGACCATATATGAAGCCGATTAAAGGTGCCCAGCAGACCTTCCTTGCAGTCCAATTATTTCTCTCACTGGTCAACAAACTGGTAATTCCAAAGGTTGGCTCCACCTTTCACCCATCAATAAATTGACAATCTGTGCAAAGTTGTAGATCAGTTGAAAACTTTGTAAAATTCTTAGACACTCCAGAGGAGGTATTGGTCACTGCATACGTACAGTTGTTAAAATTATTATATTGCCTCCCCTTTAAACATGATCCATTCATACATAGTTTTGTGGTTACAGGTGCAAGTTCCTAGCCTGGCAACAGGTGTCCATGAAGGCGGGAAGCCGGTGGTAGATAAGCAGGATCCCATCTTCTCCCAGGAGCGTGACCCTCGATTTGCAGACATGTTCTCTGGAATATCCACATGTAAGTAGCCGGTTTGCACATTGTTTGTGCTATGCAAGAATATACTTCTTTCCCTGTTTATGCGATTGCCTCTCCTCAGGTCTAGTTCTGAAATTCCTTCTTGCTCACCTTTGCTGAATAATTTTGTCCCACTAACTAGGGGTGTACTCTTGAGATTAATCCCTGCTCTTGCTTCCTATGTGATTCTCTTTTCAGGTGCCAAATTATACACATTCTTCCTGCTTGTCTGTTTTGGGCAAGTAACTCCTTTCTGGTATTTCCATTAAACACCCAACCCTGCTCAACTATTGTAGGCTGTCTACTTATGATATTAGTTTTTTGTATTGAGAACCCATGGTTCATCAGAAGCTATGAGTGGGAGTGACCCTCCTGCAATTAACTTCTAAGGACCCTTTCTGCTGGCCTGTTCAGAATGTGTGTCAACTCCCCACCCTGCCCAAGTGCTGAAGACCCCATTACTGCACTTCTATCCTGGAGAAGCTATGTCACTAGAGTGGGGATCCTTTCCTGCTTGCAAATATTGGGTGAGTGTATGCCATGAGACGTACTGATTCCTACTTCTCTGTGTGATAAGGGGGTTCCCGGAGTTTACTATTTGGGACCCATTCCTACTTGTATGCACTGAGGGAGCATCTCTCTAGCATTGTAATGTTTAGTGTATATTCCATAATACTTCTGGGTGAGTGTCTCTCCTTGGCTGTATTATTCGGGACGAATTCCTTGCCTCCTATTTTAGGTGAGTTACTCCTTCAGAGTCTTTCATTATCAAAGTATTTCCCAGCTTTGAGCTTTAATAGTTTTTCTTTAGGATGTAAAGTAGAGGATCCAGTCCTCCTGGCCTGCTGATAAATTGATCCACAGAGTTGCTTCAGAGATCTCTGTGCAAAGTGCAGTCACAGGCGTGAGTCCCTGCTGGGTTGACATAGCACTTTATTCTACCGAAGTTGATACATTAAGTACTATTAAGTTGGAAAGTACTCGTCCTGTTTTCACAGAACTTGCAATTGGGCGCAATTCAGCATGCATGACACGCTCCACTAATACGTTTTTTCATATCACTATTAATTTTATGATTCAGAGGGTTTACTGTAGAGAAGCTATTCCTTCTCGCCAGTGCTGTTTGAGTGTGTTGTTGAGGATTCCTTTCTCCTTTGAGTGTATGTCTCCTGTGATGTGTCCCTTTGGGGACCCCTTACTGCTTGCCTCTGCTGCAGGCTCTACTTGAGTCCTTGCCATTTCAGTGGAAAGAAAAATGTTGCCAATATCACAAACCTCAGTTTCCTTCTTCCTCCAGTCTCATATTATGTCGGCCAGTTGCACGTTTTTGCTCCCTTTGTGCATTTGTATGTTTCTATCATACATATTTCCTTTCCTAGTCATTAAAATTCACTTAGCGGATACTATAAATAGTGTTTGCAGGTTGAGGTGTACATAGCTTACCAAAAACTAGATTTACTTTGCTAATGATGGTCCTACACTAATTTGCTCTGCTGCATTCCCCAAAGATTATATGAACAAACATTCTGTGTCCTTGTAAATTCAAACTTAAAACATTATGAATAGGGATAAGAACCAACTAATAAAGAGTTTCCAAAAGCTGCAGTTTAACTGTTTAGTGATTTTTATTTCTTTTTATTATGATTGTGTGATGTACATAGTACACATCAGTTTTTATCATTGCCTTTTGTCTGGGTTCCTTCCGGTCGCATGGTGGCATTGATCGTTTATAGAAAATTATTGCAGTTTTGCTTGATATTCTAGTTGCATGCTATTGGGACAAAACAATTACAAATTCTGACGTTCGGCCTAGACATATTTCGTGCTTCCCTGCCACCTAATATTGGTTAGGGTGTATTCCTTGCTAGTTAGGATTGCCACATAAATCTTCTTAATATGTGTATATATATATATGTCACATATTAGTCACTTTAAAATACGAAAAGCTGGCATTTTCTAGAATTAATATTATGTTGATGCTAGTGGGTTCCCATTTCCTTGTGATATCGATAGAACTAAAGAAATGCATTATTTTATTTCCCCCTATAAAACAGATTAAATCTGAACTTCTGCACTTAAGCACATGTTAAGGGCAGGCATATGTCCCAAAGCTGCTTGCTTGATATTTGGCTGTGCAAGACCATATTGGCACGCTGGATAGAACTTGGGGATCCTGAGAGCCAATTGGAACACAGGGCTTCTGGACAATAATCACCAGTGTAGCCATGGACCCTGCTGGCCCTCAGTATTCCAAGTACCACGATGGGTGATGCCTCTGTGTATGCTCCCTCCCTCCTCTGACCCCTCTCCCATTTTAACTATGGCTGTCTTGCTCAACCTTTGGCAGATCATCCATGACTTCATCCTGCTCCCGAAACTCATGCATTCTTTCCATAACCCCTCTATGCTGTTTGTCCAAAAGCAAAGGACTCCTACTGTCAGGCTGCAAAGTGTCCTTTGTTCAGCAGCCATGTTAAAGTGCTCTTTTGTTCCTTTATTCTTTTAACTATGTGGGCAACATTCTCTTCCACTAGGACCTATACTCATCCTCAACAACTCGTAACCCACCTTGTGCGCCCCCCACTTCGTTCTGGCCAATGAATCAAACTTCTACTGGATTGTGTCCTCCCATGGATTCCTCATCTTGGATATCCGTTTCCTGCTTTTCAGTTATTGGAGAAAAAACATCGACAGCAGTGGGTGCCATGCGACATCTGCGTTGACGTTCCTCAACGGTTTCCATTTCTGTGTCCGGACGTGATGTCAATTAAAGTATAAAATAGCAGCTCCCACCATGCATCTTTGCCCCAGTTCTGTTTTTCTGCATCCTTCCGGAACGGTTCGACTTTGCTGCAAAAAGTTGTTCTCCGGCACATGTTGTATTTTGTGTGATTTATTTATATATTTATTCCTCCACCATATCTATGCCTAAAACAGTGTTCAAGAGATGTGCGGATTGCAATTTGAAGATGTCGAACACTGATCCGCACAGAATTTATCTTTGGTGCCTGGGCAAGGCCCATGACATCGTCAAGTGTGGCTCTTACCAATCAATGACAAGCAAGACCTTACATGAGAGAAGGTTGAAACTTTCCATAGCTCAATCTATGTCAAAATCCCTGTCCTTCACGCCTTCCAAGAGAACGTCTTCTGCTGGTCAGAGTTCCATGGGTGAGAAATCTCCTGAAAGCTAGAGAAAACGGTGCAAACAATTGAAGAGATCTAGTATTGGTTCCCATCATTCCTCTTTATCCTCAAAGAAAAGCAAGAAAAGCTGACACTGCTCTCCATCATTGTATTCCTCTACCCGACTGATGCCAGGTACATTTCCCCAAGAGAACCGCTTCAGCGGACGAATGGGAACATTTCAGTTCAAAGATGTTGAAGGTATTCTCGAAGGCGGCTCCGACTGCCCCTTGAAAGAGCTGAGTTAAGGCTTCATATTCCACCGCGTCTTCCAAGGCCAGCAAGGTATCTGCCAAGGCTTTGACCCACACACGCAAAAGACAGTCAAAAGAGCTCTGAGATAGCTGCCCAGGTATCGTTGACGCCATCAACCGCAGGGGCCGCTCTGATGCTGAAAACCTCCCCTTTGAAGTCGCCTCTGAAGTTGAAGGGACCTTCAAAGTCGACCGCAGAGTCGAGGTACAAACCTCAATCCAACACTTCATTTTTTAAAGTCTTTCGGCTCCCATTTCCGAAGACGATGAGGAGGAGGATGACAGGGCTCTATATGATTGTGAACATTTTAGGGATTTGAACGTCCCTGAGGAACGTATTCAGGAGTAGGCTTGAATGGAGGACTTCGTCTCATGCCTTAAAGATGCCAGTGGAACCGACACCTTCCCAGAGACCGAGTTTGACACCCCTGATGCACAATTATAACCCAATGCAAGTTGCAGGTCAGTAACGAATGCATGTATTGACTGTTTGGGTTGGAGCTGTCCAGACAAAGAGATTAATCAGGATGATCTAACGGATACCCTGGTCAAGGGTCCGCCTTAAGAACCTGTATTGTCTTTCCATTCGGCACAAAGGGGTCCCCTTCTTGACATCTGGAAAAAACCAGGTACTACTCCTGCAGGCAATAAGATGTTAGTTAAAAAGTACAAACCTTCTTTGGTAGACCGAGACTTTTTATCCAGACACCCGACTTCAGAAAGTTTGATAGTACAGGCTACCGCTTCCACTTCCTTGGATTATCCTTCCATCCCCCTGAAAGGGATAACGAGCCTTATGACAATTTAGCCAAACATCTTTTCAGCTGAAAGCGTGCCTTTAAAGGCTATTAACACCTCTTTAGCCAAATACTCATACACCTTTGGAATGTGGTGGTAAAGTTAATCGGAAAATATCCCTGAAGCCGAAATGAGAAGGGTTTTTCAACCTCATCAGTGATGGGAAAGAGGCTTTGTGCCAATCCCTTCCATCAGGTTTGGATGCATCTGACATTGTGGGCAGATGTATGGCATCCAGTGCTGTCATCAGGCGTTTTGCATGGTTGCGAAAATCTTGGGTTTGCTCTGCATGTTCAGGCAAGACTTTGACTGGTCCAACTTATTTGGTTCTAAGGCGGACGATAGCTTGGAAAAGTTATGGACTTCCAAAGCTCCACCTGAATCTTAAGGTTCAGCAATCCACCAACACAGCAGCAACCACCCTCACAAAGTTGGTGGGGGGTCTTTTCACAATTACTCTTCCCTTAACCAAAGAGGTAGAGGCTAAGCTGTTCAAAGACGGGGACAAAGAACATTTTCACGTGCACCAATAGGTTGTGGAGAAAATCCTGCCCAGGCAACATTCTCCTCCCTGCTCTCAGCACCACCTGCAGCCCCAAACCTCTGAGCTCTTTGCTCACGATACCCCTGTGGGAGACGGATTGACCCAGCATCTGCAAAAAATGGTACTCCTTTACTTCAGACGCTTGGGCATTGCAGACAGTTGCTCAATACGGTCTCCCATTTCGGAAGAGACCTCCAGATTGCCCCCAAGGGCACATTCTTTTCGGCTCCACACGCACTTCTTCTACAGGAGATTCTCTCTCTGCTGGAAAAAGGTGCAGTGGAAAAGGTACCTTTAGCAGAACTGAACCAGGGTTGGTAATCCACCGACTTCCTGGTGCCCAAAAAATACTGAGAACTGTGAGCCATCTTGGACCTGAGGTGCTTGAAGAAGTTCCTCTGAAAAGACAAATTCAACATTGTCACTCTTTCGCCGCTCCTCCGGGCTCTTCAGCTCCAGGATTGGATGGTTTCACTCGATCTTCAAGATACTTCCATGTTCCTATAAATCCAAAGCACAGGAAGTACTTGATATTCACCACTGGTGGTACACGCTATCAATTCCGAGTGCTTCCTTTCAGACTTAGCTGCGCCCAAGGGTCTTTACCAAGTTGATGGTGGTGGTGGTGGCATTGTGTCTAAGGAGAGAAGAGATTTACATCTTCCCTACCTGGATGACTGGCTGATCAGGGCTTGGTCCTCAGAAGAAGCCCGGGAACATCTCTGCAACACCTGCCACTTCCTTCACAAAGTGGGCTTCTCCCTCAACTTCAAGAAGTCACATGTGATAGCTTCTCAAGAGCTCCAATTCATCGGGAAAGGCTTCTACTCCCGAGTTGCGAGCTCAGCATATCTTGCAGGTGGTCATAATGTTTCTGAATGCTCAATATCTGCCGGCATTTGATTGTCTGAGGTGGCTACGCCTCATGATATCTTGCATTTTTCTGGTGCCTGATGCCCAATTAAGGATGCTGTCTCTCCAGTGAGCCCTCAGATCCCAATGGTCACAGTTTTCAGGCAGAATGACTGACCTTCTTCAGGTTCTGAACAAAGTAGCACAGGATCTCCTGTGGTGAGCCTGCAAGGGAAACATGATGAATCGGGGAACCTTTTTGGTAACCCTGGCCGGAGATAACTGTAGTCACAGATGCTTCCCTCATGGGATGGGGAGCACATATGAGCGGGCTCTGATGGCATTTTTGCCTTCCATCCAGGGAAAGAACATTCCCATAATGACAGACAACATGATGGCCATGCATTACCTCACCAAGAGAGGTGGTGTAGAGTCACTATCACTTTGCAAGCAGGATATGCAGCTATGGTTTTGGGCTCTACAAAATGGTATCTCTCTGTTGGCTGTTCATTTAGCCAGAAAGGAGAATACATCGGCGGACACACTGAGCAGGCAGAGCACAATCTCCCACGAGTGGGAGTTGGCCGAGGAAGTCCTTCTGGAGATCTTCGCCCTCTGGGGAACTCCTCAGGTTGATCTGTTCGCGTCCATTACCCAACAGGATGTGCAACCTTTTCTGCTCCAAGGGAATTTCCTCAGAGGACCTCTGGGGGATGCGTTTGTAGTAGGATTTTCCACTTCTACACGCATTCTTGCCAGCTCCTGTCAACCTTCAAGTCCTCAGGAGGCTTAGGAAGTTCAGGGAATGCATGATCCCGATTGCTCTGGATTGGGCCAGGATGACGTGGTACCTGAAACTCAAGGACATGTCCATCTGCCCTCCATTTCGTCCTTCCCAGAGTGTGAATGTTCTCTCGCAGGAGGGAGGCCGTCTTCTTCACCCAGGCATCTAAATACTGTACCTACAAGCCTGGTTTCTGAGAGGCTAAAATATGACGCTTGGGACCTCCCGGAAGAGGTTACGGAGGTGTTGCTTTCAGCTAGAAGAGCAGCAACTAAAGCCCTATACCCCTGCCATTGGAACACTTTTTGCTGCTAGTGAAGAGACCCTTTCACTTGCAATACAACTATGGCATTTTCCCTTGTGCGGCACCAAGCCCATCAAGGGTTGCAGATGTCTACCGCTAAAGGATATTTGGTGACGTTGTCAATCATCAAATGCACTCCGGAGCAAAGCTCTTGTTTCAAGATCCTTTTTGTAATCTAGTTTCTGAAATGACTAACATATTTCCACTGGTTCTGTCTTGGGATTTGAACTTGGTATTTACTTTAATGATAGGAGCGCCTTTTGAGATGCTACATTCATGGCCTCTGACTATTAATGTGGAATACCATCTTCTTCGTAGCTATCACTTCTGCTTGCAGGGTTAGTGAGCTACAAGCCATATCCTGCAAACCACCATTCACCGTATTTTCCAAGGAGAGGGTGGTTCTGAGGTTCGTCCCTCCTTCCTAAGGTTGTGTCTGAATTTCATTTGTCTCAGAAGATCATGCTACCAGCTTCCTATCCAGCGCCACCTCCTAAGGATGGAGAGAGGTTGCACAGACTTAAC
Organism: Ambystoma mexicanum; assembly: GCF_040938575.1. NCBI lineage: Eukaryota > Metazoa > Chordata > Amphibia > Caudata > Ambystomatidae > Ambystoma > Ambystoma mexicanum. The sequence continues at coordinate 992,222,329 of NC_090934.1, read as the reverse complement.
CAAAAAGGATCTCTTTGCTTTTACACTGCAAACATTGTAAATGTTAGACAGAATGACCAGCTATTCATCGGATACATAGGGCCCAAACTAGGTAAAGCAATGACCAAGCAGACTCTTTCCGGGAAGGAAGTTCCTGATCATTTAAGAGCCCATTCCACCCGGTGGCTGGTAACTACTTCGGCTCTGCAAAGAGGTATTCCAGGACAGGACATTTGTAATGCTGCAACATGGTCCTCCCTCCATACATTTTCAAAGCATTGCTGCTTAGATACCGAGTTGGGTTAGGGCGCTCGGTTTGGAAGAGCATTGCTTTACCGCATCATGAGCGAAAAATGATAGTCTCATGAAAATTTGCTATTCCCACCTCCATCAATAATACTGGGACAAACAAAACACCAATGCCGCACGACGCCCCCTATTATAGAAGCTTTTTTTCAGCAACTGCAAAGCAGGAAACAAATACCTATCTAAAATGAGGACTCCCTAGGAGGAACATTCATCAGAAAGAACATTACCAGGTGGAAGTAATTTTTAAGTCCAAACTCTTAATGACAAGTATTGCCCAGAGGTCCGGGCAGTATTGCTTAACTATTCGCCATGGGCCAAGTTTAATATAATCCGCCCCTTGGTTATCACTACTAGGTCTACGGGGAATCCATCTTCTTCCGTGTTTGATGCTTGTGGAGTTACAGTAAGCATTCAGCTTTAGTGCAAAATACTCGGCACGTATTGATGGTGGTATATTGCGTTTGAAAAGCCACTCAAAACCCATGCACTTGGCTTTTCCACTCAACCTGTAGGTTATGTGGGTTATCTTCTTCTTTGTGCTGTGTTTGCATGAACACCAGAAACTGGCCAGGTAAGAGATTCTGGCAATCTTTGCAAACATTTGTTGGCATCATGATTACTTTATTACGGCTATTGTGAATCTGAACTACACTATAAATTCACCCCAAAAAGGCAGACCTGCAGCTGCAAAAGGCTGACATAGATGTCATGGTGAAGCCAGGATTTCTTTACATTGTTGTATACACTGGACTGAAGGGATGGGGCCCAAAGACTCGTGGCCATACATTTATTTTATCACAGCGTTTTCTTCCGTGGACAAGGCAGATGTTTGGACTCTAGTGTGTTGTATATTTTTTACTTAAATGCTATGACACAATTCAACAAAATACCCACTCCATTGTACCAGAATACACAGTGACGAGATCCCCCAAAAAATAGTTGAGTCTTTAAAGAGACACAACATAGTTGTGTGATAAGGGCACCTGCTTGTTGTCATTCCTGACATGGGCAAATGGAAGTGCTACAAAAAAACCTTGTTTTAAACATCTAACAAGCCCGCATTATGCAGAAAAATAAGCAGTTTAAAAACAACTGGGTGTTTTCTGTGTGAATGTTAATTTTCTTGGAATATTAGATTGCTAACTGGGGCTCTGTGTAGACTATGACGCATGATGCAACTATCACACTGCACACAACACTCTCATTCAAACTTATAAGAAACAATTGTCACTCCAATTGTCCATGCATTCACTCATTGTTATCTTTTGTCAGGAGGCTGAGGCCCCATGAGTGCTAGCAGTCTCGTGGCAATATCTATGGTTGGCGTGGGGCTGGGAAACTATATTAAAGGTTGTATGTTTAATGGGAATTTGGGTTTCCACTTTGTAACCAGTCATCCACTTGTGCACCAAAGCTCTTTTCCATCAAACTCACCTGAGCCCAAAGGATACCTGGCACAAGCAGTATACTTCACTGCATCACAGAGAGCACCAGTAACTTCACAACATTTTAAATGATACATTTTAATGTTACCTCACTGAACAGTACACATTATTTTGAGAGGGTGAGCATGAAAGGAAGGGGCTGCCATGCCAGAATTCGAACATATACGCATGCAAGATGCGCACACATCTCGAAAGATCTTCCCTATGTGTGAACACGCTTAATTGGTGGACGTGAAGGTTTTCTCTTTCGCAGCACAGCAGTAATCTGCATGCAACATAACTGCACTATGAGATTTCTGAAGCATGCTAAAACTAGTAATGTGGAAACCCACCCCCACATTGTAGCCCATGGCATTTTGCATTACTCTTCACATTTTAAATGCAGGACAATGTGTACCAAAATACAATATGATGTGAGCCTTAAACCGAGGACTGGTTTATACTTCAGATCTGACATTACACAACTTGTGATCTCTGCAAAGCACCCCATTAGTTGTACTACTTTCAAACTTAAACACACATGAGTTCAGCCTGTGGGATCGTTTACTGTTGGAAGTCGTTGTTTCAAACGTCTAAGTGCCTTGGAACTAAGCATAACATGTCATATTTTCAGACCGACAAATATAGGTGTTAAAATCCCTTCTAACAGGTTCCCACGTTAGGGACACCTGTTTGCGTATGAGCGGGGAATATTCTCGTATTGCTGGACTTCATTTGTGTACGTTTTTAGCAGCAGGATGTTTGTGCAAATGCACACAGTGGTTTGTTTCCTCTATAGCAGAGTGCTCAGCGTGTGAAAGAGCTCTTAGCATGGGTTGGCAACCCCTCTGTGCATATGTACTTTGCAGCATGAACATCTATCATCCTGCTGTCAGAGAAGGGAACTGCACAACATGTATCGTTAATCCTGTTCCTAGACTCCATTTCCATCCAGGGAATGTTCCGAAATGGATTAGATAATTGTATTCCGTCTAATAGAAGAAACTGAGCTGCAGAGCGGGCAGAAGAGGCTTTGGGGATCCCCACCCCGTGTACTGTCTGCTGGTGTCTGTGACATAGGGTGCCCGTTTTCAGTGTGGTCATTTATTTTCAGACCCGCCAGGGGACCACTCCGGCGATGATAGTGCGCGGTACATAAATCCTTTAACATTAACATTTATCCACACACTGTGAGTAGTATAACTCCTGAACGGCAGCATTTGCCTGCCCCAAATTACTCTTCTTCCTTGCATGTAAAGGGGAAGATTGTGCTTGGGGGAAGAGGGCGGCCTTGCCACTCAGGCCACAGCCTGTATGCCACGGATGGTAGAGGTGAACAGCCTGGTTCACCCCGGAGAAGGGATAGGGATAGGGATAGGGATAGGGATAGGGATATTGAGGCCAGCAGGGATCAGTTGGGAGCTCACTTTGATAGAAGAGTGGAGGGTGTGCTGTTCTCAATTGGACATGGACCACAATTCTCCAATTTTTCAACTCTCTCAAAACATGCCTTTTTCAACCACCACTGACCAAGAGCTAATCCCTATGGGCGCACAGGCCACAACTCACAGTACTGTGCTACTGTTAAAAGATGCCAGCCCAAATGCTGGCTAGCCACACTCTGCACAGCGATTCACGGCTCTCAAGCTAGGTCCACGCTTTACTCAATACAATGACAATAAACACCTTCCGCTAAAAGAAATGTTGCTTGTCCCACCTTTCACACAGACTCCTCACAATTCCTTCACTCTAGGCACCCAAGCTTCCACCCTGACCTCACTCCCCCTTCTATATATTAAACACATGATTTTGGATGGACAGCAAAGGACGGTCGGTGTGTGCTTACTTTCCAACACAAAAAAAAGTCAAGAAACCCCAGTAAGACAATGTTATACCACTCTGCGTGGCACAACCTCCCTTTTCTTTTGTAGTTCATTCAAAATGAAGCATTTTTTCTTTCTTGAAATGTAAAGACACTTTAGTGACAGCACTTGACTCTTTCAAAAAGGAAGTGGCAGCATTAATGTAACTGCAAAGTCGTGGCCTTTTGGTGGGGGAGGGAAGCTTAGGGTATCGACGAGTTTGCGTGCAGTCCCTTTCTGGAGTTTCTAAATTCTCTGGGACAGGATAGGTCTTTGAGGGCCTGCCCGACCTTAAGTAATTTTGAAAGGGTCCAGGCACACCTGGAATAGGTTTGCCTCTTTTCCAGGACTCCTTCAGTAGGTGAACGGTAAAGTCAAAATATGGATTACCATCTCTGTAGTCAGAGGCTCGGCCCTCCTACTGTTAAAGGAATACTCCAGGCAAGCAGTAATTCCATACTTTGCATGTTGCATGCCAATTTGTACACTCATGAATGCTGTGTCCTCCCGCTGTGCCGTCGTGGCATAGGACTATGGAAATCATAATAGACTGCGGCGACATCACAACCGGACGATGCAGCATTTTCTATAGCAGGTGTTTTTGCCTTTTGGTATTACTGTAAAGAAAAGGAACTGGTTATTTTATGCTGTATAGAGTTCCCCAATGTTTCTACTCTACGCCCCCGATATGCTGGTCCGTGAAGCAGCACAGGTGGTGGAAAAGGGATACAGGCTTTGGCCATACATAATATAACATCACAGGTAGGACCTACCGGCTGTATTTTGCCTTGGTGTTCCAAGTGACCTCATTGATAAATCCAGCTTCACTCTTGTTTTTTGTCAGATGTCACTCTGAACCCCTTGGTTGAATATATTCCCATAGTTGAGAGATAGCCATCTATAATTCTACATTTTCCATAATTGTATGTGCTGCGCGTAAGTTGTTGCAGAAGGACCATGCACTTTAATACTGCCTGTGCCACGTGTGGTCTTTTTTTGTAATACAGATGCACCCATTTCAGAGTTGTGCCTTTTTAAATGTGCAGTGAGTCCAGCTGCATTTACTTACTCTTACATATATAAATGTAGAATTTTATTAAAAAAAAAATTCTGACTCTGTTTTTAACCTTCAGCAATGATTCTGGGTCCATGCCCACTTCCAGAAATCACCAGTGTTTTGTGTAATGAACACAATTTGCACTTTGTCATAACATTATTAAAGAAGCAGGAACGAGTGTGTTAACCACATCTTTGTACAATAAAAAATCTAAAATTGATGTGTCAAAATAAGAGGACATATGCCCTGCGCTGAGGTAAACTGCACAGCGCACTTTTAATATCCTTAAGGAAGCAGCAGATGCCGGCGGCACTCAAAACAATTGAGAAAACTCAATGTAATTTATGATGTGAAAAAATAAGCATTATTGGATTACACATTAAATGTACACTTTAATTGGAATTTTGATATTCCAAATGTTGACTTACAAGAGGGCGATTTTAATAAAATTACAATTGCCAGAGCTACTATACTCTCGAGGCTGGACTATGGTAATGCACTTCAATAGGAGCTAACACTGCTTGCCTGACAAAATGTCTGACAATTCAGAACAACGCTGTGCGCATTATCAAAAATATACCAAGAGGTGAGCACATTTCGGCCGGAAGAAGAGGTCTTCACTGACTGGCGGTGAAAGATCGGATTGCTTTTAAAGCTGCCACACTAGTACACTGCTGCCTTTTTGGAGTTGCTCTTTTCTATCTAATGTCACTGGTATACCCATACGCCCTTGCGTTCAGGAAACCAGGCTTAGATTAATTGCGTAACCTGCAAACAAACCAATGGATTGTGCAGATCTTTTCCCGCTAGAGCTGCTAAGCTCTGGACCACACTCCCGGCTGCTTTGAGATTCGAAAGAAACAACTTAAATTTCTGTCGAGCTCTGAAGACTTTCCTATTTAAGTGAGCATTTGTGAGAGTCTTGTTCTCACATTTTCTTCTGTGTTGTACCGTTTAATTCTTTGTTGTCCTTTGTCTTTATGTTGGCGCCCTGATGCCTGCGGCGCCCTATAAATCTATAATACCTTGAAATCACCATCAATAAATGGCACTTGTTCCTGTAATCTCAGCCTTATTCGCTTTTAGTGTGTTCTGTGTAGGAGGGAGACAAGCCATGGTGGCTTACCTCTATTTCTTTTATGATTTACCTTTTTATGCCTGGGCTATTCGACCAAAACCTGTATCCATGATGGTCTACAGAAAACACGTACAGATTTGTTAACCTTCTTTATTATGAATTCACTGAATTTAATTATTCCAGAATTTCATTGGTGGCATACTGTACCCCACAGTTGTGGTATAGCTCCTATGACACGAGACTTAAAATGTAATTGGTATACCAAAGAAAAAGAGGTGCCTTAATAATCATGTGAGATAAACAATTTTTCAAGTACAAACTTAACATCCAATAAAGAACTTTGTACTTGAAGTGAAAAATATGAACGCACTCTTTCTTGTGATATTTGCATTTAGTTTTGGTTTGTTTCTTGTTACAAAAAGCTAAGATTATGATTGTGTGAGCACAAAAATGTATTCAGCTTAAATTTACTAATTTTAATGAGCCACTCTTGACTGGGTGCTGATGGAAAAGACAACCCCTTGTATTCGATTAGGCCTAGAACATTTTATGTAAAAGATTTCTTTGGACCAATTCTTGTTACAGCCAGCCAACGTGTCTTTCGACCCCCTCAAGGGTGCTTTTTTGCAAGCCTAAAAAAATATCAATTGACACTATATTAACCCTTTAACTGCCATGGTTATTTCCCCCCAGTGCCAAAGCCTTTTTTGGTGATTTCGGTATGTGGAAATTCAATGTCTCGTAACTTCGGTTATATGAGATATCTCGGCCAAATTTGGCTCCTTTTTTTCCCACATGTAGGCGGTCGTAACGCCACCCAGGAATCCTAGGTTGCTGTAGGGGGGTGAGAGAAAATAACCAAAAAGCACGAAAATGTTGTGTTTTTTCAAAAAATGATAATACAATGATGTAGAAAGAAGCCTGTGGTTTTTTCCTTGTAAGAGCTAGGAACAGATGGTTTGCTGTGCTGAATTCCCCAATTTCCTGGCTTTCAAGAACAGGTTGAGTGGAAACGAAAAAACATTATTCCGAAGGGATTGTGTCCTCCGACGTATTCCTTATCTTGGATAATTCGTCTCCAGCTTGCTGGCCTCGGAAATTTTTTCTCTGTTAGAGGGTGTGCGCGTCGACGTCCGCCGAATTGGTGTCCCTCGACAGCCACGTATCAGCGCCGACGTCACCATGCCCATGAATAGCCACGCGTGGCGTCCGTTGCTCAGTTCCGTTTTTCCGCGCTTCGTGGGGCCTCGGAACATCGTTGCTCAGTTCAGTCAGATAAACCTCTTATATTTCCTCGATAAAACCAACTGGTACTCAATGGCTTCCTCATCCGAACCGACGACTCCGCAGTCCGGCTTCAAAAAATGTCAAGACTGCGGAAAGAAAATGTTGCTAACGGATCCTCACAGGATCTCTTTGTGGTGCTTGGGAGCCGAGCACCATTGTTCGGAGTGTGAGGACTGCATGTCCATGACGGCGAAAGCCTTGAAGGAGTGCAAGGGGAAGCCCAAGAGAGGTAAGTCAGTCAAAACCTCCTCGAAAGTTTCTTCGGCTGAGTCGATGCATTCGTCTCCTCGCTGTCGAAAACATTCCCATTCTAGGTCTCGAAGTAGCTCCCACCACTCGTCGAGATCTAGACACTCAAAAAAGAGACGTCGAAGATCCCCTTCCTCGTCATCTTCTGTTTCCCCAGAAAGGGTCTTCTGTCCCACAAAACACAGCTCTCAGGCTGAGTGGGAGGAATTCAGGAAGAAAATGCTAAGCGTCTTCGAGAAAGCAGCCTCGACCCCCTCGAAGAGAGCTGAGGGTGATACCCTGGGTGAAAAGGCCAAAAAATTGTTTCAGGAGGATTTTACCTCTGAAGAAAGAAGGTTAAAAGACCTACAGGAATCATTACATGAGGCAAGTGGGCTGGACACTTCCCCAGAAGTGGAATTTGTCAAACCAGACCCAGGGGAACATGCCGAAACCCCCTATAGAACCCTGATGGCAAGAATTATTGAATTCATGGGTTGGTCTGCGCCTTCACCTGTTTTTCAACAGGATGACCTTACAGACATACTAGATAAAGGTCCACTGGAGGATCCTGTGGTCCCTTTCCATAGAGCTTTACAAAGGAAGATTTCATCAAATTGGGTAACTCCTGAGGTTATCCCTGCAGTCAATAAAAAATTGTCAGCCAAGTATAGGGTAGCTGCGGCTGACCCTGAATATTTATCAAAACACCGACTCCAGAGAGCCTGGTGGTTCAAGCGGCAACTTCATCAAGCAGCAGATCCGCTTATCCTACTGTCCCACAGGATAGAGATGACAAAAGGTATGATTCTATGGCAAAAAAAGTCTTTTCGGCTTGTAGTATGGCGTTGAAGTCCATCAACGCCACTTGTATACTCGCCAGGTTCAGTCACACACTGTGGGAGTGTGCTTCATCAGCGGCTGACTGCATACTGGAAGGAGATGAAAGGGAAGCCTTCCTTAACATCATTAAAGATGGCAAAGATGCCATGTGCGAATCTCTTCAAACTGGCATCGATTCCGCTGACAGTATCAGCAGGGCCATGGCGGCAAGTACTACAATCCGCAGGCATGCGTGGTTATGAAAGTCTGGCTTTGCTCCAGATGTACAGGCCAGACTTTTGAATATGCCCTTTGACGGCTCTTCTTTATTCGGTGGAAAAGTTGCAAACATCTAAAGCAGCAGCAAAATTTTTAGGAGCTGCAATCCGCCAAACTCCTTTTCGCCCCTCAGGAACCTCTGGGAGAGGAAAGTCCTTTCGCTATTATTCCGCATTCGGGAAAGGCAGAGGACAGCCGGCTCAAAGAGGCCAAAGGAGATCCACCCGAGGTGGACGGGTCAAAAGTACTAAGGCCGCAGCAGCAGCAGCACCCTCGGCATCTGCATCAGCCGCCCCCAAACCACTCTGAGGTCTTTCCACACAAAACAGCTGTAGGGGGCAGGTTAACTCACCATCTGGCGGAATGGCAGGCTATTACGTCAGATGCTTGGGCATTGGAGACAGTTGCCCAAGGTTTCTACCTACCCTTTCTACGCATCCCTCAGAGTCATCCACCGGGGCACAGCTCTCAAAAGTTCAAGATCCGCTCCTCTTGCAGGAAATTGTAGACCTGCTAGAGAAAGGTGCCATAGAACCGGTACCTGTAACAGAGAGGAACAAGGGCTGGTACTCCCCCCTACTTTCTCATACCGAAGGAGGACGGAGGACTGAGACCCATCTTGGACTTACGAGAATTGAACAAGTTCCTCAGGAAGGACAAGTTCAAGATGGTAACTCTCTCTCAGATCCAGGACTGGCTGTTATCTCTGGACTTCAAGGATGCTTATTTCCATGTGCCAATCCATCTCAAACACAGGAGATACCTGAGGTTCGCAATTGGCGGCTCTCATTATCAATTTCGAGTTCTGCCATTTTGGCTGACCTCCGCCCCGAGGGTCTTCACCAAGCTAATGTCGGTAGTGGCTGCAAGTTTAAGGAGGGAAGGGATCCACATCTACCCCTACCTGGACGATTGGCTGATCAGAGCTGTATCTTCGGAACAAGCTCAGATCCAGCTGGATTATGTCTGCCACTTCCTTCACAAACTGGGCTTCTCCCTCAATTTAAAGAAGTCACAGATCACATCATCACAGAGACTCCAGTTCATCGGAGCGGTCTTGGACACTTCCCTGGGAAAAGCCTCGCCACCAGAGGTGAGGGCTCAAGATATTCTGCAGATGGTCAACAAGTTTCAAAATGCCCAACATCTCCCAGCCTTCGACTTTTTGAGATTGCTAGGTCTCATGGCATCCTGCATCTTCCTTGTGCCAGAGGCTCACCTGAGAATGAGATCTCTCCAGTGGGCACTAAGAACCCAGTGGTCACAATACTCAGGAAGAATGACAGATCTCCTCTGGTTTCCGGACAAGGTAGCCCACGACCTTCAATGGTGGGCCTATCCAGAGAACATCTTGAAAGGAGAACTGTTTTGGCAACCATGGCCGGAGATAACAGTAGTCACAGACGCCTCACTCACGGGCTGGGGAGCCCATGCCAACGACTTGACCATCAGCGGTCGTTGGTCTCCATCGGAGTCCAGACTACACATCAACCTATTAGAGCTGAGAGCGACCAGACTAGCGCTGAAAGCTTTCCTGCCATCAGTACAGGGGAGAAATGTCCTGATAATGATGGACAACACGGTGGCCATGCACTACCTCAACAAAAGAGGAGGCGTAGGGTCACTGCCACTGTGCAGAGAGGCAATGCAGCTCTGGTTTTGGGCAATTCAGGAAGGAATCTCTCTATCGGCAGTCCACCTAGCCGGAGAGAAGAACTTGACAGCGGATGCTCTGAGCAGGCAGAGCACAGTCTCCCACAAGTGGGAGCTAGCTCAGGAAGTCCTTCAAGAGATCTTCGCCCTTTGGGGAACCCCTCAGGTGGATCTGTTCGCCACCAGCACCAACAGGAAGTGCGATCTGTTCTGTTCAAGGGAATTTCCCCTGAGAGGAGCTCTAGGGGACGCGTTCGTAGTGGACTGGGAGTTTCCACTCCTTTATGTGTTTCCACCAGTCCCTTTTATTCCTCAAATCATCAGGAGGTTGAGAAGATTCTGGAAAACCATGATCCTAATTGCCCCGGATTGGGCCAGGAGAACGTGGTACCCGGACCTTCTGGAAATGTCCATCTGCCCTCCAATCCGTCGTCCACTCAAAGAGAATCTTCTCTTGCAGAAGGGAGGTCAGGTTCTCCATCCAGACATAAGAACCCTCAACCTTCACGCTTGGCTTCTGAAAGGTTAAGGTACAAGGATTGGGAACTCCCTGATGACGTCGTGGAGGTGTTGCTTTCGGCCAGAAGGCCAGCAACAAAGTCTTTATACCGCTGCCATTGGAACACATTTTGCAGCTGGTGTAGAGAGGACAATATCGACCCTTTTTCATGTGGTATCGTTTCTACTGTACTTGGCAAACTCAGGCCTTCAAGTTGGCACTGTAAAAGGCTATCTCGCGGCGCTATCAATCTTCAAGCGCACTACGGAGGAACCATCGTATTTCAAACTACCCTTAGTAATACAATTTCTTAAGGGATTAACTAATGTTTATCCTCCAAGACCATTCCAAGTTCCCTTAAGGCACTTAAATTTAGTCTTAAATTTCCTAATGGGTACTCCCTTCGAACCACTCCACTCTTGTTCGCTGAGATTTCTCACTCTTAAAACTGTCCTATTAGTAGCACTAACATCTGCTAGAAGGGTGAGCGAATTACAAGCTCTATCTTGTAAACCCCCCCATACAATTTTCCATAATGACAAAGTTGTCCTACAGGTGAAGCCTAATTTGCTCCCAAAGGTGGTTTCTGAATTTCACATCACTCAGAAAATTACCTTACCTTCATTCTACCCTCCTCCCCATGCGGGGAAAGAGGAAGAAAGGCTACATAGGCTGGACCCAAGGCGAGCTCTAAGCTTTTACATCAGCAGACTGGCTAGGATTAGGCAAGCAGACCAACTGTTTGTAGGCTACTCATGTCACAATTTGGGACTACCCATAACAAAACAGACCATTTCCAGGTGGATTATTTTGGCCATTCAGGAATGTTACAAACTGGCAGGGAAAGAGCCACCCCAGAATCTTAGGGCTCATTCAACCAGGGGTATCGCAGCCTTTTCGGCCCTCCAAAAAGGGGTACCGGTCCGAGACATATGTGCGGCTGCCACATGGTCGTCCGCACATACATTCACAAGATTTTACAACCTGGATTCCTCCGCTAGTCAAGAGACCAGATTTGGCAAAGCCGTATTACATTCGGTTCATTCCTAAAAGGGAGGCATGACACATTATTACTCCCACCTCCAATTACATGCCACTGCTATGGGAGTCTAACAAAGATAAGGAATACGTCGGAGGACACAATCCCTTCGAAGAACAAGTTACTTCTTACCTGGTAACGTTCTTTCGATGGGATGTTCCTCCGACTTATTCCTTATCGCCCCTCCCATCCATCCCCGCAGTAATACTTCCCTTGTGGTTGCAGTTTACGTTCCTTCAAGGTCAATAACCAATTCAGGCATGACTTATCTTATGCTACAAAACGGAACTGAGCAACGGACGCCGCGCGTGGCTACTTATGGGCATGGTGACGTTGGCTCCGATACGGTGGCTGTCGAGGGACACCAACTCGGCAGAAGTCGACGCGCAGCAGAGAATACATTTCCAAGGCCAGCAAGCTGGAGACGAATTATCAAAGATAAGGAATACGTCGGAGGAACATCCCATCGAAAGAACGTTACCAGGTAAGAAATAACTTGTTCTTTGATGTGGTTATCAACCGTTTTGTGAAAGGTAGGCAATTTTGGCCATTTTTGCCAATTGGACATCCATGGACGGAATGGAAAAAAAGGGTAGGAAAGCCGAATTGGAGAACAGAAAGGCATATCTTTCTGAAAAGTAGACAAAATTCCAAGTTTGGAAAGGGGTGATTTGCGTAGGTCGGGCAACAACTAGGTAGGGGAAAATGCCATAGACTGGGGGAAAAGCGGGAAAATGACCAAAAAAAAGTATGTGTTGGACATGGTTGGCTTGGTACGGCAATGGCTTCTATGAATTTTGAGAAAAGCAATGTTCTGCTACATTCCCCCGACTCTTGCAATTAGGAAAGCACACATTTTTTGTAGCGTTTTCCAAAACAGGCAATACCACAAGCCAAACACTGAGCCATGGTACGCAGGAGTTTTATGCTCAAAGCCTGAACAGACGCACTTAGCATGTGTAAATCGGGAAAACCAATGTGGTGAGGAATGACAAGCATACAATTTTTGAAAGAGCACAGGCAGACCTTTTCAAAGGTAGGTGACTTGTGCAGGTTACAAAAGTGTATGGTGCCTAAAGCAGCGACTAAATGTAGGTCACATTTGGGAAATGAAAGGGTTGCGTGACAAAGGGCACCAGCAAATGGGTCAAAACATTATGAAAACCACACAAGCACAACAAATGTTATACCTTGCTTCGTTCCCACAGGTGTCCCGTTGAAAACGGTACCTCACATGTGTGGGTGCACCTACCTGGGCGCCAAGGGGAAAACCTAAAACACAAGTAACCCTAAGTCTGTTTTCACACCTGAATTTCACACACTCTGCAGACGGGCACATCATACAGATATGAGCCTCAGGTGTCCAAGCCACCAAGGAAAACAGGGAACCCCATGCATTTCCGAAAAGAGGACACCCGTGGGAATCCGCAGAGGTATGATTTGCACAAATCGGCCCAGAATGTATTACCCAGACACCCACGCAAAGTCCGAAATGTGGGGGAAAAAAATCGCATGGCCTACCTTCCCGCGTTCCCACAGGTGTGCCGACAAAAATGGTACCTCACATGTGTGGGTGAACCTACCTGGGGGGAAGGGGGAAACCCAAAAACGCTGCTAACCCCAAGTCATTTTGGACAGCAGAAAGTGTTGAATTTCGTTCAAGCCCACACCATAAACATTTGGGCCTAGGGCGTCCAAGCCACCAAGGAAAACTGGAAACCCCATGCATTTCAGAAAAGAGGACACCCTTGGGAATCCGGAGAGGGCTGACTTGTGCAAATCGGCCCAGAATTTATTATCCAGAAGCCCCGGACAAGTCCGAAATGTGGCGAAAAAATACACTATTTCCACACATTTCACTCTGCTCACCCACCGAAACACGCGCCAACAACACATGGCCTACCTTCCCGCGTTCCCATACGTGTCCCGACAAAAAGGGTACCTCACATGTGTGGGTGCACCTACCTGGGGGCAAGGGGAAAAGCCAAAAACGCAGCAAACCCCAAGTCGTTTCGGACAGCAGAATTTGATGAATTTTCTCGAAGTGCACACCATACAGATATGGGTCTATGGTGTCCAAGCCTCCAAGGAAAACTGGGAACCCCATGCATTTTCCAAAAGAGGACACCCGTGGGAATCCGCAGAGGGTTGACTTGCGCAAATCGGCCCAGAATTTATTACCCAGAAGCCCCGACAAAGTCCGAAATGTGGCAAAAAATACATAATTTCTGCACATTTCACTCTGCTCACCCATCGAAACACACTGCCAACAACACATGGCCTACCTTCCTGCATTTCCACAGGTGTCCCGAAGAAAACGGTACCTCATGTGTGGGTGCACCTACCTGGGGGAAAGGAGGAAAGCCAAAAACGCAGTTAACCCCAAGTCGTTTCGGACAGCAGAATCTGATGAATTTTCTCGAAGTGCACACCATACAGATTTGGGCCTATGGTGTCCAAGCCACCAAGGAAAACTAGAAACCCCATGCATTTCTGAAAAGAGGACACCCGTGGGAATCCGCAGAGGGTTGACTTGCGCAAATCGGCCCAGAATTTATTACCCAGAAGCCAAAGTCCGAAATGTGGTGGAAAAATACACTCTCTGCACATTTCACTCCGCTCACCCACCGAAACACGCGCCAACAACACATGGCCCACCTTCCCGCGTTCCCAAACGTATCCCGATGAAAACAGTACCTCACATGTGTGGGTGCACCTACCTGGGCGCCATGCGGACAGCCTAAAACACAGGTAACCCCAAGTCTGTTTTGACACCTGAATTTCACACTTTCTGCAGACGGGCACACCATACAGATATGGGCCTCGGGTGTCAAAGTCACCAAGGAAAACAGGGAACCCCATGCATTTCCGAAAAGAGGACACCCGTGGGAATTTGCAGAGGTATGACTTGCGCAAATCAGCCCATAATTTATTACCCAGAAGCCCCGGCAAAGTCTGAAATGTGCCAACAAAAACACACATTTTTCACTTTGTCAGGGGTTCGGGGTAAAACATTCTGGTCCACTTCGCGCAAGTTGTACCTCTGTGGATTCCCACTGGTGCCCTCTTTTCAGAAATGCATGGGGTTCCCAGTTTTCCTTTATGGCTCGGACATCCTAGGCCCAAATCTGTAGGTTATCTCCCCAAACCCTTTTGTGGTTACCAGTGGGTTAGCCATTTCCCTTTGCGGCTAGATTGGTGAACCCACACATGTGAAGTACCGTTTTCGTTGCGACACCTGTGGGAACGCGGGAAGGTATGACATCTGTTGTTGGCGGCGTGTTTCGGTGGGTGAGTAGAGTGAAGTGTCTGGAAATTGTGTTTTTTACCGCAAGTCAGACCTCTTTGCATTCCCACGGGTGTCCTCTTTTGGGAAATGCATGGGGTTCCCTGTTTTCCTTGCTGACTTCGACACCCTAGGCCCAAATCTGTAGGTTGCCCACATGAACAAATTGTGCTGTGGTGAAAGGCTTGGGGTTACCAGCGGGTTACCCTTTTCCTTTTGCGCCCCCGGTAGGTGCACCCACACATGTGAGGTACCGTTTTCATCGGGACACGTGTGGGGACTCGGGAAGGTAGGCCATGTGTTGTTAGGGGTGTGTTTCGGTGGGTGGCCAGAGCGAAATGTCTGAGAATTGTCTTCATTTCCAGCCAATTTCAGAGACATTTCCCTGTGTCCACTCACCGAAACACGTCGCCAACAACAGATGTCATACCTTCTTGCGTTCCCACAGGTGTCCCAACGAAAACGGTACCTCACATGTGTGGGTGCACCAACCGCGGGGCGCAAAAGAAAAAGGGTAACCCACTGGTAACCTCAATCCTTACGCCACTGCCCATTTTGTTCATGTGGGCAACCTACAGATTTGGGCCTAGGGTGTCGAGACCAGCAAGGAAAACAGGGAACCCCATGCATTTCCCAAAAGACGACACCCGTGGGAATCCACAGAGGTCTGCCTTGTGCAAATTTCCCCAGTTTTTATTAGCCACAATCCCCAACAAAGTGTGATATTTGGTGGGGAAAAAACACAATGTTCACTTTGTCTAGGGTTCTGGGTAATAAATTCTGGGCTGCTTCGTGCAAGTCAGACCTCTGTGCATTCCCACGGTTCCCTAGGTACGCTGCAACAAAGTTGCCAGTCCTTTCGATGTGGAAAGTCATGTTTCTCTCAAACATCAAGAGATGACGTACCAGTCACCGTCATACCGATCCCAGGCATACTCGACTCTTGACATCTATAAGCCTAAGTCCCAGTTCTACCGGGGAAACCAGCACTGCTGTGGCTCCTCGTACACCAGGAAGGCAGCCAGCAACTAAGCAAACCTGACCGTCTCGGGATCGGCCCCACACTTTCACACCCAAGTGGGCTTGAGGCTTTCCCAATTCCTCAAAGAGTGGACAAAGATTACCACAGATGGATGGGTGTTGTCACTCCATACAACCGTGCCATAACCTGGAATTTGTCAAACGCTCCATGATTCCTCCCTTGCAAAAGGAAGAAAAGAGTGTACCCCTGCTACTACAGGAAGTACAATCTCACCCGTTGAAAGGATCCATTGAATGCGTCCCACCAGGTCAGCGGGGACAGGTATATATGATAAATCATTGATAAGGTGCCTCCACACATGTGTTTCTAGGTGCCACAAAACAAGGGAGGGAAGACATGGAGGACGAGACAAACAATCTTACGAGGCATTGTATCATTCAGATCATGCAAGTGCGAGAGTGTACTTGAGGAGGCTGAGGCCCCTCCTCGACCTCCGGGTCCTCATATTCTTCTAGACACAGACCTTCATGATGGTGACTCTAGATCAGGTCTTGTCTCAGCTTCAAGAAGGGTCTTTTCTAGCATCCCTGGATTTTGAGGATGCGTATTTTCACATCCCTATTTATCAGAAACACTGCTGCTACCTGTGCTCTACAAGGGAAGGTTGCCTCTTCCAATTCAAAGTGCTGCCCTTGAGGCTTCAGTCAGCCCGGAGGGTGTTCACCAAATGCCTAGCCCCCGGTGGTTGAACACCTTTGTCGCTCAGGTGCACATATCTATTCGTACCTACATGACTGGCTGGTGTGGGTGGAGTCCTTTCCCCTGGCCACCAGCCATACCGCAAAGACTATCAAATGCCTACAGTCTCCCGGATTCCCTGTGAACTTTCAAAAGTTCTGTTAACTGTGTCTCGCTGAGCGCTCTATTTGGGGGCTCAACTGGACACACGCTCTTGCTTGGCTACTTTCTCAGTGGATAGGGTTGGAACCCTTCTTGACAAGGTCCTGTTACTATCCCGAATGTCAACAACCTCAGTCTGCCTTCTAAAGTCTGTGTTAGTGATGATGTCCTTGGTCATTCATCTGCTTCAACATTCCTGGCTTTACATACGACTGCTCCAGGAGTTCCTCGATGCAGGCTGGTGGCAGGCAGGACTTGTGTTCTGAAAGGACAAGATCCCTTTTGATGAGGCAATTCAAGGATGCTCTACGCTGCTGGTCAGTCCAAGCTCAACTCGTATAGGGAATGCCATTTCGCCTTCCCCCACATCGTCATCGCCATGACAGACGCCTCCCTGGGAGAGTTGGGGCACACACACAGGGGATCTACATGCCACGGGTCTCTGGACACACGAGAAGACTTTTCATATTTTTTTAAATGTTTTATTATTTATTGTGCTTATGGTTTACAAAGAAAACCTTACACAAAAATATTTACAATTTTGAAACATTATACAAACAAACACAAGCATTACATGTCATATTTAATTCGGAACTAATTAACCAATAAAACTACATGTGTGACAGCAGCGACAGACAAAAGCAACAAACCACACGCACTTCACTACACCGCAACAACAAAACAAACCACACATAGCCTTGCACAACACTGCATGAAGGCTACCAACCAAAAAATACACCTAAGCACAGTGAACAGTGTAAACGAACTGCAGCTGCCAACAGCACATCACAGCTCTCTGGCTCTTTCTCCCGCTGTGTCCTACTAACCTACCCTACTCTCTTACCTTTCAGAGCCGCCAGAGCGCCAGGGGACCACTCCGGTGGTGAGTGTGTGGTATAAATATCCTTTAACATCATTAACATTTGCTCTCAATCCTGAAAAGGGTATTGCAGTATGATTATTGTACCAAGGCATTCACGGGTTGTCGGAAGCGGCCACTGTGTTGGTGTGGCTTGACCATTCCTTCAGTGTTGACGTACCACAGCATGCTCCTATGCCTTGAGGTCATTTCCTCTCGTCTTTCAGTAGTTTGGGTTATGATCGTGCATCTGAGCGGCAGTGCTCATGGTGGATGTTTGGGTGCGCTTAGACTGTTGAGATGGCCGAGTCACTGCGGTCCTCTGGCTTATCCGGCCCATCCTAGTCCCTGTTCTGTGTTGGAAGCACTTAAAGAGGTGCCGGGGGGAGTTAGTCGGAGAGTGAGTGTGATTTAGCTGCTCAAACGCCTATTGCTACAGCAGACATTTTTAGAGAGACCTTCACAGTCACCATCATATTTTACTCTCCTGATACCTCAAAACTATCTGGGCCTTCAGCCTATGCTTATCAGCCTTCTCCTTCGAAGGGTCCACCATTGGTTCCTCTTCCTTCCTCAAATGAGGATTCAAACAGAACCAGCGCTGCATTATTTGCCCTTAACTTTGCTTTGAATTCTTTAGTTAAATTGTATGAAATTATCAAAACGACTTTGAAGCGCAGGAGTACTCCCTCTGCGGTTCTTTCTAAATTAAATTACCTGGAAGGTTATAAATGCGCCAAATCGTCGGAATGAGGGGACGAGGCATTGAGGCCCAAAATCCCCCATTTGGATGATGTTATTGAAGTGCTGATTCTTCGTGTGAGATTGACTGTTCAGTGTTCATAATTGAACCAGCTGCCAGCGAGAACTCTATCACTAGCCGGCAGCAGACAACCTTACATCTTCCAGACAAGCCTGCAGCAGATGTGAGTGAGTATTTTCCACAGGAGAGTGAGATCCAGCAGCATACCGATGTGTCTCATTTCCATATAATGCCCTCAATAGGAGTAATGAGATCCAGCAGCATACCGATGTGTCTCATTTCCATATAATGCCCTCAATAGGAGTAAAATGAATATGAAATGGAGACTGGTATGTCTCTAGGCTATACAACAGAGCTGCAAGAACTTTACCGTCTTAGGATTTTCATACTGATACAATTGTGATTTTCCCATATTTATTTGAAAAATGTATAATTTGGTGACCGATGCCTCTCGCTTTTCTTTTAATGAAAGCCATCATAGTTTTTTTTTTTTTTTTAATCATCCGCATTTTCCAATGTTTTATTCATTAACCACCAACTCATGGACCGTTTCTTATTTTTCATGGACAATTGTAAAATCTTTTTTTTTAATCATTAATTACAAGATTATTCTGGTATGCATATGAGGAGAAAGCATAAATGAGTCCCTAAGTCCGACCTTCGTATAATCTAGCAGAACAGTATCATCTGCATATGAGAGCCAGAAAACCTTAACATACATTTTTTTTTTGCAGATATAAAGGTTGCCTGCGCTAAATACTCCTCCCATGTCCGATAAATATACATTAAATAAAAGTAGGCACCAAATACATCCTTGTCTCAAACCTCTAAAGGTTTTTACATGCTGCGAGAGTTCTCCTTGACGATTAAGTTGGATCCTTAACATTCAGATATTATGTAAACTGATCAGTCAGTATACTTGGAAGGGGAGGGTGAATAATCCAAAATGTAAGTTTCTTTCAGACGTTCTCACAGTTAATGGTGTCAAAAGCAATGGATAAATCAATACTGGCAACATATATATCAGAAGATCCCTTTTTAACCACCATATGTGGGAACAAGTCCAGTTTTGGGTCTTCAGGTCTTTACTTCCTCAATTCTGTGGTCAATGGGTCCGGGTCTTCACAGACTACACTGCCGCAAAGTCTTATATCTGCAAGTAAGGGGGCACCAGGTCGCTTGCGCTGTCCACAGAAGCCGAGGTTTTGCTTTTCCACCTACCGGTGTTCAGGACATGATGGCGAAATGGGAGTTCTGGGAATCTCAACTCTGCCGGATGTTCAGTCAATGGGGTACCCCAGAAGTTGACATCTTTGCCACTCATGCCAACAAGAGGTGCATGGGTTTTGCCAGCAGGTTCCCTCATCCGGAGAGTCTGAGAGATGCCTTCACATTCCCATAGGTGGGGCAGTTCCTGTACGCTTTTCCCCCCCTGATCCCCTTGGTGGTTTGGGTGTTAAATGTCTTCAGACAATATCAGTGCAAATTGATCTTAGTGGCCCCTGCTTGGCTGAGACAGGTCTGGTACTCTGACCTCATTGTCCTGTCTTCACCGCCGCTGATAAAGGTGCCTCCTCTGTACAATCTTCTCTCCAGGAGCAAAGGTCCAGTGTTACACCACGACTCAGCCTCTCTGAACCCACGGTCTGGCTCCTAAACTCCTAGAGTTTTGCAATATACCGCTGCTGCAATACTGCAAGGACATTCTAGCTAGAGCCTGCACTTCTTCCATGCCGGCTGATAGGTAAGCATTGATGCAGTCACACTCTGTGAAACTACACAACACGTATCTGCTTGGTATTAGGTAACCCACCTTTTGGTATAGGTCTGTACAACAGAAGTTTGTAGTGTGACTGAGCAGCCAGGCCTATTTCAAGACGGGTAAATGTGAGCTGTAGAGCAGTACAAATCTGTAAATACAAGTATCCAAGTAACACTTACACTCAAGGTTTATGTTATAAATAGTTATTTATTTATAAGCATTCTTTAAAAATGCAATTTGTGTAACAATGTAAATATAATTTTTAAATTACTTTTCAGAATTGGAACACGTTAGTGGATAATCTTTGGATATGCTTCTTACACAATTCCTACACCCTGAGGTGACTTGAATCACAAGGACAGTAATGCCATTTATATATCACAGTACTAGTTATACTTTGCAGCTTCTGAGGTTACAGAAAGGAAAGGTTAGGGAAGGAAAAAAAGGTTAAACAGTTTCTCAGTATATGTGAGGACAACTAAATCATCCAATGAAATCTAGATAAGCCTTTCCCAGCCGTAAGAGTCTACAACAAGCTACCACCTACGAGGGAGAAACAGTATTAAAGTCAGTGGACTAGAAGAGTCTTCAGGGAGCCAGGACAGTCAGTCAATTGGGACATAGTCTATGGATCTGTTGCACTTCTTAGATCAAACTGTTGCACAAAGTTAGAGAGTTTGTTGGGGAAAAAAATCACTTGTAGGGTCACAAGCTGTTAAGCCTGTGAGAAGAGAGTTGGAATGAACTCTTAAAGGTAAGCCAATGCAATTCCCAACTGAAAAGAGTACGACTAAAAGACAATGAGGTAAGTACCCCAAACATAAACAGTACCTCTGGTTTGAAGAAGAGTGGTCCAGCTGGATTCTGTCTTGCTACAGCGGTGCAGACCCTTGTTTCTGAGCCTCAGTCATGGTACAAGAGGGAGGATGTCTGGAGACTCCTGTGGCGGTACTTCCGAGGTCGTCCGCATCTACAGGCTCTTTTCGGTTCAGTGGCGGTACTTCCGAGGTCGTCCGCATCTACAGGCTCTTTTCGGTTCAGTGGCACTTTGCGGTTTCAGCGCTTAGCAAACAGCACCGTTCCGGATCGTGGATAACGGTTGGACTCTCTTTGCTCCCGCGGTCCTGCACTCTGGTGAGGGAACTCTGGATTTGGAGGTCCTGCTTTGGGATGGTCCTTAGGAGTCTCCTGGAGCTTCTAGCCAGATTCGTTCTACGGCAGACGTTGCACTGGACTACAGACACTTGACCCTTGGCATCGGGTTCTTTCAGCAACGAAGAAGCACAGCCAGTCGGGGATGGTGGTCTAGTGGAGTTTGTCTCGGGGTTAGTTGGTCCCACTAACCCAAGGGGAGACGTTCCGTCCGGAGCTACTCTGTCGAGGTGAAAACTGAGTTCAGCATGGCTTCACCGTGCAATTCAAAGGTCTGGGAGGTTGCAGCAAGCTTCTTTCACGCTTTGTTCCACGGGTGTTTCTCCCAGTGGTTGACTCTGCCTCTAGTCGCAAAACCCTTGCCTTTTAAACAGGTTTCTTCCATTCATGCACAGCCTAGGCAGTCAATCACACAGCAGAGTGGTTCTACTGAAAGGACAGCCAGCCAGCCAATCGGGGCTGGTTGCATTCAGGCATTCCTAGAGACAAAATACAGGGGAGTTTCGGGACCTTCCCTCACATCCTGTCCTTCCAGACACGCTGGAACCAGAGGCGGATTTCAGGGCTGAAACCTGCCAGATGCAAGACAAACAAACAGCTCAAACCTGTCAACGCACAGAGTAAAACCCACGAAAAACCTCATAAACAGAAAATGGCGAAGAAAGAAGACAACCATTTTGACAAAACGGTCATTGATGGGTGCTGTACTGCAACTCAGGGTTCAGCCTGCGGTAGAAAAGCACAATGGTAGGAAAAATTAAACCACTGCCACCAGCCATTTAAAGTAGTGAGGGTAACATAAAAATGTTACATGATAATGTAAGATAAGGGGCTACTAGGTAACCCCACAGCACTCCACATAAGATGGGTTGTGCTGGACCTGCAAAGAGAAAAGCAAAGTAAAGTCAATTTCACTTTACTATTCTTGGGAACTGTAGTTCACACAAGAAAAGGCAGTTCAACCTAATAAGAAATCTAAAAGGATTTCTCTGTGGCACTGCACTGAATGTGCTGTGTGTCAACATACAAAAAGTTGATTCCTATGGAGTTTGTCAGACTCGAAAAACAGTGAAAACGCAGAATTGAAATCAGGTAAAAACACACGAGAGAGTGAGGAAAAGGTCTCACTTACTCCATGGTTAAAATTAAAAAGTCCTAAGTCAAGCAAAAGATCTCAAAGTCTCTAAGGTGGGAGGCATTAAGCACTAAAATTGAAAATTCTCCCCAACACCGGCCTGTACAAATGTAAGTGGAAGCGTTTTTCATGCTGGTGCAAGGCACAGGGCCTTGACCCTTTTAACATGCTGCCTGAAGACGTTCTGCCATATTTGCTCTCCTTGGATAAGTTGGGCCTAACACATTCGTCCTTCAAGGTCCATCTGGTGGCTATTGCACACTATACTCACTCCTTTTCCGGTCCTTCTCTGTGTTTCCATTGTTTGATAAAGGAATCCCTCAAGGGACTGTTCCATTCCTTCCCTCCTCTCCGATGACCATCCCCTGCCTCGGAATTGAATGTCGTCCTCGTGCAGCTCATGAGGCCTCATTTTGAGCCTCTCATAAAGTCTCTCTCGAGTTCCTATCTTGGAAGACTGCTTTTCCGGTCACCATCATGTCAGCTATGCATGTGGGCAAGAATTTGTCTTTTTCCTGTAAGGCCCAACCCCTACTTAATTTGCCACAAGTCCAACGTTGTGCTGTGCACTAACGGTCCTTCAGCGTTAAACCTCAATGAGTCAGTGGTGTTACCTCCCCTTGAAATACTATGTCTCCTGCACAAAGTAATTATGAGAGACTTCTTAGGTCTTTGTGACTTTTAATCCCTCTGACATGGGAAACGCACTTTCCAAGGCTTTAATTGCCTGGTGTATTTCCTCCTGCATCTCCCTTCTGTCACCAGCAAGTGGGCAGGCCTCTCCCTGGCAAGCCCAGGGCACATTCTAGGAGAGGCATTGCTACCATGACCTCTTTCCTCTCCGAAGTCCCTTTGCTGGACATCTGCAGAGCTGCAACCTAGAGATCTCTGCACACCTTTACACTATTTTACTGTGTCGACAGGGATCCCACAGAGGAGTCCCAAGGTCGAAAGCCAGTTCTGCGTAACCTGTTTGTGTGAGGGGAGTCTCCTGGGGTAAGTGTTTCTTCAAGGAACTTACCTCCGCCTGTTATGGTTATGTGGTACTGCTCTGCATCTACTCATACAGCATGTGAATCTCTGAAAGATCCAATTATAGAGGAGTAATACGTTACTTTCCAGTAACTGGCATTGGTATCCTTCATAGATTCACATGCGACCCTCCCACCTACTCTGCTGGGCTGTTCTCGGCTCATATTGCTACTTTACATGCGCTATGGCAGATAAGAAGATGGCCTCCAGGGGTGGGGCTAAGGGAGCCATTGCCATTGTCTGCTGGCAATATGCCCCAATAATGACTCTACTAGAGCACTAAAGAGAGTGCAGTTTTAATTTTATAAAGTAAACTGCTCTCTTCCTCTGGATTCCCAGCCTGACCACGGAGAATGTTCACAGCATGTGAATCTATGAAAGATACCATTGCTAGAGAACAGGAGTTACAGTACAGGTAAGTAAGGTATTTCAAATGTAACGTTCTGCAGCAGGTTAAAATCTCTTTTGGCAAAGTCTTTTTTTTTTTAAAAAAAACTTTCCATAACTATTAATCCTGATAAAAGGACACTAGGACGCTCTATTAAACCTTTTATCTGTTTGGCTATTTAAGCGGTCCATTGTCTTCAGTCAGTATTACATCAGGGCTATACCCCTTTTGCCTGTTTTTGCTCATTATTACACACCCTACTATTTTGTGTTTTGTTATTAAAGTGCATATTATTTTTATAAACCAGTTTTTCTAGGTATGAAGTTGTTTATACCTTTTCTTTATTTTTTTTAATTTTTTTTATTTAGTTCATTACGAACTTTTAAAAATGAGAGAAATTAAGAATACATTTCAAACTCAGACCTTAAACGTCAATTAAAAGGAAAAAAAAGAAAAAACAAAACAAGGAAGAAACAAAACAGCATAAAAACAATAACACAAGGTAAGCAGAGTCAACCTATTAAGAACACCACGCATGGGGGGTAGATCGTTTGGCACCAGATAATAATCTGTACGACCCATACCATAATTAAGTTAGTGACTCAATTGTTCGAGTAACTCTAAAAAGATAAGCTATATTCCTTACAGTTGTTCTGTCACCCAAATGTGCTCCGTGACAGGTGACTGTAACATTAACAGTTCTAGTTTCTCTAGAAAGAATGTTAAGGCAATAACAAGTTTGAAGTCTGAGCCTACAGAAAACACATTCCACCAATCTTCGCCGCCTAGGGTCGGCCTCTTTTGAATTTCGAGACCCAAGAAAGCCGTTCTTAGACCTCTTAGATTTTCACAAAAGAGGACTAGATGTTTCAGCGTTTCTTTCTTTTTTTTACAGAATATACAATCCTCCGAAGCCTCTTTAGCTTTACTTTGTATCTTTAGAATTGCTTTAGTCTTGTACAGGTTCATCCGAAATTTAAGATAATAGAATCTTCTTTTGAAGCATGGAAATGTTTGAAGGTATTTTGGCAATGTGTTATAAGCCCTTTCTTCCGTCGCATTTTCGTTCATGCATCTGTGTGTTGCTCTTTGGTCTTGAGTTTCACACCAATCTTGCTCCCACAGTTTTTTTTGACAGCATTCGGGTTCTGAAGAAGTGTAGCTTGATCAGTTTGGAGCTGGGTAAGGATGTTCCTGCAAGATTGTTTCCACATTTGCAGAACAGATGCTTTAGTTGATCCATCATCACTTTGGAGGATTCTATATTGTGGTAAATCGTCTGCTCCCAAGACTTTCCTGTAGATTGACAGCATTTTCCACATAACCTTCGCATTGATTGAGGTCAATCCAAGCTCATAACAATGCAAGCTGTTGGTGTCCCCCTAGGCAATGATAATACTTTTTCCCAGAATTAGTTCTCACACCAGGATCATGTCTCTGCCGGACATCCAAACATAGCTTCTACACCAAAAATCAAGGCCGGGATGACCTTTAAGTTGTAAAATGCAATGACAGGTTTCAAAGTGAACTTCTCGTACTTTTTATTTAGTACGACTCCTTGTGCTGTTAAGGAGTTACATTTCTGACGAATTTTCATGATCATATTTGCGTCTTGTATACTGGAATTTATGGTTACACCGAGATATTGGATTTCCTTTACGAGGAATATAGATTGATTCTCCAATTTCCAGTTGAATTTTCCTTTGTTCTTAGCTCCAACTAGATTTTGCAATATCAGTATCTCAGATTTAGTTGGATTTATCTCAAGACCATTTGCATCAGTATACTCTTTGAGCGCTAATAATTTCCTCTGTAACCCAGTCGGAATCAGGTCCATGAGAACAATGTCATCAGCATATAGCATGTAATCCATTTTTGTTCCATTCAATTTTGGTGCAAAGGATCTAACTGTTTCGAACGCCCTTCCGATCTCTGAGATAAAGGCATTGAACAAGGTGGCGCCAAGGGGACAGCCCTGCTTGACTCCTCGAGATGTTTTAATTTGATCAGTTAGAGATCCTTGTGCGTCTAGTCGTGACTGTAATGGTGGTATCGGTATACAGTTGTTTAATTGCGGCAAGCAGGCTCCAGGGGCATCCCCATTTGTTGAGTTTGGACCATAATAGCTCACAGTCAATACCATCAAAGGCATGCGCCAGGTCCACAAAGGCCATATAAACTTTTGATTATGTTCGAATAGCCTCCATTTTCATTAGGTTGATGATCATAATATTCAGCCCGCAACCAACTCCTTTTGAGAAGCCAGTTTGGCGATGGTCGGCTAGACCTGCGACCTTTATCCACTGTGTCAATTTTGCTAATAGTTGGGTTGCAAAGATCTTTCCGACAACGTCCATAAGGGCGATGGGTCTATAATTTTTTGGATCTGTTCTCAGACCTTTCTTGAAAATGGGAATAATAATGGCACTTTTCCACGATGTAGGGATTCTTTTTTCTTCAATGATGTTTTTAAATAAGATAAAGCAAAACTCGGCCCAGGCCTCAGGATGTAATTTCAATGAATAATTTGTGAGGCCATTAGGGCCGGGGGCTCTGGATGAATTTAGCCGTTTAATGTTATCGAGAATGTCCTCCTTCTCAATAGTGATCTCCCATGCTTCCGGTGGCTTTGGATCAGTATAGCGGCTATCCGTATTTTTGGTGAATAGGTTTGTAAAGTGTTCAAACCATGTCACTTCATTCACCATATTAATCTGAATAGCTTGTTGGGGTGTAGCCAAGTTGTTTATGGCATCCCAGAACATCCGTCCGTTATTGCTACCAAGTATTTGGCGCATTTTTTCAGCATCATTCTGTAACATCATTTTCTTATGTGTTCGTAACCAGTTTTTATATATTTTCTGCAGCTCTTTTTTATCATGTAGATAGTTCGAGTCTCGATATATTTGCAGCCTTCTAGTTTTTTGCCTCAATTCACGTTTTTTGGCCACTACCTCTTGATCGTGGACATGTAACCTCTTAAAGTTGTTTAGTCTGTTGTTACCAGAGGTTACAGGAAAGGCCTGTAGCAAGGTTGGATATTCAATTTGATCCAAGTTAGTTGATGGATCTCTTGTTAATGCTTTTGTCATTGAGGCAATCTGATATTCTTTTACTCTTAGCCGATTTCTGCCTGGAGTACTAGTGACTTCTTGACTCCATGTTTCTTGTGGATTCTTTTTTATACATCGGAGCATAATTCTTACCAAGTCGTGATCACTGTTTTGCATATTAATTACCTTCAGTGATTCGGTGTCAGCGATTAGATTTTCTGAGACATAGAAGTAGTCGAGGATTGATTCCGAATTGGTATTTCTCCATGTCGCCTTCGGAGGTATATCACCATTCGTACAACCATTTAGCATTATCATACCTCTTACTTCCATCTCCTCTTCCCATGCTTGGATTAAACAGACTTTTTTTGTTGAGACCTCGACCAAGGTGGAGCTGTTTGTCTTTGCAGTTTTGGACTTTTCAGGCATTCCATGTTGAGGTCACCGCAAAGTATAATTCTTGCATTCTCTTCCTTTGACAGAATAGAGTCTAACAGGTCCCTTATCGCATCAAGGTACTCCCATTCGTCAGAGGCTTCATGTTGCCAATATAAGTTTATTATATGGAATGTTTCCTTAATCGCCACGTTCCAATTTGTGGCAATGTTCGCATATTGGATATAAGGGGTCACGTTAGTGCTCTTCAATATTCAAAGACCTAGATTCTGTTTTACAAGTGTTAAAAGCCCTGCCATTGGTCTTCCTTTTGGCTGTCTAATCGCTGGATTCCAGGCGATTTCATAACCTCCCACAACTGGTTCGTTCAAGAGCCATGTTTCTTGCAGGCAGATAATATGTAGAGGTTCAAGGCCTCCCAAACTGTTGTTAAACAGGAGCACGAAGCCTCTTGTGTTCCATACACCAACCTGTAAGGTCGTAGATGTAATTTCTTGCTGACATTATTGATACACTTTAGAATTTAGCGACTTTGCTACCCAGTTCCAGCAGGTTTCATCCACTTTACGCTCAGACTTGTTCTCAGTCGAGCTTTGTGAGTATTTTTCATTCTCGGAACAATCAAATGTAATTTTAATTTGTTTTTTAAATTGACTAGTGTCCCCGTCTTCCCGGGCCACATCTGGTCTTTCTTCAAGTTCCTTTGCGTTTGATTTAGTTTTCAAGGTTTGAAGAGGTTTAGTAAATCTTTGGTCTTTAGGTTCTACAAATCTTTTAGAGATTTCGGGTTTAGTGATTTTGACTTTAGAATGGGGAAACTCCCCCCACGGCTCTGATATCGCAAAGCCCAGATCGTCAAGGTCCAATGAGTGCTCAACGATTACATCTCTAATTGCACGAGAATAAATGTGCAGTAACACACGGTCAGTAATGTCTTCATGGATGAATTCGACCGTTTTGATGTCATTAGTTGTTACAGAACAAAGCCGAGGAAGATGATTCAGGAGTTGGAGCACGTTGTATCTGTTTAGGATCAAGCCATCATTCGATGAGAACTTTCTTTCCAAAAGGACGCAGAAATTAGATGTTATGTCCTGCTTTTTTTTTTGTCTGCGGTTTTTGTTTATCGAACGGTACTCTTTTGTCCTCTCTCCAATAGTCTTGAGCCTCTTCATAACGTGTTTGATCCCGTTCTTTCGTTGATAGTATCGATTTCATACTCACTTCTTTTCCAGGACATAAATCTCGCGCATTTGTTTTTACACTTTGTTGTTTAATCTGGGCACAGGAAGATTTCTCATTAAAATGTAGATTTTCTGGAGCCCATCTTTCATCGAGGGTCACACGCCTTTTTATTGTATGTGTTATGTCATCAGGAATCTGAAACTGAATTGAACGTTTTTTCTCTTTTTCTGGTGTCTCTTCAATTATACAGATTCTTGATGATTTTATTTCATCTAGTAGATTGCTTTGATCTTCGTTACTGGTAGGCGACCCTGTGAACAGATTTTGTTCACTTTCGCTTTCTTGATTCAGAGCCAAGTCATCATCAATTGATTAATAAGTTGATAAATTAGCAAGCTCTTCTATCATTCGATTGTCGTCCTCATCGCCACATTTATGTACCAAAGCTTGGGTTTCTTCATTCGTCTCCACTCCTCTTAGTTTTGTTGTCTGGATTCCCGGCTCAGGGATCTTATCCATAGGTGGTGATTTATTTGAATGGGTTTGGATCGTCACATTCAAGGATTTAATGTTTCTTAGAAAATTATTCACATTTTTATTGTTTGCTTTCCTTTTATTTGGCATGTTTTTTGATTTCTTGTTCTGTTTTGTAGTGATTGTTTTGGTCGCTCCTTCTTTGGTTGAACTTTCTCTTCTAGTTTTATCAAAAATGGCAAATGTCTTGTTTTTCCAAGTGTATTCGTGCATTTGTTGCTGATTGCTGTTATCATCAGTTTCTGCCGTTCCCGTAAGGTGCTCGACACTTACGACAGAACCAGACACAATCGGGTCGGTCGTTTCCACGATCGCTTCAAGATCAATGACATTCACCTCCGATAGTGTCACTGTGGGCTTTTCAAGATTATTTGCCTAATTATTTACAGCCTCGACACATGACAACTCAGTGTTAACTGATGATGCAAGGATTGGATCAATTTCGTGGGCTGTTACTTCCATTCTTGGACTCATTTGTATTTTGTGGTTTTGTGATCATTGGTTAGTATTTCTTCTTTCCACATTACCCATAGTGACTCCATCCACAGCACGTTTTCTTCTTTTGTTGATTTTTTAAAATCAGTATGGTCTCCATTGCTAGTTAAGCTAAGAGGCGTTTATCATCTGCACTATTTTTTAATTGTTCTTTTATTTGCCCAACGAAGGCGTCGTTGTTTCTGGTATTATTTGCTGTTTGATTTTTCATTAATTTCTGCTCCAAATCCATGTTTGTTAATTTTACATTTACAAACCCCATGAGCGAGATTTGATCTTTCAGACTCTTGCTCAGATGCTCATAGAGTTTTATCAATGGAGCGACTGTAATTGTCAGTGCAGAGATGATATTAGGTCTCAACTGATTTATCACTTGTTCGACCAAATCATAACATTCAGTTTGTAGGCCGCTTCTTTCGTTTGCGCTGCTTAATCTGTTTTTGTTAAAAGTTGGATGTCTCCGTTTGTAGGGGCCTCTTGTCGATCTTTTGTACTCCGAGTCAGAAGAAGAGTCATCACTTGAATCAATTGAGTCAGATGGTATAGAATTCGATTTAAAGTTTTCTTGTATTTTCTGTTCAATGACTCTACTGTGTGTGGAGCATTGTTTCCTTTGAGTGCAATCACCAACTCTTGATCGCTTCTGTGAACAGAGTATAGGTGCTGCACTTGACGTTACTCTTCGCCTTTTATTAAGGCGATAAATATTTTGTTGCGAGCTTAGAGGATCTACTCTTTTGTCCTCTAATTTATCACAACTTACTCTGTTAATTTCTTTATGACTTAAGGAGGCTTTTGTATTTTCAACGTGACCAGTTATTTGTTTTTCATTGTTCGTGGATGGCGAAGGAGTCATCCTTGCATTGAGAGTTTTAAGGTCTGGGGCCGTATGGGCTCTGGGCATCCAGTGCTGCCACCCAATACTGGTAAGTCACACTTGCCTTATCCTGCCTACCCTGCCCTCGATCTGTGAAATCACGCCTGCTTTGCTGTAGCATTACTGCCACCCTTTCCTGCACCTAACTGCACGGACCCATGGCATAACATTCCGCCTTTACCACCCAAAACTATAGTCTGCCCAAAATACGCATCTGGTTCCCTGAGGCACCATCACGTTGTCAAGGCATATGCTACATCCACCAGGACCACAACCGTCTAACTATTGTTGAAGTTACTGCCTATTTGAACTTTGTGCAATTGCTGCCACTTTCCTGTTTTTGCTGTTATCAGCTATTGTCCCCACAATGATGAAACTAACAGCCCTTACTATTGCTGTATGATTAACCCTCAGAGGACCACAACACCTAGCTTAACCATCACTGCTTCACCATCCACTTGCACTCGTAGCATCACTGTGTCCACCAGATTTAGACGTACTCCCATTGTTTAAATAACTCCATTAATTTGAATCTATTACTGTTACCAGGTTATACTGACTAGCCTTTAAGTGCCCCGTGCCAAAATTGTACCTTGCCTATCTGTGTTTTTGCAATGCCTAGCCTTTAAGTGCCCCGTGCCAAAATTGCACCTTGCCTATCTGTGCTTTTGCATTGCCTAGCCTTTAAGTGCCCGTGCCAAAATTGCACCTTGCCTATCTGTGTTTTTTGCATTGTCTAGTATGATGAGCCCTGTGCCCAATGTAACTGTGCTGTACACTAGGGTCGCCAGAGACCACTGTGCAATTGTGTTGTGCCCTATGGTCACTCACTGACCCCTGTGCCCAGTGTAACTGTGCTGTACACTAGGGTCGCCAGAGACCACTGTGCAATTGTGTTGTGCCCTATGGTCACTCACTGACCACTGTGCAATTGTGTTGTGCCCTATGGTCACTCACTGACCACTGTGCATTGTATTGTGCCCTATGGTCACTCACTGACCACTGTGCAATTGTGTTGTGCCCTATAGTCACTCACTGACCACTGTGCAATTGTATTGTGCCCTATGGTCACTCACTGACCACCGTACATGTGCGTTGTGCCTAACTGCTACCCTAACCAGCTCATTGTCTGCTCCACTCTTGCCAGTTTACACACAACTCCTACCTAACTACTGTACTCACGTCCTCCCATTGCCTTGAACTATGCCAGCCTGACTCATCCTCATCATGTTCCCCTTCTGTGTCATGCCCATTCACACGCCTTGTAGTAGAAGTAGCTACATCCCATTAAGCAATGGTCTAGCCAATCTTGGCTGCCCCAGACATCACCCTGTTCCCTGCCCCACACCCTTCCTGCCCACCCAGCCTCCTTTCCCCCACAGTGCCCCTATAGACCATATCGCAAAAATCAGCGTCATTCCAGGTCACCCTCCACTTAACTATGTCGACCTTGCCCAAGATGCTCACTGTGACACCAACCAAAACTCACCCAAAATAACAGAATATCGCCCTACAGCCTACCCTAACATCACCACCCGTAACAACAGACTAGGCTGCAGACTTCTCACCTTACCAAGTAAAACACTAACTACGCCCACGACTAAAGACACCAACAAAAATACCCATGCAAGCTCCGGTTCACTAAAAGGAGCCTTACTTAACGTCAGATCCCTTGTTGCTCACCCTACTGAAATCGCTGACCTCATCCGTTCAGAAGACCTGGACTTCCTTGCCACCACAGAAACTTGGCTCCATGCAGCAGCAGGCCCCTACCTAACCCTTGCGGTTCCTGACAACTATTCCATCCTTAGGGCCGACAGATCCAATGCTCGTGGAGGAGGAGTAGCTCTCATTTTCAAATCCTCGCTTGATATTAGATCTGTCACCGTCCCCATACTAAACTCATGTGAACACCTCTCCATTAAAATACAAACTTCACCTAAGACCACTATCACCTTGGAACTAATATACAGGCCCCCTGGCCCAACAGGGACCTTTGAGGAAGATATAACCTCCCTCTTAGCAGAGAAATCTAAACCTCTCTCACAGAATATTATCCTAGGTGACTTTAACCTGGGTTACAATGACCCTCATGATACCCCTGCATCTTCCCTTGCCAATCTCCTCTGTGAACACAACTACACTCAACTCATCACCTTACCTACGCACCAGAAGGGTAGAACCTTAGACTGGCTCCGGCCTACAACTGCAACATCACCTGTAAGGACCCCTAACCCCTCATATGGACTGACCATCTCCTACTTTCATTTGATATTAGTACCAACAACACGAACCACATACAATGCCCCCGGCACCAGCTTGTCTGACTAGAAATAAGCGAAACATTACCGTAGAAACCCTCATTCCATTGGTTCTACCTACCCTCAATATGATCCCTGACACATCGGACCCTAACATACTTGTAGACACCTACAATGACGCCATGTCCAAAGCTATTGACATCATTGCCCCCTTAAAACTACGTAAAAGTAAACCTAGAGCCCATCTCAACTCTTGCTACACACCGGAACTTAAAATACTAAGAAATAAGAAAACGAAAATGGAAACCCTGTGGGAAATGAATCCATCTGAGGAACACAAAATTAATCTCACCATTGCATCCTCCCTCTATAAAAAAGAAATAATTTGCACCAAAAAGGAAGCCTACAATATAAGAATAAACAATGCTAGCTCCAATACTAAAGAATTATTTACTATCTTGAAGGAGCTTGAAAACCCCAATCCACCTATGGACATGTCCGTAAAGGATCAATTATGGTGCACCAGTATCCAAAACGCCCTTGCGAATAAAATCACCGGCCTGCAAACGAAAATTGAAAGTAAAAGACTACAACTCTCCAACAGTAATGCACCTACCCTTAGTTCACTTACTACGCCCTATACCAACTGTGGCTTCACCTTCAAAAGGGTAACCGCACTAGAAGTGCAAAAAATTATAACCTCTCTCAAACCGTCAAACTGTAAAGGGGACAGCTGTCCCGCACAGATTATAAAAGATGCCGCAAGAGACCTCTCCCCATTTATTTCTAAACTTTTATAAATGTATCATTCTCTACTAACTCAGTACCTAACAATTTGAAACAGTCATGGGTCCTCCCTCTTCTAAAAAAACAGACCCTGGACCCAGCCATTCCTACTAATTATAGGCCTATCACCACCGTTCCCTTCCTGCTAAAAATCCTGGATAGAGTTGCCTACCTGCAAATCCAGAATTATCTAGAATCCAACCAATTACTAGGACTGCGTCAATCTGGCTTTCGACCTCAGCATGGAACAGAAACTGCCCTTGTTGATCTCAAAAGTAAGATCGACGACATTAAAGACAAGGGTAAGGCTGCTATCCTACTCCTTCTAGACCTCTCAGCAGCTTTCGACTTGGTCGACCATAAAATACTCTGTAACCACCTCTCCTCTGCTGCTCATTTCTCCCCTTCTGCTGTCACATGGATACAGTCCTTCCTGGCCAACAGAACCATGAGGGTCTTTTCCCCTGTGGCAGCAGCAGACCCCATCCCCATTACTTGTGGTGTCCCACAAGGCTCATGCGTTTCCCCCACTCTTTATAATATTTTTACAATGCCTCTCTTTGATAAATTGGATCGTCTGGGTGTCACCTATTCAAACTATGCGGATGACACCCAGATACTCCTCACCATATCTGGCAATTACAATACTGATGTCACCAGGATCAATGAAATTTTCTCTGTCATTCAGGCATGGATGGCCACACATGGCCTCTGCTTGACCGACGAGAAGACCGAACTGCTCATTGTTGGTTCACCTAACAACCTAAAATAACTGAGCCCCAACTATTCTAAAATCATCATCGATGGTAACACCATCCCTGTCGCCAAAAACGTGAAAACTCTTGGTTTCTATCTTGATGCCAATATCAATCTCACCAAGCAAGTCAACTCTACCGCTTCCTCCACCGCCTACACAGGTAAACTAATTCGGGCCTGTAGACCTTTTCTCTCTACTAATAGCTGCCTTACTCTAGCGAGAGCCCTTATAAGTCCAAGTTAGACTACTGCAACAGCCTCTACCTAGGTGCCAACCAAGCTATAATTAGTAAACTCCAAGTCATTCAAAATAACGCGTTACGAGCAGCACTAAATATTCCTAGGCGAGAGCATATCTCCAACTCTAGAATCACATGCAAATGGCTCACCATCCAACAAAAAATTGACCTCAAAACTCTCTGCCTCACATACAAAGCTCTCAACCACTTAGCCCCCCCCTATCTTACCAATAAATTCACCTGGAAGCAGTCCAACAGAATTACTAGATCTTCCAACACCCTAGGTCTCACTGTCCTCGCATCCCAACGTTGGAACTCCCTGCCACTAAACATTAAGTCAGCCAGTTCCTTCCAGTCCTTCGGGAAACTTGCCATTGGGTAGCTATTGGCACAAAGTCAATTAGTATGCTAGACACAGTTACTATCTGTATATATTGTACATGTACCAGTTATGTCTTAATTGGCCATGGCCTGTACTCTCTGTATATAACTTTTTGCTAAAAACATCACTGTTAATTACCATGTATTGTGCTTTGTAACATGTACCAGCGCCCATTTACTCCCGGGTCCGGAGCGCTTTATAAATAAATAAACAAACAAACAAACTTCAAGTAACTTGTCTGCCAGGAATAGCGAATTTCGCCTTTCTTGCCGTATTTCACTTTGGGGGTTATGTTCTGGAAGCACATACTCCTGAGAAAGTTGATCAGTTTGCACTGTAAAAAGTTCAGGCTCAGGATTCCAGCTATCTTGTGTTAGGTTTTCAATTTGAGAAGTCCTCAGTGAGTCAATTGAGTCATCATTTTTTGAGCAAGAATCCGTGATTCCAGTCACTAGATTCGTTGTCTCTGGATTTAGACAATTTTCCTGCAGAGATTGATTTAACATTTTTGTTTTTTTCTAAATTAGGTATGTTCTTGTCTTTGTTGCCTTTCTGGATGACTCTCCAAGCTAAAACTCTGAGTGAGGGAGGGAGGGCTGTGAGTGGCTTGGACAACAGCTTATATAAAGCCTTAATGTCATTGCTAGCAATCGCCCGGTCGATTTTAACAGTTGGGGAGGAATGTGTGCACAGTGTCGTTTGCGCAGTGATTGAGATGTTTACATTCCATATATGCTTAAGAGGGGTGTCATCAAAGTTATCGGGCAGGCCGTTCCGGGCCCCCACAGCGGCTGGCATTTGTCCCTCCACACCCTCAGACTTCCCGACAGACGACAACGCCGAGCAGCAGACATCTCAAAGTGCGCCGCACGCGCACCGGCATCGGCAGGGATCCCCCGAGCCTCCCTTGGTCTGCCCACAGCAGCCTGCCGACGGCACTGGAGCCGTGACAGCAGGCAGAGCAAGCGGAGGACCAGTTGCGCCACGGACTACATCTCCGACAGGGGACACGGACACTAATACGGTAAGACAGGGGGGGGTAGGTACGGGTGCTTTATTATCCGTATTCAAAGAATCCGAAACGGACAAGTGACGCCCTGTGCCGTACCCGTACCCGGTCTGAGAGTCAGCATGACTCTTCGTGGAACCAGCATGCCGTTGTGATACGCGGACGTGAGCACTATCACTATCACAGTCACGGGCAGTGTGGGTATGAGTCAGATTTTCAACATCAAAAATGGAAGCCGCCCCATCCCCTCCCTCAGCACGTTCACATACCGTTTGGTCCTTGGAGTCCCTGGAATCCATTACATCCGCTCACTGATCCGCTGTTGATGATGATGATAATATTATTTGACTGGGTGTGTGACAGTCTGAGTGGGAGCAGAATAGAGCCTCTGTAACCTTGCTCTAGAGACAGGGGTCCGTGGCTAGTGCAGGGTGTTTTCTGCTTTGCCAGGTCCATTGCTGCGAAAGGTACCAAACTCTCCCGAACTCTCTGCGATGCTCCGCGTGGAAGTGAGGTTTTTATCGCAATGCTCCTCCTTCTTTCACAAGTAGAGGTAGTAGAGTTACTGCACCACAATCCAGCAGAGGGTCAGCCACACAGAACACTCCCAAACATTCTGCGACGCTCCGCGTGGAAGTGAGGTTTTTATCACAATGCTCCTCCCCCTTTCACGAGTAGAGGTAGTAGTTGCTGCACCACAATCCAGCAGAGGGTCAGCCACACAGAACACTCCCAAACACTACCTTTTCTTTATGTGTATCTCATCGCCAAGCATCGGCTCTCCCTCCTTCCCAACTTGTTGGCAAAGGCGTGCTCCTGCAGTTGGCCCAGCTGGAGAACTGCTCTACAGATGTTAAATTAAACAGCAAACTAGAATCAAGAACCCTGAAATGCAAACCCTACATTACGTACCCTTGCGCATACCCTCTATAACCACGCTCCAACTGCCAAATCCTGTTTTCCACCTGGCAGATGGACCAGGGAACTGCTCTTACATAAAGGTTTTTTTGTTCATTTCTCTATTTGCATTTTAGTTCCTTTTTGTAATTAGTTTTAGCAGCTTCGGTTCACTTAAAAAAAACAAAGATTCAATTGGCTTTTTATTAAAAACTTATTAAAACTTTTGCTAAATTCCTCCTTATTACAATGGCTGCAGCATGCCTTTATTTATTAGATATTTATAAGGCGCTATTACAACAAGTGGTGTTTCAAGGCGCCACAGGATTTTAACCCTGTATACTGTGCATACGCCCTTTGCCGACTGCATATCCTCACAGGGCCTGCATTACGTGGTAATTCCTCCTGTGTGAGCTTCAACACATGCAGGTCAAGGGAAATTGGGCCAGTGTGGACTTTGGTGAGGGAGTATTGGCAGGATAAGTGTGGGTGCTAGAGGAAGCTTCCGTCGGTAGCAGGCAGGCAGTCACTCACTCACTTCAATCTCTGGGTTTCCTTGGAACCATTCAGGGATTTCAAGTTCCAGGCCTTCCAGCTCACAGGTTATCACTGGGCCTACCCCTGTTTGCATGGTCAGCACCACCAGTGCTTCACTGCTGGATCCCTTTTCCCAGCCAATACCTCACCTGTGCAATGCCCAGGTCAGACCAGGCATGCAGTTAATCAATTTCTGGCTGAATCTTTAAGATTGGCTGTGGTGATAGCTTTATTTCATCCTGTGGAGGCAGATCTTCACTTCCGGCAACCCAATGCCTCTGTGCCAGAGGCTCTGGCAGCATACACAATCTCTTGGGTCCCATTTAGGGCTTCGTTCTCCCCTGCTAGAACAGCTGACAAGTACTGGAGTAGCAACAAAAAGACATACAAACTCAAGCATGCCATTCATCACTCACTAGTACCAGCGTCAGGGTCTCTGAAGTAGAGGACCCCGAAAGACAAGTGGGAGCCCACGACACATTGTCCTTCCTCCTCTTTGGGTTCCACTTCTATCATGGTACAGGAGAAGGTTTCTTTGGCTGATGTGGAGAATTCTGGGTTTGTCATTTCAGATCAGGCGTTGAAGTCTCTCCCAAGACTCGCCAGGCACTTTAATATTTGCCTTTCAAGTTACCACTACTGCCAGTATCAATAACATTATGGCTACTTGTAGGTTTAGGAACAATAGTAATTTTGCCAGTATTACTAACATTACTAGTAGTTGCACCACTAGTCGTACTGACAGCAGTAGTGGTAGTCATAGTACATGCTGGTAGAACTACTATGGGTACAAGTACAATAACAGTACTGCTAGTGTAATACTGCTGCTACCAGTACAACTACACTAGCTGTAAAACTACTGCCGGTGCTAATAGCAGCATTAGTACCTCTCTCTCTTCCACCAGACTACAGCATTGTTACCCAAAGCTGGGGCACAGTATACCCTTTTATGGAAACGCATGAGCTCTTTGAAACTACTATTGTGGTGATTTGGCACAAATTAAAAGCAGATTTACATAACAAAACTAGTGGTAATAGTAGTATGTGAGTTACTAACTGTATTAGTACGATTACTACTATGAGTAGTATTAGCAGCAGGAGTATTAGTACTATCGCCATCAAAGCAACTCTGGTGCTATCAGTAGTAGTAATGTTATTGCTAGTTGTGCTATTACTATTAAAACTACTAGTCATAGTACACATAGTAATACAGATGCTTATAGTACTTCTACTGGTAGTACTTGTTAAGATGGATTTCTAAAATCTAGCCTGGTGGACAGATTTCAGGAGGCCACCCTAGTTCTAGTGAACAGGGGAACTCTGAGAGGTTAGTCAACCCTAATCATGGTAAGGGTGGAGAGTGGTCAAGGCTTAGTCTCAGGAGTGAGTGAGGGCGATCAGGGGTGCCCAATGAGTCCACACAGTGAAGCACAAAATAATTCTGTTTAGACAGGTAAGTAAAAAAGATACTCTATTATAGACCCAACTACACTCGAAAAATTAAATAAGAAAGTAGTATTCTCCCACAACACAATTATCAAACATATATAGACTCCCTTTAGGTCTGTAGAAATACATACACCTGAAAGGAAGGGAAGTAATGATGCAGTAAGGAAAACCAGTTCACAAGATTAATGCTTGTTTGGGAAGATTTCTGTTTTAGGCAACTTTATGGACCCCCAAACATTTTGCTGTTTCTTTGTCCTGTCCTGGCTTTGTACCATCAAGCGAAGCCTTCCGCTTCTCTTCCCTGGCCTTTTGAATCATTTGTCATGGGGAAACTGACTTCACCTTCAGACTTGACAAACGGGGCCTCTCGGTCTGGGCACGTTAGCCTCTCTGATGCCCTAAATATATAATGGAAACACTGGAGAGAAGATTTTCAATTTTATTTGGTTAACCTATCAAATAGATAACCTGTCCCCTGCAGAGACTGTAACTTTCCTTGTATGTGGGTGTGCTGTCCCTAGTCGGCTGTCACTTTCTAAGCTACTAACTGGTCTCACATCTTTTTTTTTTGTGTGACCGTTGTACCAATATTAACTAAAAACACAAACAAAAAAGAATGTGTAAATTGGTTTTAAAAGCAGAAGAAATAAATAATTGGCAAAGAAGCTGCAAGTGGGGGAGAGCCTTCACTTGTAAATCTATTATACCAGTTGTTTAGCCTGGTGTGTGTTTTCAGCCTTCACGTATCCAAATATACCAGTTTCAGTGGAATTTAGGTCAGTGTTACCACCATCATCAGGACAGTAGTTTCGAGTAGAGATTATGAACCACCTTGACTGAATATTCTATCGGCCATACAGCTGCCACTTAGCATGGGTTGCTTCATGCTCTGGGAGTAGCACATTCAGCTCTCTCCGAGGTCTTCCCATTCTGTGCA
Organism: Ambystoma mexicanum; assembly: GCF_040938575.1. NCBI lineage: Eukaryota > Metazoa > Chordata > Amphibia > Caudata > Ambystomatidae > Ambystoma > Ambystoma mexicanum. The sequence continues at coordinate 992,182,761 of NC_090934.1, read as the reverse complement.
CCCACCCTAATGTTGAGTTTTACCTATTTTACCTGCATATTTGATGTAGCCCCCCCATAACATGGGGTGCGGCTCTGCCAAAGCATGCATCCTTTAACTTGACAATTTGCACTTATTGTAACTAGCGCTGTGATACCTCATTCTTGGGCGCTGCTATAAATGCTACAGTAAATAAATACATTGTTATTGCGGTGTTCCGCTCTGACCGGCACTTTACCCCTCCTCCCCCATTCCCTCGTACTTCTTGTTACTGCACTTGCAGGATTCAAGTGTCACAAGGCCTAGTAGGACATTTTTTGCTATTCTTCATCCCTGTCCCCCACCCCTTCTTTGTCTTGTTGCGCCTTGAAACACCATTTGCTGTATAGGTGCACTATAAATACCCAATAAATACAAATAAAATATATGTAAACTCGTTGTGAAGTCTCCTGGAACCCTTTTTCGCCACCACAAGAAATATTCCTGCCTTTGTCCTCTCTCCTAAAGGAATTCTGTGAATATTGGGCAGAAGGCCTCATTCAGTTTAGGGATTGCACTCATAAAGTTAGGGCTTCTATTCTTGTGTACTGGTTTTCTCATTGCATAACTACTTTTCTTCATTTCAGGTGTTTAGTTGAATTGTATGTGCATTTCTATAACCAAAGGTGACTGTATATATGTTTTGTATTTAGGGTATTGTGTGATTTTATCTGCTTGATTCATTTTTTATAGTGTTTTGGGACCTATAATAAATATAGTATGTTTGTACTTGCCTGTCATTGTGGACTGCTGACCCCACTCCCGAGACTTAGCCTTAACCACTTTCCACACTTACCTTGATTGGGTTTGGCTAAACTCCCACAGATCCCCTGTTCACTATAACTAGGGTGGCCTCCTGAAATCTGTCCACCAGGCCAGATTTGAGAAATCCGATTTAACAATCCTTAATTTTATAAATCCAATCCCTATGTTGAATGGGGCGTTGTACTGAAAAGTGACAGGAGCTTCTTCCCAGGAGAGGGGACAAAGGTAGGTAAGGTTCTTGTGGTGGTGAAAAATGTTAGCGGACTTCTCAACAATATTACAGGTAAGTAAGTGTATTTCCTTATCCTTTAGAACAGCTTTAAAAAACATAACAAAATGAGGGAATGGAGAAAACCAAAGTTTGTAGTATAAGGTTTATTGAAGGGGATACTGGGAGGCTGAATGTATTGCGAGTACTCACCACCTGACCCCGATTTTCGCAAGTGAGTAGGCAGGCCGACTGGGAGTCGCTGGAGGTAGGTTTTTCTACTGTTTGCTCTAGTAGAAGGTGCCCAGGTGATCGGTTTCTGGTGCTGAGTGCAACATTTTTCGAGGAAGAAATTAAGCAGGCACAGATGTAGGCCTCTTCAGGACACGCTACCAGATGGAAGAAAGCTGGTTCCAGTGACAGACACTGAACACGGGCGATGGCAATCATCTCTCCAGCCACGGTTGAAGAAGTCCTTCCCGTGCAGGATCCTTTGATGCTGGGAAGCTGAAACTTGCCAGAAGGCGACCTGTTACATGAGCTGGCGACCTGTGACATGAGCTGGCGACCACTGAAGTGCTGGATGAAAAGCGAAACGGCGATGCTTCTGGTGAGCTAGCCCATTTTGAGGCTGGTTGGTCCACCGGGTGGTCCAGGGACCATTCCGAAGGCTCCTGGCAGGCTAGTTGTCGAGAAGGCATTGAGACTGGTTGGTTCCACCAGTCCAAGGGTTGAAGCACCACAGGAGAGCCTTTGCAGGCCAGATACCCCAGCAGGGATTCACCATGCCTAATTCAGGAATGGTCGCCTGGCCTCTTCAGGAGTCATCCATGGGTCTTCAGTCATCTGCTCTTTTACACAGGATACTGGGCTCCAACGGTGAGCTGCAGAAATGGCTCCAGGAGTCCTCCTCTTACCGCAAATCCTGGCTGGAGGCCAGTCCAAGCCCACCAATGTTAAGGATCTGCACCATTTAAACAGTCTGCAGTGGTCCAATCCTCCCATGCTTTCCTATCCGGTTCCCTGCTCCTCCCAGCCTGCTTTCCTTCCCATCAGTGCAAGGCTCAGCACTGACTTTGCCACAGTTGCACGCTGGGGGTTTGTTAGCTTACAGAAGCTAAAGCGACTCACTCAGTCTTACACATCCCTCACTCTCCTTTCTCTATGCTTGTGCCCTTGCCAGACCCCTAAACCCTCTGGATTTATTAGGGTAGTAGAGTAGCTGCCTTTCTCTAGGATCTCGGTGAGGATCCTTCTCTCTCCCCGCAGATCTATCTATTCAAGTTTATTTTCTGACTAGAAGAGGTGTTCAGCTACTTCCCCCTTGGTCCAAAGGGGTTTTTCAGCCTACCTTCCAGACATTTATTACAATACAAGATACTGCAGGACCGCTGGAGGGACCCTTCCCACAGCTTCACAATGGATAGCCTTATGTAATATTATGCTGAAAGATCAGATCAAATTCTGGTAGTATTTACAGGTGTATGTCTTTTAGGTGTTTTATCAACAAAGCAGTGCCTTGGCTCTTCAGTCTCTTTCCCCCCTTCCCCCGCCCAACCTGGTTAAAACAAATAACTATCCTTTCATTGCTGAGAACCATGGGAGAAGGGTGAATTGGCATCCAAAAATCCAGATCTGCGACTAGTGATCAATTGTGACCAACTTGTTGGTGTAAATTAAAGGAACAAGCTAACATTTACTTTGGCCCTTTGCTGCTACAATGTTTCAGCTGCCTGCACTTCCTCGCCTCTTCTGATGAAGGGCTTGACAATAGCTCACAGAATGGATGACAACCGTAAAAAATACAAAATAAATACAATCAATGTTGGAAAGAAGATGGTTCCAGTTAGGAGCAACATATTTTATTTCTGTAAAAAATGTTATGTCCTCCTTAAATCAGGGACTGTATTGACCGGTTTTTCAGCCTCACCCCCAAGGACCTCCCACTAAGGATGCCCTTCATAGCTGGATGTGGCCGGAACTCTGAAGTTCTATTTAGACAGAGTAGGGACAATCTTTGGTCACCGACAGGGATATTTAACACTGAATTCCAATGTCACCATTGCTTGATGGATTGTGTCATGCATTGCTAAGGGATACACCTGCACAGTCTTCCTATTCCTGAGCGACTACATGAACAGTCCACCAGAACTGGAGCATCAGCAATAGCATTATAAAAGCATTTCTGAGAGCGGCCTAGCGGCCACTTAGGCTAGTCTTCAAACTGTATTCCCTGTCGTTCTCCTCAGACTGGATGCTTCTTTCACAGAGAGAGTCTCTATGTATCCTTTTTCCCTTCTTCTGCCATTTGTTGCAGTTTTCCCACGATCAAACTTTTGCTGTATAATGTGTTCCCAACAAGATGGGAAGGAAAGAAAACCAATCGATGAGAGTAATAAAATTATTGCCTTCTTACCAATTCAGGTACTTGTCTGTGTCTCGCCGACCTTCAGACCTCCCGGCCCAGCCATACGTTGAGCATATTTATGCAGTGCTATTTACTCATACTTGGCATACAACAGAGTAGGTGGGGCATGTGGGGCATGTTTCTATAGTGAAGCATAAGTTCCCAGTGTATCACAGAGGGTTGGCATATGTGGAATCTTGACCCAAACATTATTGGATTTGCTTCTTTATGCAGCATCTGCCGAGCAATTGTCCGGGCTGGTCTGATGCAGGGGCAGCCCTTTCCCACCAGTTGTGAAGGTGGGAGCAGCCTGGATAAAGAGTTCTTGAATCACCATAAAGGTAATTTTATTTTTTTTATTTTGGAGTATGGTTATAGGCAAATCAGTATGGTTTGTGCATAGTACCATGAAAACACAAATATTCCAACAATGTAGATTGAGAGGTTATTGAGTAAAACTAAAATACTGGCCCCATTCACGCCCGGTGGATGTCAGGAAATGACCTATAGTATTACTAAGACCCTTGGGTGACACACCCTGCATGGTGTCAAAAGAAAATCTGTAATTGTACATTACTTCCTGTTGCCCTTTAATAGATCTAATTTATGCTCAACAATCCTCTGCTTGCAACTTGATGAGGAGGGCTGTTTGCAGCTGTTAGGGGAGCTTTCCTAAAGTCCTACATGGAGGTAAGTCTTTAGTAAGCTATCCCAGTTGTTTGTATATCCCCAACTCTTAATCAGTCTCTACTAGCTCAGGACTTTGGTAGAGTTGCAGAGCGGTCAGGCTTATCTTAAGAGGAAGATGTGAGCTGTAGGCAAGAACACTGAACCCGGTAAGTAAAGTGCATCAAAGAAACACCTGAACATAAATGTTTATTAAAATATATATTATATTTACACAACAGTCACTGTTAAACGGTGGTGAGTCAAAAGGTCGAAAAAAAAATCTCGAGTGTCAATAATCTCGAAACAAAAATCTCGAAAAAAAAGGTCGGACTTATTTATTTATTTATATGTATTTTTGGGGTCAGGTAAGTAAAAAAAAGGGGTAAAATAAAAAAAATGAAAAAGGGGGCTTGGAGGAGAACCCCCCCATTTCGAAAAAAAAGTATTGAAAAAAAAAATTAGACTTTTTTTTCGAGATTTTTTTTCGACCTTTTTTTTCGAGATTTTTTTTTCGATCTTTTCACTATAAACCCTGTTAAATACTTGGCACCATCATACATAGATCTACTTTTCAATTCTTTCAAATAGTCACGTTACTTCGTAGTTGCTGAACGCATACAATTGTTACAGGACTTTGATCGTTCGATCGGTAATACCGCACACCCACAAAATAATACAGTACTTGCAGTTAGTCTGCATGCACCTAAAAGATAGTGATTTTTGGGAAGGAAAACAGTTGGTTAGTGTTATCCTAGTAGAGCTTCAGGTTCTAGACCCAGTTTCACAGCGCAACAAGTCTTTCAAAGTCAAAAACACAACCGTAGCTAAAAAGCAGTTTGTATCAGTTTAAAGCAGAAGATATCAAAGTTCCAGTGGATACCTTCTAGTCTCTAGGAAGGAAGATACAAGAAGGCTTAATCAACATTGGAGACCCTGCTAAAGGACTCTCTAAAGGGAAGGGACGCAAGCAGCGGCTTGAGTCGAAGGTAAGAGGGGGTTGCCCTGGACACCTCTATGTGCACTCATGCGCTCTGGAGCGACTTTCTGGAATCGGGTAAGCAATTCCATTTTCTGCACAGTACCATTGTTTTAAAGAACATTTTCATGCTGGATGCTCTACGATTTTGCAACCCTGGACCCGACCTCCGGATTCCTTGGTCCGATGACTGAAGGAAGGACAATGGACAGTATCACTCAGCAGCAGTCTTGAGGGAGGACCTGTGGCACGGCTTTCAATAACTTATTGGATGGCTCTGCAGTTATGACGCCTTTTCGCCAGCACCAACAAAGGGTGCAATTTGCCTGGTCAATCTTTTTCGCTTTCTGCAGTCGGGCACTCTGATGACGGGGTCTGGGTGAGTTGGATCGGATCTCTGGAGTGTCCTTGAGGGATCAGCAAAGATTTGGACGGATTTGTCCTTTCCACGACGATGCACTCTAAATGGGCAGCAGGTCTCCTGGTATTGGGGTTCTGCAGCTCTGGAAAGGCACAGGACCTCGGGAGACTGCTCAAATCAAAGTTCGTCTTGGGACTGGTTGTTCCCACCAGCCAAAGGGAAGAAGTCCTCTTCAGAGCTCCTCTGTCGCACAGAAAATGGGGTCAGGACAGCAGTGGTCGCTTCACGGTGTTGCAAAGTGTCTGCTGGTGTCTCTGGACGTCTTCGTCGGTTACTTCAGCTTCCAGTGGTCGACTTGCTTTTCGCTCCAAAAGCCTCACCTTTTATACAGTTCCAGCACACAAGCCTCTGCAATTTCTCTCAGCAGTTTACAGAAAGGGGCTTTTGGCTGTCCAATCAGGACAGCCAGACCCTCAGTGGGAGCTGGTTGTATTTAGGCACTCTGGCAGACAAAGGACGGGGGGGTGGAAAACTCTTCTCTGACTTCCTGCCTGCCCAGACACTCTGGAGCCTATGTGGGGTCTCCCAAGGGTTCCTGCCAAAGGCAAAATGCACACACAGACCTCCCCCTCCCAGAATAGTAGAAGGGCTGACCAAGAACAACCATGCTAGTAATGGTGAAAAAGGAAGGGGCTCCAAGTATTTAACTTGGGTGCCCTTATTGTGCACTACTGAGGCTGTGGACATAGCCTGCGGTATAACAGCTACACAATCGTTGGTAGAACATGTCCACTGCCACCAGCCATAACTAAGAGATTGTCTGTGACTAAAAAGTCACAGGAGCAGAGAGAAGGGGGATACTAGTTATCCTTTAGGCACTCCACATAAATGGTGTGTGTCAATCTCTCAGACTATATTTTGGGAGAGCTACCTGTACTTACTTGAGGATAAGAAAATGATCTCAAACGAGGGCTCTAAGGGTCCCCAGCAACACTGCCCATAAGGAGTTGTGTGCTGCAATACTAAAGTACAGATGCCTTTAAGAGCTATGGAGTAGAGACTCCATAGTCCTTGTAGAATAGAAATAATAGAGTTCCAAAAGACAGAGCCCACAAGAGTGAATGAGTGGAAAAAGGCTCTACTCCTCCAGGATTTAAAGGAAAAGGTCCATAAGTACAGCGAAAAGTGCTGTGAATGAAGCATAAAAAATGACAAATCTCCCTAATACCAGCATTTACAATCTTTATGGCCATTTATTAATGTGACTTGAGTATCTGACATCGCTTATGCTGACTGCTAATTTTGTTCATTCTAAACACAATACCTAGTAGTCCTTACACCCCAGATGGTCCTGTGTCTAAAGGTCTTTACAAGTATCCCGGTATTGGAGACTTCTTTAGGATTTGGCTCTCTGTATTCCCCCCCCCCCCCCCCCCCCTCGGCTTTGGCTCTCCGTATCCCTTCCTTCTCAAGGCGTTCTCCACAATCCCCCTTTCAGGCTTCAATTTCGGCTTGTATTCTCATTATATTCACAAGGCCTCTCTGTGTGGAGCATGCTCTCTGGGCTCTTCTTCAAAGGCCACAATTTCAGGCTGCTACAGGCTCTACATTTCACACACTCATTCTGAGATACCCTTCTGAATGCCTCTCACAGCGTATTGGTAAAGAGGCTTCCTCTCAGGCCTTCCCACGTGTCTGTGCCACCATCGCTGGCCTTCCTGGTTCTCGGTTGTTCAACAGGACTCATGCTCCTAATCTGTTTTGCCATGCTCCCCCTCTCACGTTGTCCTCTCATGCTCACCCTATCAGGCTGAAACTCAGAGCTCTCCCTCTTAAGCTGTACTAAAGAGGTTTCCCTTTAGGATGACTCAGAACGGTCCCTTATAGGGTGTCCCTGAATGCTCCAGCCTTTAAGGTCTCTCTCAACGCAGTACTTCTCAAGCTGCCTGTTCTCTCTCTCTCTCTCTCTCTCTCTCTCTCTCTCTCTCTCTCTCTCTCTCTCTTCTCTCTCTTTCTCTCTCTTTCTCTCTCTTTCTCTCTCTCTCTCTCTCTTTCTCTCTCTCTCTCTCACTCTCTCTCTCTCTCTCTCTCTCTCTCTCTTCTCGACCCCCCCCCCCTTACTCAGGCTCCCTCTGCGGGTGATTGGGGACATATCTCTACTCGTTTACTAGTCTATACTGAATGAATTACTGCACTGGGCACTGCTGTGTGATTTATTTAAAGAAAATAAATGACAAGATATGGAATATCAGCAAGATCTGGTAATAGAAAAAGGAGCAACTGTATTACAGGCTGAAGGCACCGAGAGTTCAGGTTAGAGTAGTCTAAAGGTGAGTACCAACAAGTTAGCGGGAGGATGATGCATGGAAATGCTGTCATTGACAGTAAAGGAGGTTTTCATCACTGCAGGCCCGAATGAGGAAGGCCCGAATGAGGATTGTTGCTCCCTCTGTGCATACCCTGCATTTGCAGGAACATGTTCGCGTGTCTTTAGAGGTTTGTATGTTTTTTCGACCCATGGAACTGCGTAGCCCACTGTGTGCCTGCAGGGTGGATGTTTCCACAAGTCTCTCATTACACTGCTTCTCCACAGGGTGGGTGCATCCACAGGTCTCTCATTTAGGACTCACCCCAACAAAGCAGGGCTGGGCGCAGAGATCCTTCCTGCTTTTCCTGGACCTGCTCCTGTTCAAACCATCACAAAAATAAAAGGGTCATGTTAGAGGAAGAGAGAAATCCTTCCCTATTCTGTGCCAAAGTCAAACAATACGTCTATTAAACACATATGAATCAAAGGCCCATTTAATACATATATCCTAACTTTCTGTAAATTGTATGTAATGTTAATATACAGGCATCACACCAGCTCTGGGTGAATGTCACAGAAGAGTCTTTCAGTCACAGATGGTTGTATTCCACACTTATGCTCCTTTGACAGAGGATCTGATCTCGGAAATAATGGAAAGAAAGCTCTCTCACCAGAAGTGGTGAGTTTGTGCCAAATAAACTAGTGATGACCTTCGTTCACTGTTTCCAATTTGCAGCTTCTTAGCTGTGGTAACTCAGACATACGAAATAGACACGAAGATGTGTTCTCAACTGGTTCAGGTTTATTAAAGTAAAGTAGCCCCTCTCCTATCCCTACCTCTGTGATGATGGTTCCCTACCCTGCAAAATAACAAACTGGTGCCCAACAGGATGACTGGCAAAATAACATTCGGCCTCTGTCCCAATACCTATTCTGTCTTACTGTCTGATTCTACCAATAATAACAAAGAAACATAAATTAGCCTATAGAAGTATTCTACTTCCCTCTTGGGCTGGCTGATGTGTGACCCTCACCCAATTGTATCTCCCGTTCTTTCCTTCTGGATCAGGCCTCAGCCTGCAGGTATAGTTCAAAACATGTTCTGTGACTTTCTGGTGCAGTTAAAAAGAATGTCTGTCTCTTTCTGGCGTAGTTCTGTCACTTACCTGGTACAACAAGATTTAAACGTCTGTTTAACTGGCCTCTTGTTTAGCCCACCAGGGTATCTCAGTATTCCTTATCTGATTAGTTTACTCGGTCCAGCCAGGACCCTCTGGTTCTATCGCCCATTATAAATTAATGATTCTCAACCCTCTGTGGGTTGCTCGGTTTCTCAGCCCTAGCTGGGCTCTCTGGTCTTTCAGACTGTCTGACTCCCTCAGGATTCTTACCCCCTTGTGCAGTCTTGACTTCAGGGTCACCCCTCCAGGGGGTTTCTATGTTTCTTCTCTCTCTGTTAGCACTACAAGGTCTATCCAGCCCAACTGGCATTACACCTGGTACAATATAGCCCCACCCCGTTCAGAGGTACTCAGTCTCTCAGGCCTGCATGGACCATCCGCCCTCACTGGTTGTGTATGCGGCACAATGTCTTCACCCCCTTTTGGAGTCCTTCTGAGCTTCTCCGTCCTCTCCTTAGCGTCTGCCACATATCTGGATTTAGGCAGCATTGCTTATCAGTGAAGTCATTGGCTCCGGTGGCTGTGGAGTTGCACTCCTGTGCTCTTAGTCCCTCTTGCAGTGGTTTCCTAACTCTGCGGTGGAGCCGGTGAGTGTCAGTGTGTTGCGCCTGCAGCAGCTCAATCTCCTGCTTCAGGGGACCTCGGATTCTCGGGCTCTCCACCTCCTGTGTTTTGTCAGTGTTCCGCGGGCTTCAGGATTCCTGCACCCACCATGTATCTAACGTGGCCCTGCCTCCCATTTTGATCCACCCAACGTTATAGAGCAGGCTTCCACTGTACACAGGCTAGCTGAGGCTTACTTCTCTCCTGCAGATATGCCCTTTGGTCCCTTCACATTCTTCTCTGGAAAGAAAGAAGAAACAGGATTGGTTCTACGTCTACGAAACAGGGATCGACGGAGTCGGGTCAGCAGCCAAGCCATTCATAATTAAAGGGCAGTTTACATTTCAACATGGTTCAGTAATGTGATTGGTTCTTGTAGAGGAGAGTTGTGTGAGTCAAAACAGTTAGCTGCAGGTATATGATATGATCGTAGGTGTGTTTGTGCAATATGGTTGATTGGTCATGACAATCAATGTAAGAATGAAGTCAGGAGTATGTGAAGTCGGCCGTTGTGCATATTCACATTGGCATTGACATTCTTCTGTTTTGGCACCCCTGCTATTCTAGATCTATGTCTCAGCTATGGGTGAGGCATTTAATCAGTGTCGTGATAGCCCTCGTAAACTTGGTGGCGAGCTTTGTAGTTGGCTGGCATATGTAGATGATTCCGTGCTCCTGGATCTCACCCCCATTGGACTTCAGCGCTCGTTGAATGCACTGTAAAATTATGCTTCAGTAAATAACATGAAAATAAGCATAGCGAAGTCAAAGATTGTGATAATGGGGGTGAAGTCCAGAACCAACTCCACTTTCTTTTGGAGGTTGGCGAATGATGATTTGAAAATTGTAGCTGGCTACATTTATCTTGGTCGCTCAATTAAATCGCATTCAACTTGCCAATTCCACGTGCCATGTGGCAGTGAAATATCATCAGAAAGTTTGTTTACAGCGAAGGGGATTTAACATTGAAGGGCTTATTACCATCTATTGCAAAAGGATAATTTTAGGTATATCGTATAGCCTGTGGGCTATGGCGACTGCTTATTCCTCCTGGTTGGATGTTTTCAGAAAATTATTGAGCTCAATATTGGGGTACCAAACACAGTACTACTAGCAGCATTACGTCTAGAGCTAGGGCTACAGTCACTTAAAACATTGTGGATTCTTCAGCTAATTAAATTGTATATTAAACTAATTCTGACTGAGGCTATGGGAGATACACTTTGGGTCTGATGGCTGGTACTTGGTGGGGGGCTCAAATAAGTTTGTATGTGATCTGCAACATTTGACAGCTGCACATGTACACGATATTGGACTGAGGTTGGATACCATCCTTGGTTTACCCAATATGTAGCTTAAATTAAAAAACAAGACAGAGGATTGGGATCTGTGTACTCATTTTGATATCTTCTATACAAAAATGCGGTAAGTTGAATATTGCAAACCGAGCACAGCATCCTTTCACTTATTTGAGGAAATGATGCCCCATATAGTTAGAGATTTATAACCTACCTTCAATTTAATATTCTTCCAACTTATGAATATTTTAGATCATGGAGAGGGATAAAGGTGGAAGATAGATGCTGTGGACTGTCAGCGGGTAATTGACCCCAGCTGCCACTTATTAACCACTTATTAACCCAATGCACAATGCTGCAACAGAATTATCTAAAGAGATATATGTAATTTTTAACATCTGATGACTGAATGCAATCTGATCAATTCTGGGGTACTATTTTTAGTGCAGACCCATTGTCGATTGTGGCGGCTGCATATAATGTATGGAGAGAAGTGTTGGTATTGCTTGATGTGTAATGTATGCTGTGATAATGATTTATTTATACTAAGGAGGAATACACTTTTTTTCTGAATATTTTTCGGGAATAACGTGTATTTGTATGAATGTTTAACATCGTTAATATGGATTTTAAATTCCAATGTATAAGGTTGGATTTTAACTGTTCTAACTACCAAGATATCTTATTCTCCATAGGACCCTGGAAACACATTATGCTGGAAAGTAATACCTGACTAAGTAACTTTCCATTTACAAGGTTACCCATAAAGAAATTTCTGACCTTGGGATTTATTCACAAAGGACCTGTGTGTCCACATCAATTGGTTCACTATTATGCAAGAAAATAGAAAAGAAACCTTTGCTTAAGATTGACCTGTATATTGCTAATACAGTATTCCTTGTTCACTTTGTTGTAAATACTGTAATTTTTATTGATGGTATTATATGTTGTCTTAACCTTTCATTTATGTATGTTGCACTTTTTTCAACATCTCTTCTCAAGTTTTATGTATTGAATACTTGTCTATATAATTAGCAAATAAAACTTTTGTTTGCTACTCTCTGGTTTGTCTTAGCTCAGTGAGAAGGCAATACACCTTTGATCTTAGGTTTGGATCTACCACTTAATAGACCGACCTACATATCAATCTGTGGACAGGACCACCCTCCTGTACCTGTGAAGTACTATAGCCTTGAGCTTGTCCACTAGGAAGGGTACCCCCCCTCTTTTTACATGCTAACTTATTTTTCTGACTATGATTTTGTTCTAATGTATTATTTAGCCAAAAGCGCAGGAAAAAAACTCTCAACATTGCACGTTGGGTATAAAAACATTAATAGGGACTACTGTTTGTGATAACATTACCATCTGTGTCTGTCTGTCTGTAGTGAGGTGATTTGCCCATAACATTGATCTGACCGTGCAATGCAATTATAGCATGTACATATTTATGAAACATTTAGTGTTTGGAGAGCTGAGCTGTGTGCAAGGTGATATGAATTGTCTGGCCTTTGCAAACAATTGCTTTGTGCAAGTTGATGTTATTGGTCTGAACGTCTTTACTAGGCTTTTTTGAGCAAAGGCCACAACACTTAAGATTGCCTCTCTTGTTAGGCAGTCAACCCCACGGCAGTCAAGGAGTGCATGGTGAGACGATTAAAGTTGCCTACTCAACCACACACGAATACTAAACCAGCAGCGATCCCAATCACAAAAGTGAAACAAGACACAACATAAATGGTAGACATGTGTTGCCCTGTTCACCTTCCTGGATTTATTCAGTCTCTAATGGAAATTCCAGTACTTTTGGTCACCCAACGGCATCCAGAGTCAATTGGCTCACATTGATCTAATCTATTATGTCATTCTCAACAGTTTTGCCTTTTTATTTTAACTTTGGTCTTCAAATGCTAGGTCCGTTGTTTCCAAACTCAAACTTATTTTGCATCTGTTGCTTTCATTGTTATTCATTTTAACTTTTTTTTTGTTTTTACTTATCTGAGCAAGAGATGGCTTAGGCCACATTTTATTAGAAAGTACATTAGGTTATGTACCAATACTCTGCTTTTGTTCATGTATTATAATAATGAAGATTTTATGTACAATGTTTTAGATTATGTAAAAGCAGCTTTTAGAAGATATTTTAGAGTATTTTGAAGTTGTCAGAATAGTTTAGATTGTTTATGATGTGTATAACATTTTATCCACTGTTATTTATGATTCTGTTAATGGATGTACTTTGAGTAAAGAATTACTACAACAGTTTCTTTAATTGGATCCTTCCTTTATCTGTAATACAGAAACCTGGCTCTAGCAATCTGGCTCTGCCAAAGTTGCTGCTTTGACTGCATAACAATACTCATTTTGCATTCTGGTCGATTTTTTGGCCTCTGTGGGGTTGTGGGCATCCTTTTAGGCCCTGTATGTTAGCCTTTTAAACCACCAGCTCCCCTTGTTTGTTATTCCTCTCTGTTCTTCGTCTGTATTGACTATTGGCCTCCAAATCCTTTGCCCTCCTTTTATGACGATTTTGATCTCATCTGTGGTTTCCTCTCTACGCACTCCATTCTTTGTGGTGTCTCTTCTTTCCTCCCCTATACGTATCAAGGGGAGGGATTCTTGATCTGATTTTTCAAACAATCACAATACTTAATTTTGTGTGAGCCCTGAAAAAGTACACAAATATAAGAAACAGATTAATAGTACATAATAGAGTACCTAAGAGCCAACAGTAAGTTAATACATAATTAACGACCATCATTCTAAATACATGATTTGGTAGCCATATTTCATCTATACACTAAACGGTTCACATACAATAATTGCATCATGTAAAAACATTCTAAGATTGTTTGCCATGTATTATTAACACATACCATAGGCCAAAGTGAATAAAGAAAAATGCTGTTATGGCATGTTGTTGAATACAAGAAGAAAGATCAAATGTACTACCAGGTGGTGTGATGCTAACCCAATCCAGAGGGTCAACTATTTTGACCATCTCAGTATCCGCTTTTCAGAAGGTTTTACGGCAGAGGCTTACTGCAGTAAACAACTATTGCCTATGAGACAGTCTATGGGGGGAATATTTAGTTTTATCAAGTAGCAACCACACAATATTATTAAAACCATCTATAAAGCTTGAACGATGGGGGCTGTAAAATATGGAGCAGCAGCATGGGGCTTTGCAGACCAATGTGGTGTCCGAAGAGAACTCATTCATGATGAATGTTTTGGCTCTCACCAGCTCAGCTCCCAATTTTGCTACTCTTAATGAAATTGGTCCAAGTTTCATTGAGGATGAGCTGGCTTTGGGACCCACCTTGTTATAGCCTAGGGTATGGGTTTACCCAAATGCTATACTTATCAAGCACTGAAGGACAAATCTGTTGACAAAACAGGGTGTGGAAAATATAAAATGGCTCTCTAATATCAAGATGATGTTGAGAAACATCAACGCAAATAACTATTTTGATGCTCCAACCTTATTGAGTTGCAAAGTGAGCTGTGAACTCAAAAACAGGCTAAAGATATAGGTAATGGAGGCTACACAATCTCTCAAATAGGCGTTTTATGAATTTAGCTAGTGACAAAATTAAATATGATTTGATTTGGACCAACAATAAATATGAAAGAGCCCCGAAGCCTCTGATTTGAGTGCATTTTTTAGGAGCAATTTGACGTGCAATTCATGTCAGTAAAAGATCAGGAAGGAATATTGGGGGTGATATGTCAGATGTGCCAGGCAGAAACGGAAGACTTGGCACATTTGCTTGTTTACTGTCCTGGTTATTGTTTACTGAGGAAAAGGTTGCTGGTCCCTTTATTGAAAGGAAATGGATTTTCTCAGTATCGGCAGGCATTATATTCCCTATTGAATGTTGGTTCGCCATTATTGGCTTGGTCAGTTTCCTTGTCTATTTGCAGAGCCTGGAGAATACCTGAAAAGAAAAGGAAGCTTGACGGCTGAGATCTTTGTGCAATTAATGTCTCTCCAATGAAACCTTTGTCTGTTAAATGCACAAGCACTTTATGCAAGTCACTAATGAGTTCTAGCTCCATGTATTTTAGGTATTGTTTTATTCTATAAGCGTTGCTATTGGAATGAATCTGAATACATTTTGAATTTTTGTGGACACTGATTCTAATATATTTTTTTATTTCCTATACATGTATATTTTTACATAAATGCATGCGTTCAAATTGACATTACTTTTTATGGATGTTATCATCTGAAATAAAGAATTTAACTAACATGTCATAGGTACAAAGCGTTTTCACACATGTATATAAGCTTGACAAAGGAGTAAAAAACCTGCCAAGTATTTCCATTGTTTCCGACAAACTTGGCATATGTTGTCTCAAACATATTCCATTTCTATTCCAGTGAGGCTAATGGTAGGGTATTGTGGCGGTCTGCTAACAAGACTAATTAGGTGGCATCATAGTTGGGCTACAAACATTTATTGTGAGGAACATAAAGAAACCTATCTATCCCTATCTAAGGTGGTTGTCCTACCTAAACAACTAAACTCAGACTCTGTCAGGATGTTGGTAGAGTTTAAAGCAAATGTTCTGTGCTGGTCAAACACCTTACCTATCCCTACCACAAGAATACAAGAGCAAATGCAAGAGTCTCTCCACGACCCAGCTGAATGGCTCCCTTCTTCAGGGTACAAATCTCTCAAATCAAAGTTCAAAACATGCTCCAAAAGGGGAAAAACGAAAATTTGTGTAAAATAAATGTGTCTTCGCTCGAGATGTGTCAAAGAGTTTGGAGAATGATTTCCTTCTCCTAACCTTCAGGACAAAACGGTTCTCGGATATTTTCTTCAGGTAAACCCAAACGTTCCTAAGCTGGTCTTAAAGTTAGCGTAACCACAGCTTACTCATTAGGTCATAAAGTTCATTTGAAGGATTATACTCTAATTGCTTTCCACTTATTTGGGTGTCCCCACTGGAATGAGGTAGAGGCTCCCAGAGGCCTCTACAATCCTTCAATGTACTGTTCTCTCGAAACGGTCTTGGCAGTTCCCTTGCACATTGTTTTATTCTACTGTCAAATTCAAACTTCACTTTTTCACGGTTCTCCCAGCTCCCTTCCTGACTTTCATTCGTTCCCGTTAACTGCTTCTTGGGAAATGTTTTGCTGTTCTGTCTGGGGCCGTGTCTGTTTGTTCTGCTCCTTCTCTCCTTCCACACTGGCCTGCTTGGCTTTGTGGTCCCTTCCTGCTGGTGTCCGGCGCTGGACTAGACTGTCCACCCACTCCAGGTTTTGCAACCATCATTGTATCGGACACTTCTTACAGGTTTGTCCATGCTGATCCGTGGTAAGCACACGGTGGAGGTCCGGGTGCAGTTGTCGGACTACATGGCCCACCCTCGATGGGTCACACAACTGCTGTACTGTTTCTCTACTTCAAGTTCACCGGGTCCCAGCTGACTGGTGAGACACCCTCTAGGAGCCTCGCGTCTCTGCTGCAAGAACTCGAGTTTCTTCTCTCTCCACCCAATGAACAAGCTGAGTCGTTGACTCTCGGGCCCCTTTCCAGCTTTCCAGAATGCCGATTCTTTCTTCTGGTTAGCAATGCCAACTTCTTCCTACTTCACTTTTGTACTACTGTGGTGTTGTGCTGATCCCTCATTTCCGGTCTCCCTCTTGCCCTCCGGCCACCAGTTTCTGCTTCTGCTACGATTGGTGTTCTGCCTCCATGTGGAACGCTGCCTTCACTCTCTTCTTCACCTTCTAGCCCATCTTCAAACTCTACTTTATATAGTCAGGACCTTCCCAGCGTAATGTCGATCTGATTGACAGAGGCTGAGGAAGCACTCTTCACGCTTCACTGTGAGTTACTTGTGCTCATCTTTGTCTCAGTTAATTCCAGTTTTTTTCCAGCACCAAAAGGACTAACTGGTCTAGCTTATTTTCTCAACAACAGCAGGTATAACAGACTTGGACAAAAGGCTATGGGTACACTATATTTCGGTTCCTTCAGAACAGATCTTATAGACTTCAGGGTGTCAAGAGTGAAAGAGTAAGGTAGTTCCATCATGGGACGAGAATCTTTAAACCCAGCAGTATTTGGAGTGTTTGGCACCCTGTGGGGTTGTGGGTAAGAGAGCGTTTGCCTCCGATTCACATCCTTGTCCCCAGGACGGGAGTTCCTCCTTGTGAGGTCCTCCTGTATGTCACCACTCCTGTGAGGACTATCGGTAAGCGACCTCACCACCCTGGCCTCATGGAAAAGGACTCCCCTCTGGGGAAAAATGATGAAAGTGGGGGAATTGTCACAGTACCTATACACAGTCTAAGGTATAGTGAGTGGCTAAAAAGGGGGTGAAATCTGACCTTAGTAATCCTCATAACCAGGCTTTTTTTTTGCGCATTATGATGAAAAGCTAGCTGTTTGGCCACAAAAGGAAAAAGTTATTTCCTATACTAGTGCTGCATTTGCCTGTCTTATCGCAGAGGGTGCTTTACTGTGTATCATATGTCTGTTACTCCAAAGGTCGTCCAGGCCTATGAGCACGGGAGTTTGTAAGGCCAGCATTTTGACTGAGTAGATCGGATTCTGCTTTGCGATATTTCCCCAAATGTGCGGACAACCACATACTTACCCAATATAAGATTGGTCTGAATTTTATTATGAGGTTTTCGTCTATATGTTTTTGGTTGGTTTCTATGTGCAACATTACGTTAGGCGAACCTAGGGACAGGTTTGTTATTTTTTTTAAACATGTAATTGCCACTACATTTTCAGCAGATTTTAGTAAATCCCTATAATTCCACTTTGTGTAGGACTGTGGCTCTTGCTTGCATGTTGTGAAGTTTGAAAGCTGTTGTAAGTGCTCCACTTCCATAGTCAAAGCTAAATCTGGCACTGGCGCTACTCGACCTTTCCAATGACTGAATTGATTTATTCATCTGATCACCACATCTGGCAGAACGTTTGAACCTTAGGCATAAATAGGCAAAGTTACTTGTCTACTCTATATCGTGGCCATCTAGCGCTACTTCTAGTTTTGTCGTTTGCTCATACGAGGGATGAAAAACCATTAACTTTTTTTTACTGTGATTAATCATTAATCATTAAGCCATTACTTTTACATCCCTCGCTTAAACAAGTGTGCCTGTATTATTAGGCTTGCAGGTGTAAGGGAGATCAGGGCAGCATCATCCGCATAGCAAGATTTTAATTTTATCAGTGCCTAGCCCTTGGTGCAGCAGACTGGAGAGAGGGAACTTCATCGGTAAGCCTGTTTATACAAATACGAAAGAGTAGGAGCAAGGACGCGCCCCTGCCTTACTCCTTTGTTGATGCTAAATAAATCTGTGTTATCCCTGGCTAGACTCCATCGTACCTTGAATTTTTTTATCCTGGTGTTAAGCAGCTCTGTGTGGTGTAATCTTTGCATCTTTCAGAGCTTCCCAGAGTTTACCATTCAGAACCCCTTCAAACACTGTTTTTAGATCCACAAACAATACATAGAGGTTAGTCTTCCTCAATTCCACATACTTTTGTCATAAGATATCTATTCTAAAGCATTGATCGATCGTACCTGGGCCGGTCTGAAAACCGGCCTGTAGGTTCTTTATAATGTTGGTCTCTGCCGACCAACTCAATGGATGGGTTAGCACCGTCCTGGCATACATTTGTCCACCTCCAGGGATCCTCCTTTTCCCTCCTTTTTGTACTAGAGAACTATTTCACGTGGGTGGGACTGATCCTAGCTCTAGTGCAGCATTGAAAACCAGAAGTACCACAGGCGCCTAAATGTCCGGTTGTGACTTAAATAGGTCCACAGGTGTTTTATCCAGGCCAGGAACTTTCCCGACTTCTGGTTCACTATTGTGTTTTTCACTTCCACCAACGTAAATTTTAGAGGTGGATATGCCTTCTCAACAAAAGGTCTTACGGTGCACATATCGTCAACTGCCTGGTATCTAAAATGTAATGAGCAAAAGTCTTTGGGTTCTGCATATTAATTCATGAAGTGTTTATATAAACTTCCTCTGCGATATTGTTGTATATGATATTACATTAGCCGCCTCATTTAATTCCTGTCATTTAACACATGCATATTGTCTTCTTTTTTTTTTTGTGAGTTTCTTTCTAAGAGCGTCTTAAAATAATGACGCTGTTCCTAACTGAGCCTGTACAATTTGTAATCCCCTCAATTACGTTTTCCTTTGCCACCCTACAATCAAATTCGAACTAGCTGTCAGTGTTGGTCGTAGTTGTTCTAATTTGTTTCCGTGTGCATGTAACCAGAGAGCAGCTCTGAGCAATGGTGTTTTCGTAGAGCTGCATTATCTCTGTTTCTTATGTTCCCACGCTGAGAGGTTTCTCAAGTTGGGGTAAAATGTTTGAATAGAATATTGGTATTGTATCATCTGATTCCAGAGCTGTCAAAATGTAGGGTCCGCCGTGCTTTTACCATGACCAGAATATTGGAATTTAGGCCAGGCGCTGAAAAACTATGAGCCGCCGCAGGGCCTTCACAAGCGAAGTCCAAGCAGAGCGGTCGGTGGTCACTTTCCAGGCGCTCATATACCCTGAAGCTCTTGACTACCAATCCTTCATATCAGTTAGGACATAATCTATATGGGACGGCTTCTCCCCCACCACAAAGGTTGGTTTTGCTGGTTGATCCCCTCCCACCCCCCCCATTAATCTCCCATTGAAAGCCCTTAGGGTCCATATCAAGGATGTTACCAGCTGTCTCTAGGGCAAGTTTGTGTGTTTTAGAGGTAGGTTTTAATACCAGCGTGCCTATGTCCCAGGTTAGATCTCCATCACACACGATCCCATCTAGCACTTCCAGGCCTTCGAAGTGAATATTAAAAAATCTCCAACCACTATAAAGTGTGGCATCCGTGCTTCCTTTCCTTTATGGCCACTGTGGCCATTGATGTCATTAGGACGATTATAGGTGTTAATACCAAATGACTATCAGTGCCTTCACCGATATGCAGGACTTGTATATCTTTAATACCAGTCTCTTGAGCCACAACCTCCTTATTTCCGGTGAAATTCGACCCAGGCCAGCAATCCTGTGCTTGGGGCGTCCCCTTCTCCCTTTGTGGCTAGAATATGGTAGGTGGCATAGTCCTCTAGATGGAGTTCAGATGGAGCCCAGCTCTCTTGGAGACAGATGATATGGTGCTCCCTTATGAAATCACTCCAATCCTTATTTTCAACCTTTTTCAATAGGCCATTTATATTGCAAGAAATTAATTTAATACGTTTGTGTACATTATCAATCGCAACCTTTCTTGGTGATGGCAGTGCACCCTGGGTAAACAATGGGTATAGTCAGTCTGTCTCCAACCCCTCTGTGTGCTTTTTCTGTGCACTTACCAACAAATGCATTCATTGTAAAGACAAGAGTGGAAAACCAGCCAAATGTGCTCAGTGCTGCGCTATATTCTTTGGTGGTCTTTGTGCATGTAAACTGTCTAAACTATCTCTCCACACTTTGTTGCAGAATTCCAATAAAAAGATTACTAGCTGCCCTTTACTTTAATCAATGAGTTGGGCCTGCATAGTGTACAGTGTGCATCTGATGGCTTTGACCTTTATATTCTCTGGTTGGAGTAAAGGGCTTCTCATGCTGGTTCGTCAGAGGATTAATCGATGTTTAACAGCTGGTTCATTCTGATTCAATCTTAAAACGGGTTGATGGCTGGAACTGATTCTATTGTTTTTGTGGTATATAAAAGTATTGTACTACAATTACCTATTGCCAGGTTTAGCTAGAGCTTCAACTTGCATTGGGCATGTCTGCTTGTGCACATCTTTATTAGGTACTTGAGGTGGTAAATCAACTACTCTGCTGGGAAGTTTAGCTAAAAGGCTTTTTTTATTCCCAGAATGTCATCTGTAAGTGTAGCTAGTGCTTTCTTTATGGGATTGTAAGGGTGCAGAAGTAAGACTCAGACACGGTGGTGGCATGTTTTTGGGCAAAAACGTATTATTCAAGAAAAGGGTTGGAAAAATGCCTCTGTGCCTAAAACTAAGAGGTGGTTTCCCTGCTTCAAAGAAAACTAAGGAAACTGTCAGGACGTCGGTCCCTGTCGTTTCTCAAAGGCATATTTCTGTCCCTAACACAACTAAAGAAAACTGTGCAAGGATGATCTTTCCTAAAAATAAAATGCTCTTTGTGGGTTCAACCAACAGAAAAGTTCCCAGTCTCTCGTGTTTTCGAAACTGCAGAAATAAAGAATTGTTCCGAAGTGTAGAATCCCAAGTCTAGTGTTGCAATCCCTGCCCCTAGATTCTTTCGTTTTGGGCCTCCCCGGCCTGTATTCAAGCTAATGTCTCTGGATAAATCACAAGAATCGATTCCTGAATCCACACTGTTTTGTCCCAACAACTTGACACTCTCCCTTTGCCAAGTGTAGGATTCCTCTGTTAATTATTAATAATTTACTTTGCATGCAGGTCCCAGACTCGCAGTATTTGGAATGGCCTGGTGGTTTACTTTGCTGCCAAGTCATCCTCTTCTCATGGGTTTGGAAGCAGGTCCCAGACCCGCTATGTCTATTCTCTCAGTCCCAGACCCTCTTTATCACGTGCGTTCCAGACACACAACCTTTGTTTCTAGGGTCCCAGACGCTCTTCCTGGAGCTTCCGTCTTCACACCCTGCATACCCTTTTATCTCTTCTCTGCAGGTACCAGCGTTTTCTGAGCAGCTGCTCTCTTCCCTGAGGCTCCGGTTGCGTTTGGTGAATGGCCTGGGTCTGCCGCGGCTCCACGGATGTCTGCTTCTCCCCTGCTGCGTGCCATCCTTTTTGACCGCCTTGCCGGTCTCTGAGATGCCTGGAGGATTGCCTCTACAATAGCACAAGCAGTCCATCTGTCCTGTACTGTACTTATTTCCTGCCTCCACTCACAACTTCCCTTCTGGCCCTAGTTTGCTCTACTAGTATCTGGCAGACCGCTTTCCGTCTCAGAGGACAGTTCTCACTGGGCTTCCTAGCTGGGCCCTGTTTGAACTCCTGTGCTGGGTGGTTGAATTGCTCAGGACCAATCATACACAGTGAGACTAGAGCAGTCGCTCTGCTTCTGCAGAGTGATCTTTGGACTCCAGGCGATCTTCTTCACAATGCTAAAAATAGACCACATGTATATTTTGCATTTTCTGATGTTTTACTCCGGTCAAGTATGCTAACTCGACTAGCTCGGCAATAGAACATATTGGTCCTACTAATAGAGGGGGATGGAGGATTTAAAATTTGGAGAAGGGGTCTGAAGTGGTAATGCAGGGCTATACTGCATTCTATGAAGATGGCTGACCCTAATCCCAGAAGGGGCTACCTCCCTCATGTGATCCTCCCTCTGTGCACCACCCCCAGATGTTCTCTTGCACTGTGGACGCACCTCCCTTGCCCCATGGGAAAGGTCAACCCATAGGGGAGAATGTACGAGATCCTCACATTTGTCAAAGTATCTAACTCGGATCTAATTTCGCTGCATGTGCATCCCTGCCTATTCCTGGCTGTACTGCTGCAGCTTTCTGCTGCAGGAATCCCCTTAACGCCAATCTTACCTATTTTGGCATGTTCGATTATAGATGCTCTAGTTATCCTCCCATCTGCGTGTTCTCCTTGCTACTTTTGTCAGATGTAGGCCATTGAGAAGAGAAGTGGGGAGGTGGGTATCTTGTTATGTATGATTCTATTACTGTGCTACTGAGGGTTGTGGCATTTCTCTTCCCCTGTGATTAACATGTCGCCTTCCTCTCCCGCTTGACACTACGGCGGTGTGGCGTCATGGTGGACTGCTACAGAAATTGAATAATTCTCATGCCTACTTGAGCCCCTGGGTATTACGAATTTATCGAGTGGATTCTCAAAGTTTTGTTCAGATATCTTTTGCAATGCTGTTGCTTGTATTGCTAGCTGCCTGCCTTGATGGCCTTAGTTTCTCCTGGTCCTTAGCTACTTCAAACACCAGACTCCCAATTCCAATGCAATTGCTCGCAGGGTTGGTAGGTTTGAATGCATTGAATATCGAATTAGTTTTCTTCATATTTGGGTTTTTAAATGAATACAGCGGTTCTCTTACTTTTATTAAAATGTTCACCTCCGATTTCTAGTTGTCTCTTTTTTTATCTTCTTAGCCACATTATTGGGTGAAAGGCTAGCTCCTGCTTTCTTTTTGGCCAGGTCTATGGGAGGGAAGGGTGCAAGAGGATGTACTTATGATAACACTTGGTGGTTAAAATAGGGAAGTGATATGTAATATATATTCAGTACTGTGAATTGCCAAAATAGTGCACAAGGTTAATTTAAAAGTAGGCATTGCTGTAGTAGTAAACTCAGTAGGTTGCAGATAAATATTTAAATAAAAGAAAATAAATGCAAGCAAACAAGTAGCAATTAGCTTTTTTTTAATGATTAAAATGTGTAATTCTGCAAACGATTTTGCTTTTTGTTTTCTCAAAGTTAAGTTTATTGAGATCATCTCTTGTTCAAAGCTCGGACATCTGCATAATACATTATTCTTTTACTGACATCTCTACTTCTATCTTGTTTAATTCATTTTTGCCTGTTTCTTATCTTGATGATAACATTTGTTCTCATTCTCATCCTACGGTTCTGTGTTATTTCCGCTATATAAAGGCTGCACATCAAAAAGACCGCTTTATTTTGGCTGTTTTGTGCATAGCCTTTAAAACGGGAAGTAGCATACTGTTGCGGGGGTAGGTGGGGTTCACCCAACCCCCCTCTGGAAGCCTTAACCCTGGCAACCCCCACCCCAGACACGCTGACCCATACTTACAAACATGCATACACACTCACGTTTACCTGCTCCCCCTCACTTCTACATGCCACAAACATTCCGCTCCCTCCCCCACAGACGCAACAAGACACTCCAGCATATCAAAAACACCTACCTCGGGCACCCGCATCTCTCCTCTTTTGGCTCTGCCCGCCTTGCAGCCCCTGTGCACACTCGTGTTCTTCACAGGGGCTGACAGCTCAACTTGGAAATCAATTCCTTATTCATTTTTTAAAAAATGAAAAATTCACTCCATATGCATCTAATCCCCTTCCACCTCCATTGATTAAATCGTTCTTTCTCTTTTTTCTTCATGATCATCTGTCCATTTTCCTGTTATTTTAAAAACAGTCCCTGTTGTTCCCCTTCTTAAATATGTACATTAAATTAATCAGATCCATCAATATTTGAGTCATTCTGTCTTCTTATCTAAAGTGTGAGACAGGATTGTACATTTACAAACGTCTTCATTTTTGAAAACTCACACTCTCCTTTCAACAAATCATTCCGGTTTTTCTACTGAAACTACTCTTATACCCGATTCTGATTCAGTTCTTCATGCACACCATCACAAGCTCGCTTCAATGTTGGTCTTATTAGATCTCAGTGCAGTTGACACTGTCAATCATTCTGTTTTGCTTCAAACTCTGTCTTCTCTCGGATGGTTGGTGCTGCTCTCAATTGTTTTTCTTCCTATCTTTCTGATCATATCTTTACAGT
Organism: Ambystoma mexicanum; assembly: GCF_040938575.1. Taxonomy (NCBI): domain Eukaryota; kingdom Metazoa; phylum Chordata; class Amphibia; order Caudata; family Ambystomatidae; genus Ambystoma; species Ambystoma mexicanum. The sequence goes on along the minus strand of NC_090934.1, from coordinate 992,158,458 downwards.
ATCTCTGAAGGGTTTTAGGTCTTCATCATCGCTTTCCTTTGGTGCCCCCAGGGTTCAGTGCTGTTCTTTTTCTTCCCTAATCACTAGCTATGAGTTTCATGCATACTTCTATGTTGGTGATAGCAAGAACTCCTTTTCCTTCCCTCCCTGATGGTCCACATCAACAAATATCCTCTTGTTTATGGTCTATTCATTTTTTTATGGCTTCCCATTTTCATCGCCTTGACCCTAAATAAAATTGAATTTAAATTTTTCCAGCCACCAAGAAAATTCATCCTCCATTTCCTTACCTCCATTACAACGTCCAATCTCTAAAAACTCTTGTAATCATCTCTCCTAAGATCTTAGTTCCTCTTCCCACCTCTCTTCATCCCCTCCTTTATCCCTCATTCCTGGCTCAGAACCCCTCAGTGCCTTCCTTTTCCTTAATGCAATTGATGCCTGCGTATTTGGAGTCTGTGTCATTGGCACAGGCTTCAACTCCATCTAGGCCATCAGTGTCGAGGTTCTTGCTTCTGCAGAACCCAATCTCGAGCAGTCCCTTTACATCAGCTATGCCAGGGCTACCCAATTCAGGTTTTGGAATGTTTGGTGGGGGTGAGGGGAGGCAGAAGCAACCAAGAAGGACATGCCATATGGTATATAAAACCATTGCATGATCTGTGGAAACCAGAATTGCCTGACAAATCGGTCCTTGCTTACCAATGTGAAGACTCCCTGGGACAGCTGCAGAGGGACCTGCAGGAAGAAATTGGATGGGGCACTTCTCCAAACTAGGGGATAGACATGCAACCCCTCACAGCTCTTCGACCTGACTGTGGTTAATTCAGTGATGTATCTATGGCAGTGTGCACTTTGGGCATCTCTACTCCTTCGGAGTAGGTCAGTTCACACACCTTTACAGACTTTTTAGAGCCTAAGGTTCTGTAAATTCCCAAAATACAATTCAGTGGAGCCCTAACAGACCAGCTGTATAAGTGTGTAGAAGTACCTGGTTCATACCACACCCTTCAGAGGGTCTTAAGGTTTAGGCAGCTATAGCAAACTCAAGAGCCACATCTTTGCAGACACCTCATTATAGGGTGGTTTAACAATTTGCATGCATGAGGGAACACCTTGCTTTGAGTATGCTGAAAGTCTTCATTTATCTGGCTCGCTATTTCCAGACACTTTGGAAGGCTACTCCAAATGCAGGCAACCATCTACCATCTGATATGTAGGATTCTTTTGGGCAAATGGTGCAGGATGAAAAGGACATGGCTAGACTTTGGCTTCAGACCGGACTGGATGTGACTGATTGTGTGGGTCATGCGATGGGAGCATGAATTGTGCTACGTGAGCCCCTATGAACAAGAACTGCCAATATCCCCATGGATATGAAGCTGAACTACTTGATATACCATTTCATGGTTCCAAGCTCTTCAGCTCTAAGGCAGACCAGGCCACTTGTGGTCCGACTTCCAATTTGCTGGGTTTATCAGCTCCCATGACTTCCTTCTCCTCAGAGAGAGTCCAGTTCTGGCCTTGTTCTTTTCCCTTACAGGCTGGGGATATTCCCAGCAGCATCAACTGTAGAGGCAAGGAAAATGGTCTTTACATTCAAGTGGCAGAGCTATTCCCAAGCCTTATGCCTCGGATTCAATAACCGCTTTGCAGCGGCTTTACTACAACTATCATTTTCACCTTCATAGATCATCTTGACTCTTCTGTGTGAGTGCAAAATTTGACATTTCAAGAGGAAATGGTAGGAGATAACTTTATACAGAGGGGTTAAACAGATCATAGACTGAGATTACTGTCTGCCCTTTTAAAAAAAAACTTTATACAAAATCCTCCCAAAACATCACATTTTGCCTATGCCTTCTCTGGAACAGCTCCTACTCAAGAGATTTCTACTGCTGAAGAGAGCGGTGGAGCTTGTTTTGGATGGCTTTCAAATTAAGTCAACTGTGGCCAACAGTCACCCTGGTGACAGATGTATCACTGATGAGATGGGGTGATCTGCAAGATCATTCAGTGGCAGGTCTGTGTGAAGTCTAGGAGAAGCCCTCCCATATCAATTTCCTGGAGCTAAGGGAAGTTCATCTGGTATTGCAATCTCTTTTACAATAGAAATGAGGTTTGACTCTTAAAGGTCCTCATGGACATAATTGCCATGCACTACATCAAAAAAGATGGGTGGCGTGGGATCACTTACTCTGTGCAGGTCATGCTGCTGTGGAGGTTTTAGGTGATTAAGAACAGTGTCATATCTCACTGGTAGTCTGAGCACTGAGGCGGACACGCTGATTCACCTATCTGCAGGCTTCCACAAGTGGGTGCAGAACAAGGAGATTGTGGAGCACATATTCTCCATCAGATTGACCTATTCACTTCTGACTCCAACACAAAGTGTTAGACCTTCTACTCTAGGGGATTTCCAACAGTTGTCTCCCTGGGTGACGTGCTGGTGATTCCCTAGATGTTTGACATAGTGTACGTGTTGCATCCATTCCAGCCGAATACTTTGGTGCTGAGGAAGTTGAAGCAGAGCGCAACGACCATTATCTTGCTTGCTTTGGACTAGGCATAGGAGAAATGGTAACTAGTTATGCAGGAAATGTTGAAATGCCCTCCTTGAAGGATCACATAAAGGAAGTATCTGCTGATTTAGTTTTGTAGCAGAGCCCTTCACTTCAATGCCAGAACGCTCAGCCTTCATGATAGCTACCTTGAAGTTGAGGTAGAATTATTGGGATCTCTCAGAGGAGAGTCTTAATGTGATGCTCTCTGCGTCCAAGTCAATCTACATTTATAGCTGGTGCATGTTCTCTGCTTGGTGCTTTGATAGAGAGCTGAACACATTGCTGTGTTTTTAAAGGTATGCCTAAACAGGGCTCCTGTTGTGTGATTCCTAGGGTTTGACAGTATCTGAAAGCTCTTATGAATTCTACTCCACCCACGCCATGTGCAGTCTCCCAACCCCTAACTCCTTCAGACCTTAGTGTGGGTCTTACATACTAGATAGTGGGTCCGCTTTGAGCCCATTCATTCTTGTCCATTATGCTAGCTGTCTTTCATGGTAAACGTTTTGGTTGCATTTACTTCAACAAGGGTTTCTGAATTGCAGGCTTTATACTTATTCTCCTCTTTTATGCACTTGTCCAATGAAAAGGTCCATGGGTTAAACTATCTTTTCTTTCTGGGGTGTTGTTGAAATTTCACCTTTGGCAGTAAATCCACCTCCTGGTGGTATTTTCCGCTGCTCATACATCCAAGACTGGGCAGATTTTCCCTGGACAGGGCACCAGGAAGGCTCTGAATGTCTGCCTCTGTAGATCTGGGTATGGGCTAGCTGTCAAGCTATTTTGGGGTTTCACTGGACCAAAGAAAGGCAGAGCAGTCACTATCTCAGTTGGATTGTGCTCTGCATCAAAATATGTTGTGACATGGCCAGCAAGGAGGTCTCAGAAGGGCTGCATGCTTATTCAAAAAGCGGTCAAGCAGCCACTTATACTTTGGAGAGGAGTCTCCTTGCTGGTTATCTGCCCAGCTGCCAATTGGGCCTCTCCTCCTATTTTCATCAAGCATTATCACCTTGATTTCTTGGCTGTTGAGGATGCTAGAGTGGATAGGACAGTCCTGACAAATGTCTGTGTGTTGTGCTTTCCGTCCTTCTCCCGCCTCCATTAGGTCTTATGATACAGTTTTGGGAGTCTTTCACAGGCTGAGAGATCCTTTTTATGAATGTATCCATCAGGAAAAGAAATTAGTTACATCAGGTATTGTTTTGTTTGATGGACACCGATTTCACAGATTCCTCACCTTGCTCAAACATACCATGCAAAATTAAAGTTATACAAGGAACTGGCCAATCCTGTTGTAGTCTCTGCCTCTCCTGTTCCCTCGCAGGCCCTCTGTATCTAGAAGGAACTGGGCAATCCTGTTGCAGTCTCTACCTCTCCTGTTCCCTCCCAGGCCATCTGTATTGCTCTGGCCTCTCACTTCTCTGTTAAAACTCAGGACGTCCTGTCCTCAATCTCTTCCTCTTCCTCTCCCTCTCCATCTTCCTCTTCCTCTCTCGGCCCCCCTTTAGCCATCTCTCCCTCTCCTCCTCCTGTCTACTCTTTCTCTCTGACAACACCTGACAAGGTTTCTAGACCAGTCCGTTCTATGAAAGTGTTGTCCAAACAGGTGCTCCCCTGCTACTCCAGAACCATTACGGACCATATTGACACCCTCGCTCCAGCCTTGGCTGATTTCTGAAATCACTCTTTCGCCACTGGAACGTTCCTCTCTCCCCTTAAGCACTCCTGTGTGCACGCCCTCCTCAAGAAGCCGTCTGCCGATCCTACCTTCCTGTCAAACTATTGCCCAATCTCCATCACCCCTTTCCTGGGCAAGCTCTTGGAAAAATTGTCCTTCGCCAGCTTACTCTCCACACTGAATCTGTTGGTTGTCTCCATGACCATCAGTCTGGCTTCAGAGCTGCCAGAGTCACGGAAACTGCTCACCTGAACACCTGTGAAGATCTGCTCTCTAACCTTGATTCCAGCATTCCTTCTGTCCTCATCCTCCTTGATCTTTCCTCTGCTTTTGACATGGTCAACCACGCCATCCTGATCTATTGATTCTGAGAGAACCTGGGCATCACGGATCAGGCCCTGGAATGGCTGACCTTCGTCTTGGACTGCCCCTCCAAAGTCCAACTTGGTCCCTTTCTCTCTGCCACATCTCTACCTCTGGTGTTCCCCAGGGCTCTATACTGTCACCCTGGTTTTTCAACCTCTACTTGGCCCGTTTGGCCCACCTGATCTCTACCTTCTACTCTAACTTGTGTTATGCGGATAACACACTGCTTTCCTTCAGGCTCCCCTCAGCCTCCTTTCCTCTCTCGCTCATTCCTGTCTAGCCGCGATTCAGGATTGGTGCACCTCCAACTATCTCTGCCTTAATGCCAGTAAAATGGAGATCATTCTCGTTGGGACCCCTGCCCCTGCTTTCCCTCTCTCACTCTGGCCGCCTGCCTTGGGCCCTCTTCCTTCGCCTTCCTGCGAGGCAAAAAAAACCTTGATGTCATCTTCGACTCCACTCTGTCTCTCCTCATATCTCGGATGTCGCCAATAAGTCCCACTACCAGCTGCACCGGCACCTCCTCAAAGGGACTCTGCCCTTTCTCACTTTTCCCCAGAAGCTCAAGGTTTCCAGAGTCTTGGTTCTCTCTAGGCTTTCTTTCTGAATCTGCCTTTCTCTACTCTCTGCCCTCTGCAACTAATCCAGAACAGGACTGCAAGACTTATCATTGGCCTGAAGCCCAGGGACCATATCTCTCCAGCGCTGAAATCTTTCCACTGACTCACGGTGGCTGCAAGGATCAAGTTCAGTACCCTTTGCATTGTCCACAAGGCTTGCTGGGGCCAGGCCCTGCACTACATCCAATGCCCTCTTCCAAAATACCTTCCCTCTCGAGCCCTTCGCTCTGCTAACTCCAATTCTCTTACGGGTTAGGCGCTTCTCCAGGCAGAGAGTTGGGGGGCGGGTAGATCTCTCTCCTCTGCAGGTGCCTCCCTCTGGAGTGGCCTCCCTGCCCCTCTCAAACTTGAGCCGGATCACCTGAAGTTCCAGAAGCAGCTAAAAACTTTCTTCTATGCTTTCTCTCTCTCTCTCCCTCCCCTGCTGACCTACCTGTCTGTTGTACCGACTGTTTGCTCGGCTACCCTCAGAGTATCACTGGGTACCAGGCTCTTTCTTGATAATTCACCCTTGCACTGCCTCCGGACCTACCATGCAAGTAGGGGCTGTAACTATAACACTATAGTACTTTGTTCTTGCACTACCCAGAGCTGTGCTGCCCTGGCTGCACTTACTCCGAGCATTGCAGCCCTGTTTTCCCCTCCCCTCTCCCTTGCACTCCCCGTCCCTTCCCCCTTGCACTTGTCGTTCTCACACTCGCACGATCTGAATGACAAAAGGCCTAGTAAGATCGTTTGTCTTGTCCTTCCTCTGTCTTCCCTCCCTTGTCTTGTCGCGCCTAGAGACACTTGTGTACAGGCGCGTTATAAATGACTTATCATAAAGTGACGATTCTGCTGTTCCTTGCGGTTGCCTAATGTCAAAAGGGCAGAACTAGGGGAAATGGAGCCAGTAGTTGTGTTTGTGTGTGCGGATATTTATATTCTTCTCACGGGGGAAGGGCAAACTCTGGTTCACAACTCCTTTTAAGCCTTGCAGTCCAGATGAGGTTCTCCACCAAGAGATTTAGGCCTCTGACACAGGCAGTACAACTCAGGTGTTGCTGCTTAAATCATATGTTGTTGCTGCAGGGAATTCTGGTTGCTGTAATCAATCCAAGACATCTAGGAAACAAAAATAGCGGTAAATTGAGAGGACCTATTGGGTGGAGATACAAATTGGTGGTTTTTTTGTGGTATTCTACCTGTAATCACAGTATTTACCACCAAAAGTAAATGCCTCCATGCCATTAACGTTGCTGTTAGTACTTATGTGATGCCACCTATTTTACTGTTATCGTTCTAGTTGTAATGAATCCCTAAGTAGCAGCGCGTCTGTCTTTCTGACGTCAGTGAAATAAATGGGCACGTTTACCTTGGCTTTGTCTCGTATATTGCAAATGTTGCAGTGTTTAAAGGGAAGGGCCATCAAGTGTCATATGGCTGGAGGTTTGTATGTTTCATGCGCTGTGGGTGGCACAAGGTTGTAGGTGGTTGGCCTGTTACATTTAGTTGAACATATGGGCATTTTGATTACATGTGTTAGGAGATTGGTTTGTTAAACACACTTGGTTGAATACATTTGATGAATGAATGGATGGCCAAACGTATCCCATGTTTTAAGAGGTTGTATTGCCCCCATAGGTTGATCTTTTACAGACATATGTGGCATGAGCATGTCTGCTGCAGGCACTTTGATTGGCACACTGTTTGAAAGGATGGTCACACCATCCCATGTGGTAGATTTCCCTGTCAGAACTTGGGTGGCACACAGTGCATTTTAGATGGGAACATTAGCCGATGTAGAATGGGATCGCCTGGTACATATATTTTTTTGATTTACTCTTGATCTTTATTTTTCATAGCGGAAAAGAAAATGATGGCGTCCGCACCAGCTGCTGGAAATCAGCAGCTGTACTCGCAAGGCAGCCCTTTCCAGCCGGGACATGGCGGGAAGACCTTCAGGTTAGTGACTCTGAGTTTGGTCAAATGTTTTTTCCATCGTTTTTGCATGGCATATCTTTTTCTGTTTAATTTGATTCATTGGCCTAGAAATATTTTAAAATAGGAGAACATTCCTCTCCATAGAATGCAACTAAAAAACAATATGCTTCCTACAGCTGGGAATAATATGTTTTCTACTCACTAGTCTAAGGCTACTAGTCAGTACATTGAAGGACAGTACCTTTCAGGATTGAAGAACTACCATGCTGAAAAGCATTGTCTAAATCTTAACAAATACCTAGGTGGAACCATTTCATTATAGATTCATGCCCACCTAGAAAAGACATACAAATGGTTAAATGATATCAGTATAAATAATAGAATTCGATTTTTTTAAAACCATGTCCATAAATGACGCAGTCCAGAGCAATGCCCCCACCTGAGTCCAATCCATAATGGGCCACATTGACGAGGACTGAATTATGGGAGAGATCGCCTGCCACTGGCTCTAGACACAATGTGGAAGCTGTGCATCTGCTACTCATTCAAGAGTGAGAGCACATACTGTTGCAAGGTTTGAGTGGGAGTGGGGGCATTGATGTGCTATGGGGTTGGGGGAGGGGCAGTTTCAAAGACGTGTTAGATGGTTAATTAAATGGGATCCTCCTGGATTGCTTGTATTCATTTGCAACAGATTTTTTTTGTTTAGACTGCTATGGAGGCTTAAGGGAGATGTTCAACCCTCCTTTCCCGTCATCTCTGGCCTGCCTCCCTTGGCCCTCTTCCTGCTTCCACCTGCAAGGCTAAGAACCTAGAGATCGTCTTGGACTCCACACTCCTTTTCTCCTCACATTTCCGACTCCTCGAAGAAGTCAAACTACCAACTGCACCTCCTCAGAGGTATTCTTCCTTTTCTCTCCTTCCCCCAGAAGCTTACTGTCTCCAGAGCTCTGGTTCTCTCTAGGCTGGACACTGCAACAGCCTCTTTCAAAATCTCTCCCTCTGCAACTCATCCATAACAGGACTGCGAGACTTGTCCTTGGCCTTGAGCCCTGGGATTGTATCTCTCCAGCCCTGAAATCTCTTCATTGGCTCCATGCGGCTGCAAGGATTAAATTCAAGTCCCAGGCTTTCTGGGGCCTGGGTCCAAGATACCTTCAACTCTCCCTCTGTAAATACCTTCCCACTCAAGCTCTTCAGTCCCCCTCCTCCAACTCCCTCAGGGTCAGTCGCTTCGAGTTGGGGGTAGATCTCTTTTCTCGGCTGGGGCCTCCCTCTAGAACAGCCCGCTTGCCAATATGAAACTTCAGTAGAACCATCTCCGGTTCCGGAAGCACATCAAGACCTTCCTCTTTGTTTCTGCCTTCGGTCTGCCTCTCCCCTGCTGATCTGTCTGCTTCGGCACCGTGCACCTGGCTACCATCTGATTTCGGGCCCAGGTCCCTGCCGAACCAGCCACACATCTGCACTACCTACTGGCACCCCTTGCACTTGGGCCTTTATCTGTAACCCTACAGTCTCCTTTCCTGCACTTATTTCACACCCCCTGTCTGCGCTTTAAATCTTGCACTTGCCACCTTGGTGGCTGCACTACCAGTTGTTGTGTAACTTGCTCAGCACTTTCCACGTCTCCCCTCTCCCTTGCACTTCCCTCTTCCCTCTCCCCTGCAGTTTCGTGTTCTCAATGTCACTGGGCATAGTTAGATCGTTGTTTTGTCCTCCCTTGTTCCCCTCTGTTGCCTCATCAAGCTCTGAAGCAATTGTGTATGTGCACGATACAAATAAAATATCATATCATAACTCAAAGCAATGCTTGGTCGAATCTGACTGGTGCGAATCCCCCACAGCCGCTAACAAAACACGCTTCCAAAGTACAACCAGGCCATCCATACAACCAAAGCCACCTCATTCTCAGACAGAATGACCAAAGCCCAATCTCAATGACACAAACTCTTTACCATTCTGCGCGAATTGGAATGCCCTTTCACACCTACAGCAAACTTCACCAAAGATGATGCCTGGTGTCAACTTCACATTGCCGCCATGAATAAAATCACCACGCTCCAAGACTAAATTCAGAATGAGCAAGACCTCATCCACTTCAAATCATCCACTAGTAACCTATCTCCTATCACTTCCCCTGCACCACCCCCTACCTCTACCACCCTATTCAGTTTCCTCCCTGTCACTGAAGCGGAAATCTCCAAGATCGTCGCTGGCCTTAAACACTCTCGATGCCAAGGAGAGACAAAGCCCCGCTCCCCTCATCAAGGAGTGTTGTGAAGCCCTCATACCAAGTATCACATCGATCATCAACTCCTCGTTCACTACGAACTCAGTCCTGACCAACCTCAAGGAACCTTGGATCTGGCCCCTCATCAAGAAAGCATACCTTGTTCCCACCATCCCCAGCAAATACCACCCCATGACCAGTGTCCCATTCCTTGCTTGTTGCTGTATCAAGGCTACTACTACATCATTATGGCATTATGGCAGCTGGAAGGTCCAGGCACTGGCACCAGGGGGAGGGGAAGAAATACAATCGTGCTCACCCAAACATTCTGTTCCATATCTTTATTGCGCTCCTCGCTCCCAAGGCTTCCACCTTCGTTTTGATCTATAATGTATCCCCCTCTGTACCGGATACTGCAAAGGGTGTATTTATGGGAAGATGTGACATGGTCATGCATTTTCAGGCTTTTTAGGCCCATTTGTTTTATTGCGGGTAGGCTGGGGTCGCTCACTTTTCTGGGAATGCAGGGACTCTGGGACAGGGTCAGTGGGGGGGTGCTGTTCGTCCTGGTGGTCTGGGTGGGGGTTCAAGGTCTGTTGTTGGCCTACTTGTGATGAACGGGCATGGCGAGGAGCCTGGCGCTGTCTCACAGTCCTGCAGGGCCCATTCCTTATTGTGATAGGAAATAATTGCAACAGTCAGGGAACAAGAGTACGTTTCTGTGGGAATCGGCAGCACAGGCTCATCTGTCCTCAGCGTCAGGGGTGGACTGGGAACCAAAAGGGGCCCTGGAAATAATGTTCAAAGTGGCCCCATATTACACCTTTCCAGCAAGCCCAACCCTTTTCCTATGAGAACAATTGGAAATAGAACTCAAACGAGGCCCAGGGTGCAGAGGCCCACCGGGAAATCTCCAGAGTTCCCTATAGGCCAGTCCACCCATGCTCAGCGTTTGGGCCTGATCATGTTTCTCCATCGGGCCTTGGTTTACACGCAGCCATGTAAGGCTGCATTCGGCTTCCATAACTATAAAATGGTGCCTCTTTATTTGCGCGCACTACGTCTATGCATCTATAATGCCAGTGATCTTGCCTCCCAGCTTAACTTCTCTAACACAGCCCCTTTCCCCCCAGCACATCACGCTATTCATGGGATTCACCTCACTCTAAAGCGCCTAGGGTGGGTGGGATGGACTCATTTCCATCCCAATACTATTGCCATCCTGCTTCAGGGCATGTTTTGTTAATTGTTACATATTCTTATTTATAAAAGATGCACACCGTTTATAATTAGTCAGAAATGTTAAAGGAAACTGTTGAATTAGCGAATGTTTATTTGACCTCTGCACTTTCTTCAACGTGAAAATTGAATGAAATTGGCATATGCTCAGTTCATGTAACGCACCTTCCCATTGTGCATTTCAGAGCCCCTCAGTATTTTAGCCCTGGTTAGATGCCTTTGTGACTGCCAGCCAAGCACACCCCTGCCCGAGATGCTACGCTGTGCCTAGCAGCTCTAAAAGTGAATACTGTGTTCATATGTCTTCGTTCGCCTCAGTGCCCGCACCACTATGCCATGTGTGGGTAACTGTGGTTAATAACTCCACCTCCTGTGCACGTCTTCTAAAAAAACGGGCTGTCCACTGAACGTTTTTAATATCATTTTATACTAGTTGCTTGGCCGGTGGCTGGTTGAGTATGATAGAAACATGTACGTTTTTCTTTCCAAAGACTAACAAAAGAGGACAACATGGATTTTAAAGTGGATGGCTTTGCTGTCCTATGTGTATTCGTATGGCAATCCGGAACAGAAATTGACATAATTTGGAGGGAGATCCAACAAGGGCCGTGGTGGGGGTAGAGTTTGGAGGCAGGGGCGGAGTTCCGAGGGGTTGGAGCTGGCAGTTGAACTCCGCTGAAAGGAAATGTTCAAAATTATAGTTTTAAAATGGTGCAATTTATGTCATGCTGCTTCTTTCCAAACTCAACAGTGTACATCAATTCCACTTTAAATCACTTCCATAGCAGTGGTGCACCCAAAGTAGTGTTGGTAATGCAGTGATCTATAATACACCAAGGGATCCATAGACTCGCTCTACAGTAGAAGGCTAGCAGGGTAGCTTAGCGGGTTGAAAGACTGTTGCTGAGATGTTATATATGAAAAACGGTTTGTTAATCATATGACTTTTTGCAATTGCTTATAAAAACAAGTACTATAAATCGTGTTTGGCCAGGACATGGGTTAGGCTGGTCGGTTGCTTATATTCATAGCAGAGGTTGGGGGTATTTCTGCCCCTGTGGTGAAAATCAAAAGTTGGCACCCATGAAGCCACAGTTTAATTTCCTTATAGCTGCTGTCCGCACAACAGAAGCATTTGTTTGTGATTAAGCGTATATAACATCTTTATGACTATAACCTGTGATTAAACACGGAGAAGAAAAATTACAGGGTATGTTGTGTGGTAGTCTAACAAAAATAGAAACACATTTCAAAGAAAACTAGTGAATGCAAGCTTAAGCAGCATTTTTGAGTTTGGAAATGTCTTTTTTTTTTCTTCTTTCCATAAAAGTGTTAGATGCACCTTTTGGAAAACAAGAGTGCCCAGCACATAGAAAGCATGCTTTTAACAGTGATGGCCCCCACCCAAGTGACAGTCATGAACCATTGACTCCCGTGGTGTCCGTTTCAGGCCAGAAGAAAGAAACGGTTTATAGTGATTGCATCAAAAATAAAGGGTTGACATACCAAACCATCGAATACAAAGCATCTAATGCCAAAGCATCGGCAGGCTATCTTTTACATGTAAAAGTGCCTTTCCATCGAAACCAGTCCATCGAAAATATAAATGGACTAGTTTCAATGGAAATGCAGTTTTACATGTAAAAGATCGCATTTCAGTGCTTTTTTCTGTAACTTTAAAACATTACATGGAACTGTCGAGTGCTGAATTTTCGTCACTGGCCAGCTCCTTGTAACGTTTTAATTTATTTTTTAATATTGGGGGGCGGGAGGGGAGGTTCCACCCAAACCCGCATACCCACCCCAACCCTAACCCTAATATAGCCCTTAATCTAACCCTAGCCCTAACCCTAATTTAACCCTTAATCTAACCCTAGCCCCAACCATAACCCTAACCCTAATGTAACCCTTAATCCAACCCTAGCCCCAACCCTAGCCCCAACCCTAACCCTAATGTAACCCTTAATCCAACCCTAACCCTAGCCCCACCCCTAACCCTAATGTAACCCTTAATCTAACCCTAGCCCCAACCCTAACCTCCTAACCCTAATCTAACCCCTGATCTTAACATTACATATCGACGGATCCATCGCATTTTATGCAATGAAATGGCCATTCGATGGAATGGTATTTCGATGGATAAAATTCAAAGGTTTGGTGTTAGATGGTTTGCCATTCAATGGAATTACCAGATACTGAAAGAAACAGGCTGAGAAAATCGACCCGGCAAACGGGCGTATGATGGCCGGGGAAAGGAGAATAAAGTAGATCATGTGGTCCCCAGCTTTCCTTCCCAACAGATGTCCTTACTTGGCACACTGGCATATATTGGCAGATCCAGCATGTTTACGCTCCATATACTATCATTACTGGCATTATGGTAAAAGCAAACTTGCCTGTGTTCTTATGTGTGAATAAAGACACATATTGGTGTAGCCAGCATGAACATTTATGGGAACATCGGCATGAAAATCTTTTTCTTTTTCTTTTTACAGAATATGGCCTTCTAGCGGACAAAGGCATAATGAAAAGGCATTAAGAAATGCTTCTGTGCACCTTTGGTGACTTGGCATCTAATAATTCATGTTTTACCATAAGAAACCGACTGTGATCTATGTAGCTTTTGACCCAATTTTTCACAGAAAGTCTGCTGTAAATTTCACTGTTTTAACACTTCATTTAAAACATATTTTGCGGGGGAAAACCCCACTGAAACTCCCTCTGTTAATTTGATCCCCCTCGCTATGCTCAGTCTCTATTTGTACCAAATGTTTACATCCACTTAATGAAACAAATTCACTAGCCGCCACTGGCAACAGCACCCTTTTTTCCACAAAGTCCATAGTCCTACTTCTTCTCCCTCCCCCCTACTTCGACCACTGGTGCACACATTGGGTGATGATCTGTTAATTGGACAGTAGATAGTTGGACAAGACCCATAATTTTAGACTGAAATGATGTCAAAAATAAATAAATAAGGCAACCTATCCATTTTAAATAAATGAACACATTTAAAGTATGCAAAATGTTGGTAAGCCGTGGTAGGATTCTCTAATAATTCATCCTGATTGGCATGTAGAAGATCAGCCTTGTCAATGGTGATTTTGTAATTTTAAATAACTATTGAAATTGTCTCACAGTGGGCATGTCTGGTTGTGTCTCAAGATTCCACCAATCATTTGTTTATTTCTGACCAATCTTAAGATCCATAGGAGTGAAAAAATGAAACTTAAAAACAAAGAACCTACTCTGTATTGCATCTCAATGGGTTAAAACATCATCTGCATATAAAGGAGTTAAAGATACTGTAAGCTGAGGGAAATGTTAAAGTTGCAAGGTATTATCAACCAGACATAAGTCACTTGGCCCCCGGCACAAGTCACTTGGCCCCCAGCACATGAGCAAAGCACACCATTTAATACTTGCCAAGAGTGATTTATCCATTGTCAGTGGTTTGTAGAAAGTGCACATTTTATCACCCACTATAAGTAAACACTTCCAGTCCCCGTACACTGGTTTCTGCCTGTAGTTCATTCCATACAGAGTTCTAAGGTGAACAACAAGAGGCACTATCCATAACTGCAAGCTGTCTGTTTTTGTTGTCGGGAGAATTTAAAACCCACTATAGATGCATTTCAGTGCCTTGTATAGATTTCACCACAATTTATAGGACGAAAGATGATGGGGCAAACCAATATTCTCCAGTATTGGGTCACACACAAAAACTTAAAATATGAAATATTTACACATAAAACATTTCACTCTGTGAGCCACTAAATATAATGTAAATCGGTGCATAAACACCAAGTTTTTTCGGGATTTTTTGCTGATTCATTATATGGAGAATACATATTTTACACAAGAAAGCATGTAAGAATTTCTTCTATGGTATATTTGACAAATTATAAATAAAATACCAAAGACAGGTCAAACTATACAAATCAACAGTCCTCAAACCAAAAAAATACTATTACTCCACAAAAATAGAACCGGCAAACAATCCACAGAAGGAAATCTTCAAAATCGTCAAAGAGCTAACAAAACCCTCATCCTGCAAGTACTCCACCATCCCAACAAAAGCACTTTGTGACAACATCACCCACCACCCGAGATCAAAAATAGACACAATCTAGGAGGCCATCAACACAGCTCGGGAAAATTCAACCACAACTCACATTCCTAGAACCAATCACAGAAGAAATCTCAGCCACACTGATCATGGACACCAAGGGAACCCTGCCCTCCGGCATCTTCAAAGGAATCCTCAACCACAGCAACTCACTTCCGGAACTTAATGAATCTATCACTCAAAAGAGGAATACTACTGTCCACCTTCAAATCAGCATACATCAAACCACTGATAAAAAAAGAATCAGAAAGTGCAGAAGACCCGAGCAACTACAGACCGATATCCAACCTGCCCTACCCAGCAAAGATCCTGGAGAACCATGCATACAAAATCTTACTGAAATACGTCGAAAAAAACTACTCACAAGTTGGATTCAGACCAATGTGAGAAACAGAATCAGCACTTCTATCAACATGGGAAGACCTGAAAATAAACGCACCTTGACCGGCCCTCATACTACTGGACATATCAGAGGCATTTGACACAATCAGCCACGCAACACTAATAAAAAGATTGATGGAAGGTGGCATAAAGAATTCTGCACTAAAGTGGCTTAAATATTTCCTAAAAAGCAAACCGAAAGAACCTACCTACCACCATTCACCTCAAATACCAAAAATATATCCTGTAGAGTACCTCGGGGATCCAGCCTCTCTCCTCTGATTTTCAACCTCTACATGTGCCCACTGATGAAAATCATTCAAATCCACAGACTTACTGCATACAACTATGCAGACTATACACAGCTGATTGTGAAAACAAACAGAACCCAGGAACAAAACAACTGCCTCACAGACATCTACAATTGGATGACAGTGAACAACCTCAAACTGAACCCGACAAAAACGGAAATAATGCTCTCACCTGCAGGATTCAACAGAGAAAACCCACAACTGTACTGGCTGGCTGGCATGGGAATGGAACCGGCGACTACTGATGTAGTAAATAACCTAGGAATACTAATGGACAACAGACTATCCCTGGAACCGCAAATCAACGCAATCACCAAAAAATGC
The DNA here is from genome assembly GCF_040938575.1 of Ambystoma mexicanum. Lineage (NCBI taxonomy): Eukaryota > Metazoa > Chordata > Amphibia > Caudata > Ambystomatidae > Ambystoma > Ambystoma mexicanum. The sequence goes on along the minus strand of NC_090934.1, from coordinate 992,142,687 downwards.
TTCTTCATCCTAAGACTACTCAGAGGATTACCCCCTTTACCGCTCCTTCCCTCACAATCATATCCCTGATAATCACAAGAATTGACTACTCAAACAGCCTCGACCTAGGAATGATGGAAAGACTCACCTAGAAACTCCAAAGGGTGCAAAATAAAGCAACCAGGATCCTATTACGACTAAACCAAAAAGACCACATCACGCCAGCACTGAAAAGCCTACATTGGTTACCAGTAAAAAAATGCATTAAATTCAAAGCACTCTGCATCCTCCACAAAGCCTTGCACAGAAAAGGAGCTGAAATCCTCCGAGACAAGATTACCCTGTACCGCCCAAGAAGGGACCTAAGATCCAGCAACGACCTACAAATAGGGGCGAAACATTATGAAAAAAGGAAATTCAGCGGAACAGTGTTCTCACGTCGAATTGCTAACCCCTGGAACGCTATGCCCAAAGAAATTAATTATAACTACAGAAGAAAACATCACCTTCAGGAAACGAGTCAAAACCTGGTTATTCAACAGACAATGATAGCCGCAAAGGGACACCGGCAGCAATAACATCACTGATGTACAACTAGAGCGGAGGCGCCATGGGCCGATGAACCACAAGCAAGAACCTGGGTAGACCCCATCAGGCGGCAACCAAAGTGTCACATCTGAAGCTCCAACAAACGAACAGAATTACTAACCCATTTCTCCTTTCTGCTCCCCCTACATAACCAACGCCACTACTCTAGACCTTTGGCTAGCCACACTACAAATATACTAACCAAGAATCAACTCTATGTGCACACCTAGAGAGAACCACCGCACATAGTCCATAAAATTGTCAACAACACAAGTACATACCAAGACACCAGATAATCTTACAGCTGTGGGTCACCCGCGACTCTGGATCCCTTATGGACACTAGCCAGTATGCACAACCCCAACACACCACCACACTACGCACTAACACAAACACTTTTACCCACCATAAGCACAGAGTCCTACCTACAAAGTTACAACTCAAAGGGTCTTCCTCACCAACTCCCACATGCAAAACACTCGGAAGGGAGTTCCTACTGGTTATAATCCATCCTCTCATCCTAATCCCACTTACCTCCCCACCCCCATTTTCTTCAAGAGCAACGCCAGCGCTTGGAGACTCCCCCTGGGTGGTAGCGGTGCACGGTATAAATCAACATAATGTAACATACCATTTATCCTCTGAATTGTCCAATTGTATCCACTTTCATAACATTGATTTTTTTTAAAAGCTTGATTTTTGGCATAAAACAGATATGCTGTTGGCAGGCCATATGAATACTATGTTAAAGTACATTGGCTGGACAATCGAGTGCTACATATGATTTAAAATCTGAGGCCAGAGGGATGGAACAAGCAGCATACAATTTTCGAGATATTTAAATGGTACTTTTAGCATAAATTGGTGACAGCATGAGGTGTTAGTAGATTACATGTAGCATAACATTGGAAGGACTTTGCAGTGGCACGTACAGGTTATGTAAAATGGGCATGTCAGTGAATTGGAAAGTGCCATTAAAAAAAAAGGCCCAGCATTGAAACTGCACATAACAGTTGCAAGCAGTTAGTGATACATCTTGAAAATAATAGGCAGGCCATTGGACTGGTTTATTTGAAACTTAAATGGCATATGTTACCTAAAGTGTCAGTCTTATTAACTGCTTCGTATTTGGGGTTATACACTAGAACTGTCCATAGACACAAGGCATGCATGTTACGCAGTTGTACATTGTAGTCTTGCATTGTTAGATAAGTTCAATCACGCCAAATGTCCACATCTAACTCTATCATCCTTTCTTGCAGCTCTTCTGTGGTGCATGTGCCCGGTGTGAATGATATTCAATCTCCTTCTTCTACTGGACAGAACCTTACTCAGATATCCCGACAGCTGAATCCCACCCAAGTGGCCTGGTCAGGAAGCCGCCCTCCATTTTCTGGACAGGTATAATTAAGATTTTCCCTGTTAGATGCACATCCCAATTGCTGTCGTGAGGCCCCCTGGGTGAATCCAGATGCACAAAAGTGCTGTGTGTGGGTCTACACACAATAGTCTGTCATGCTTCTCGTTGTCAGCCTCTGGACATAGGAGGATTGCTGGCGGTGTTAAGGTAAGTGGGAAGGATGGGGCAAGGGAAGTGGTGAAGGTGATGGAATAATGTGTGAGGAGATGGGAGTGTAGAACAGGAACCCCGCCCACTGGTCCCCCCGAAAATGGCAAGGGGGAGAGGAGCAAAATCCGAGAGTGACTTTACTGAGGTAAAGCCTTCCTCATCGTTGCTCTTTGGCAAGCGAAATATAGAAGGGGATCCACACACCCATATTGTTGATAGTGTTATAGATGTCAAACTGCTCAGTGACTGAGAATGTGCTCTTTCCCCATTAATGTGCTATTGCATACACGTCTCAGGATACAGCATGGGTGTTATATACTGTTGATGTTTGATGTACATCTTCAGATCCTCTATGGTTTACAGTGCATAATGGGGTGTAAGCATGATCAGAAGGTGGGTAGAAAATTGTGTATCCCAGCCATACTCTCAAAGCAGTCCAAGAGTATTAACAAGGCTTTTCTCTCAAATCTTGCCCCATCCATTCCAAACAAAGCACTGTTGTCAACTGTATCACCTGCTCTGCTAATTGTTCAGGCTGTTCGCTGCAGGACCTCTGAAGTATCTGGCATCTCACATCCTGCTCACTGAGGTTTAGGTGCACACTTCCAGCAATTGCTAGGATGTAGTTTCTTTTTTTGTAGATTTTTTGATGTGATAAATATATTTATTGTTGCAACCTTTTAAAGTATGAACCTTGTCCCAGAGCATGTTAGTATGCTTGCCATGGGTAGATATAAAGAGTAAGCCCATTTGATGCACTATATTATTATTTCTGAGATCCTCCTGTGATCCTTCTAAGAATCACAGGAGAGTGTCTGGAAAAGAGGTAAGGTAGTCTTCTGCATGATTTGCCTTTTAGATTGCTGAGGTCAAAGGCCTCTTTCCTACACATCTCTGATTGGAATTGTGCGGGGACCAGTTGTTGGGGAAGATTTCTCTTTTAGCAACTTTCCCTCCCATCATTTCTATGGATCCCCAATCATTTCCCTTTGTTTTTTGGACCTGTTCTGATTTTTCTTTTGTTTTAAGGGAACTCGAGCCTTCAGATTTCTTCCCTTGCCTTTTGTTAATTAGTTATGGGGAAACTGATCAGTCCTTGAGATTATCATTACTGGAAAACTGTTTCCCTATTATCCTTTACCTTTTTGTCACTTTTTAACATTGCACACAGCATCTTACAATGCAGTGCAATGGGAATACTTTTGTATCACCCTAGCCTTTGACACTTGGGATTTGTGGTTACTTTCAACTGTCCCAAAGATAAGTTGGTGGCAGCAGATATGTTTTCCATTTTACAATTGTTGTGTTATTTGTAGTGTGCACGTTCACGTTTACCGCCTATGGCTACTAAGCGTGGCTAGTGCACTACGATGGCCATGCCATGAGATATTCGCTTGTTCTCTGACCATATTGTAGTTAGGCCTTCTTCCTGCCTTGCAAGATCAGGAAATCCCATGTAGGGTCATGCACTAGCTGCTTTCGCGGGCTAGTGCTGCCTTTGCATGTGTGTGTGTGTGTGGCTCAGGAAGTGGGTTGGACTGTCTGGTCCCTAGCCACATCTGTGTTGCCAGAGAGTCTAGGTGTGGGGCATGAGTGAAACCAATAGGTGTCCCTGATTGAACAACTACTGGCTGTTTTAATGGTACATGTCCTTACCATTGGTTGGCTTGGGCTTGCTTCCAGGCTAGACTTCCTATAAGAGGACTTTTGTAGCCATTTCTTCAGATCAGTGTTGGGGCCAAGAATCCCTCTTAGAAGAACAGCCGACTGAAGAATTGAAGAAGGCTCCTGAAGAGGCCTGGCATCCCTTCCTGCGCCTGGCCCGGTTAAGCCCAGCCTGATCTGTGAGGGCCCTGTACAGTGATGAGGGCCTTTTATGGTGCTTCAACCGTTGGACTGGTGAGACCCTCCAGTCTCAATGTTTTCTCGAGGATCCAGCCTTCGTGAGCCTTTGCGAGTGTCCCTGGACCACCCGGTGGACTGTCAAGCTCTCCTGTGGGCTACCTCGCCAGAACCATTGCTGTTCCGTGTTTGCACCCGGAACTTTGGTGGTCGCCAGCTTGTGATACAAGTCGCCTTCCTGACGAATTTCAGTGTCCCAGTCTCCAGATATCTTGTCCTGGAAGGACTTCTGCAACTGCAAGGACGTCTGCCGTCTGTATGCGGTGGCCGTCGCTGGAACTCTCCTTTCCCCCAACCTGTGACGTTTCCTCAAGAGGGCTGCATTGGTGAATCTTGGATTTCTTCATCGCCAAATGTTGCACTCTGCTCCTGGACCCGACCAGAAGAATCCTTGCACCCGCAGTTCCTGGGCACCTCTCAGCAGAACCAACAGCAGAAAAGCAAACCTCCAGCGACCACCAGTCGACCCATCAAGTAATCTGGGAAAATCGCAATCGGGGGCGTAAGTAAAAGCAAATCATTGGTTGCCCCCTGTCCTACATAGGATAACATTGAGAACCAGTGTCTTGTATCCTGCCATTCCATTCCACTGCCTTTTGGTCGTCGAACCTGGGTAGTACTATCTGAAAGATAAGAACACATTTTACTCACCTGGTAACTTTGTTGCATCTCTTCTTCAATCACCAAGACAAGCAACTTACCTGCTACAGATACATTCTGGGCGAAGAATTATGGCTCCTGTGACATTTGGGCACAAGGCTCCATTCTTCTTAGGAATTGGACTGCTTAAGCGAGGGAAACCCGCTTGTGACCTGGTTCCGTCTCTACTGCATCACTTTACTTTTTTACTGTGCTGATTCAAGTCATTGAATGCATTTTAAGGACCTATGGTGAATTTATATGTTTGTTATTGAATATTGTGTGATAGTATCACCTGCTTGTTTCAGTTTTTAGTGTATGTTTAAGGCCTAGATCAAATATTTGTTTTTTTATACATTCCTATCTAAATTGAATTATTGTGTGCTTCACTGTGTGAACTCATTGTGGACCCCTGACCCCACTCTCACTCCCATTTGAATAACCTTGACTGCTCTTCACGTTTACCTTGATTGGGTTTTGGCTAATCTTTCAGAGTTCCCTGTTCACTATAACTAAGGTGGCCTTCTAAAATCTGTCCCCCAGACCAGATTCTCGAAATCCATCTTAACACCAGTCAAATGTGATGACTTGTAAGAAATGGAAATGGCAAGGACTCTTCATTAATAGCATTATTGTGGTGATTATTAATGCTGTACACCTATGAAGACAAATAACACATTTACTGTTGATGGGGAAGGGGTGATATTGAGAGGTCTACAACTGTGTGCTGGTATTTCAGGAGCACTAAAGGGTAGGATTAATAACCGTTAGTGTACAGTAACCCGTAAGTATTTCTTAGCAACATCTGTCAATGAAAGAAGAACATAATATTGGCTGTGGGGGATTGGTGTAGAATGAGATGATAGGATCTGCATGAATTCTATGTTTAATGGGGCATTGCACATTGGAATGTTCTGATGTACCCATCGGGTTAGTCTAGCACAGCAGTACTAAAATGATGCATTGGCAGGAAGAGATAGTATCCTAAGTCTGTACCAAATTTATGTATGTGCGTGTAGGTTTGCAACAGGCTCAGGCTCAAAAATATCAAAAGAAGTGCAAGACATGTGAACATTTAAAACAGATGACTCTTTACTGGTTTTTATACATGTGACATCTGGACTGTGACAATCGGTTTTCTCACTGAATGTGTTTTGTACAATAAACAGTTTCTTGATTCACTCTGGCCTTCACTCTGGTTCTCTGCATAAAGTCTTCAAGGTTTCCAATTGGGCAGCATTCAATGTAAGGTATAGTGTGACAATGTCCCGTTTTGCCCTTCAGGTGTGTGTAGGGTTGGTGGGGGTGTTACTGAGGGAGCTAGGTCCCACCACATGCTCCATTATAAAGTGCCTGGGGGGGTGGGGAGGATCACCCCACAAAGCCAAGGGCATGGAAGAGCGAGCCACCACATGTTTACTCACTACAGCTGCAAGCCCTCAGAAATAGCCAATGTGCAAGACACACACGAATGGTGCGGTTATGTGGATCTATGCAAAATGAATAGCGAGAGAATAAAAATGTCTGGTCCTTTAAATCGGTCTTTGTGTGAGGAGACATCAACCTCCGAGTTATCAGCCTGGTATCTCAAAATAATGTTGCTCTCATGGGCACTGCAACTCACAAGAATAAAAAAGCAGAGCACTGGCCAGCTCTGCTCAGACTCAACCTCTGCATCCATGTTCTAACATGCGAGTGTTGGTGTTTGGAGCTGCTGATTGAAAAGACAATGGAGGGATAGACGTACAGTGAGAGCTTGAAGGTGCGGGAAGAAGAAGATGATGTGTAGAGTGCTGAAGGGGCCAGAGAAAGAAAAGATTGAGAGCTAAGGTGCCAGGGGAAGAGGATGTTTGATAGCGCTGAAAGCATAGGAAGTGAAGGAGGGGATGGGAGAGTGGGAGGACAGAAGGTTGGAGAACATAAAACAGGAAGGTAGAGGACTTGGGTTGGAGGAGAACACCCAGTTGGAAAAGAGGAAACTGAGATTGAGTAGAGTATTACAAAGAAATGAATAGTACTCAGAGGGGGCAGGGCAGTGTCTTGGCTTTATGAGGAGGAAGAAGCTTGGGCAAGGAACTAAAAGTTTAGAGGAGAAGAATTAGAGTTGTGAGGACCTTGGAGGTGTAGGGCAAGCCACAGGCAGCCAGTAAAAAGAGGACCATCAAATGGTTCTGTGGTGGAAGGAGGGATGAGGTGGTAGTTGATTGGCGAGGAAGCTTGCCAACAGTTAGTCAAAGGGTCGGCATCCATGCCTAGAGAACCCAGGGAAGAGTGAGCATCTGTTCAAAGAGGAGGAGTGTAAGCTGAGCCTGGGTGGCAAGAGCAGGTGCCTGACCAAATACCACTGTAGAACATATCCAAGCACCTGAACACCAACGTAGCATCCCTCACATCTGGGAGTTTGTATGGTTTTCTTTTGCAACGTGACTGCTGGTTCCACCTCAATGATGCTAACCTCCTGTGTCCACAGGGATAACCCCATCTTAATCCAGGACGCTAACTACCTAAGCCAAATTTTCCCAAGAGACTCTGGTTGGCATTGGGGAAAGACCCCGAGAGACTTTGTGTAGAGTAAAAAC